>NC_084553.2:36333450-36649700 GCF_033978685.3 Nerophis lumbriciformis | reverse complement strand
TGCTCAGCTTGTGTGACTCATACAAGCTAACACAGCGACTCACTTCGACAACCTCCACGAAGAATAATCGCAAGAAAAGGTAGACTCTCGATACCATATTTAAAGTATCGCACACTCTGAAAGATTGCAAACGCGTTTGTGGGGTTGAAGCTCGTAGTTGTTCGCTACTAAAGAATAATTCCCTTTGTTCTTGTAGTTCTCCTTTTACTGCGCTTCCCTTGGACTTTAAACGTTCACATAGTGCTGGGCATTCCTCAGAGCACGTCATTAATCAAGATCGGTTAAAAGTAAGTTGACTATATTCACCAGGTTGGGAGTTTACCATTGTTTATTCAATATATTTACAAAATTATGTTGACTGTCTATCTGTGGTGGCCCTGCAAGGAGGTAGCGACTTGTCGAGGGTGTAAAATGCCTTCCGCCCGAATTCAGCTGGGATAGGCTCCAGCACCCCCGTCACCCCGAAAGGGACAAGCGGTAGAAAAATGGATGGATGGATGTTGACACTGTCACGTACGTGTTTGTTTAACAGCATGTTACTGTGATTAAACGCAGTGATGCAGAACTGCATTCCATAACATTCAGAGCTGTTTTATTGATTGCCTAACAAATTTCAAGTTTTGTTTATCATCGCACTGTTTTCCTTTCTCTTGACTTTTGATATTGCCATACAGTTAATGTACATCAGAGATCTATTCATTCGTCTTTTTTGTTCTACCGCGTGTCCCTCTTGGGTTCTGGAGCCTTTCCACAGCTGCACTCCAACAGAAGGCAGTGTATGCCCCAGAGGTGGGACCAAGTCATTGTTTTGCAAGTCACAAGTAAGTCTCAAGTCTTTGCCCTCAAGTCCGAGTCAAGTCCCGAGTCAAGACAGGCAAGCCCCGAGTCAAGTCCAAAGTCAAGACTGGAAAGTCTCAAGTCAAGTCCTAAGTCCTGCATTTTGAGTTTCGAGTCCTTTCAAGTCCTTTTAACCACAGACTAATATATTAACACAGATTGTGTATGCTTTTCAAACGCTGTATTTATTTATTAAAACAAGTGCATTTTAAATTGCAGGAAAGAAAATTGTGCTGACATTGCACTTTATAATAGCACTATTAACCAGTCATTTTAAACATTAACTCATTCCTTTACAGAACAAACACATTGAAAAATAAAGTGCAAATGTACTTATTTGTACAAAAGTGTTAACATTGAAAAAACATGACATATATGTGAACATAACAAAAAAGTTGTACTTTTTATATGTCAGGGCCCTATGCTGCATTGCATTTGCAAAAGACCAAATTAGCCAAGAGTCTGTCAGTCATTTGTGCACGATGGGGGCGTAGTATGATGCCACCATGGCTGAAAACTCGCTCCACTGGAGCACTGGAGGCAGGCACTGCCAAGACTCTCATGGCCACTCGGAACAGTGAAGGAAGAGTCTTCATGTTCAATGCCCAGAACAAAAGGGGGGAGAGAGTTGTTTTGGGTTGGTGCACTACTTGTAAGTGTATCTTGTGTTTTTTATGTTGATTTAATTAAAAAAAGAAAAAGAAAAAAAAATAATTTCTTGTGCGGCCCGATACCAATCGATCCACGGACCAGTACCGGGCCGCGGCCCGGTGGTTGGGAACCACTGAGGTAAACAACCAACAGTATGTCAGAAAGCTAGCTAAAACGGTACACATATTCATAATATAGTATACATTTTAACTGACCTTTATTTTACTATTTTTGTCTTTTTTTAGGTGGCTAAAATACGCGGTGCTGCTGACCGCCGTCTAACGTTACGTGTGATATATTGACTAACGTAACCCTGCTTGAAAAAAATCAATGAACAAAAAGTATGAATAAGGTAGTGAACTGCAACAGATTCCCGTGTTTGCAATAACGTTATAGCGTTAGCAGTGAGTTTACAGCCTCACTGATTTAACTACACAGCAAATAAAAGTCACGTTACTTAGCCAATAAACGTTATCTTACATTCAAAACTTACCGTTCTTTGTGCAACTTCAAATGCCGGACGAAGTTGGAAGTTGTTGCCTCTCCATCAGTAATTTTCGAACCGCATGTGTTGCATACTGCAAACCGTTTTGTGTTGACCACCTCGTAATTTTTATACCCAAACAAAATTATTTTAGGTATCATTTTTTGTTCACTGGCGTGTGGTTTGGACATGTCTTCTTCGTTGGTTGTCCTGCAATTTGATTGGATGAATGCTGTGTGATGAAAACAAAGTAGATCTAATTTGATTGGCTGTTGTACTGACAGCACACCAGCTGACACACGCAACGCTGATAGACAAGTACACAATGAAAAATACGGAGCGCTCCCGAATAACTTTTTCATCTTTGGGTTTTGGGAAAGTAGCAAGTCATGTCAAGTCATGTCAATTCAAAAGGCTCAAGTCCAAGTGAAGTCACAAGTCATTGATGTTAAAGTCTAAGTCGAGTTGCAAGTCTTTTTACATTTTGTCAAGTCGAGTCTAAAGTCATCAAATTCATGACTCGAGTCTGACTCGAGTCCAAGTCATGTGACTCGAGTCCACACCTCTGGTATGCCCTTCACAAGTCGCCACATTATCGCCCAGCCCACACAGAGAGACAACCGTGCACATTCACCTTCAGACACTAAAGCCAAATTTAATGTTGCAAATATTGAACTTAATTGTTTAGGGGGCCACATTTATCCCTGCACTATTGGTCTTAATTAGTATATTGCGGAGAACCAGCATCCTTTACAGTAAAGTTAAAGTACCAATGATTGTCACACACATACTAGGTGTGGTGAAATTTGTCCTCTGCATTTGACCCATCCCCTTGTTCACCCCCTGGGAGGTGAAGGGAGCAGTGGGCAGCAGCAGTGGGCAGCAGCAGTGGCCGCGCCCAGGAATCATTTTTGGTGACTTAAGCCCCAATTCCAACCCTTGATTCTGAGTGCCAAGCAGGGAGGTAATGGGTCCCATTTTTTAGTCTTTGGTATGACTCGACCAGACACTTGATTTTGGTCTATTTATTTTGTCAGAGTTACAGGAGTGCTCTGCTGATTTTAAAGACATTCTGCAACATATCTAGTCAAAGATCTTCTCTAAGCCCCCTTTTACACTAAGGTTATCTAGGCTATATCCCACCTAACCTTATCCTTGTCCACACACACACAAAATGCCACTGTTTAAGACCCCCTCCCTCTCTGTCCGCCGGCGTTTCAATGTAGCCTATTGCCACATTTCTTTCAACACTAAACCTTGCTTACCTCACCATCAGCAGCTGTTAGACTGGCCCTATTAGTGAATCACACCTTAGCCATCATACATGAATCATATCTTGAATGGACGTGTGAAAGTAAACAATGTGATAAATAATATTGTACAACAATCGATCTAGGGATGTAGATATCTGGTCAGGACACTGTGCTTGTAGGCTGAAATTGGCGGTCGTACTTAACGACCGCAACCACTTTATGGCTTCACATTGTACTCCCTCGTCCACGGGAGCCCGCATTCTCGTTGTCTCCCCTTCGACAAATGGACGAAGTCTTTCGCTAAGTAGAATCACAGCTGACCTGGACATTTGAAAGTTCTCTTGCCGTTCCTATGGCACAACACACTCGTTGACAAAATCATGCCACCAGTCTGCCGTTCTTCCAGGCCTTATCCAAAACCGTCGCTCAACATTGCTATATTGCCGTCTGAGATGTGTTGTATCCAACATAGCTGCAATCACGTGTTTCCTTATTTTAAGGTATTCATGTGTGATTTCCACAAGCATCTGTTATGAAGCTAGCTGTGGCGCGTTCTTTCTGACGTCACTTCCTGTGTGGGGCGCGGTCTTTCTGGCGTCACTTCCTCTACGAACTCAGTTTGTAAACGATCGATGAGTCCATACAAAGCTAAGAGCGGGAGATTCAAGAAATACACGGCGCACTTACCGGTGTAAAAAATTATCCAAGGAGGGGAACCTTAAACGATGGTTTAGTGTGGCTGAAACGGGGCTTAGGCTAAATAATTATTCGTTTAAGGAGTTATCCAGCGTAATGTAGACAGGGCCTTTAAGACAGCACTCTGCTGTTTTGAAGAAGCTTCTTTAAAAAGTTTTTTTGAACTTAATAGCCCAGATGATAAAAAAGAGAGGACCTAAAAATAGAACCTTGAAGAGCACCACTAGTATCACTTAAGAATTTGAACAAATGATTACTGACTGCATAAGTAAATAAGCTACAGCAACACATTAGTTACATAATCTCTCGTGTAATGTGTAACAGCAAAAAAGGAGATGACTTTAGACATGTCCACACAGATACTTAATAATCGCATACTTATCTCTGCGTTTAGGCCTCTTGTCCACAGGCAAATGCATAATGTTGTCTTTAAAACGCAGATTTTAGAAGTGTAGAGTTCCAAAACTCTCCACTTCGCGTATGCGTGTACACGGTACAAATGGAGACCTGTGATGACATCACTGTTGTGCGCTGTCACTTCCAAAGCTCAACAACACTGTCTTGCTGGCTTTAAACCATGTAAGAGCACTTACTATATCCATCCATCCATTTTCTACCGCTTATTCCCTTTGGGGACGCGGGGGCGCTGGAGCCCATCTCAGCTACAATCGGGCGGAAGGCGGGGTACACCCTGGACAAGACGCCACCTCATCGCAGGGCCAACACAGATAGACAGACAACATTCACACTCACATCCACACACTAGGGCCAATTTAGTGTTGCCAATCAACTTATCCCCAGGTGCATGTCTTTGGAGGTGGGAGGAAGCCGGAGTACCCGGAGGGAACCCACGCAGTCACGGGGAGGACATGCAAACTCCACACAGAAAGATCCCGAGCCCGGGATTGAACCCAAGACTACTCAGGACCTTTGTATTGTGAGGCAGATGCACTAACCCCTCTGCCACCGTGAAGCCCATCACTTACTATATGTTAGAACGTAAACATGATGCTATTTTCACTCAACATTAATAAAAAACACACATCAAAATAGGCTTTGTGACACTCCCGCCAGCACTAATGACAGTCAGCTGTTTTGGATACGATCGCTGTGGAACCTCCACCTGATGGGACAACTTTGACAAACAAGACTTGTTGCTCTGTGCCATAAGAACGGTACAGCATTATCTTATGTTTTTAGTCCTTATTTAACGACAAATCATGAAGTTAACTTCCGTTTGTTGCTTCCGTTTTTGTAAATGGAGCCTGGCGCGACCGTGCACGTGCGTAAAAAGCGACCCAGCAACTACAAAAAAGAATTAAAAAAAAAGACAATATACACTTCATTGCGCATGTACTATATCTAGGGATGATGTTCGAAACCGGTTGTTCGATAAGAAAAGAACCGTTCGATAAGAAAAGAACCGATTTCATGGACTCGAATCCCTTTTTGAGAACCGGTTCCCGTTATCAAGGCCACTATAGTAAAGAAAAAGACTTGGTTCTTTATTCGAATCCCTGGGAACGAATCTTGTCCCACAAGAAATGCCCTGTGAGACATCACAGGAAATGACACAAGAAACATCATTTCCTGTGATGTCACACAAGCAGCAAAAATAATGGACCGGAAAAACGCCTCAAGGCATGGCTATTCACCTATAGTGATCACAGAGACAGGTTGTTTTTGTGTTACTGTATATATTTGTTTTTCTGAAAAATCCCACTTAATATTCATTGGGTAACAACAGTCAATATTTATTTTATTTTTTTAGGGGGTGTAACAGTCAATATTTATTTATTTATTTTATTTTATTTTTTTCTTATAAAATAAAAGTGAGCTTTTAAATATTGTGTTTTTTTCCCATATACAACAACCTATCTGGATTCAATAAGAGAATCGATAAGGAATTGGTTCGATAAGAGGATTCGATAATAGGCTCGAACTCGATAATTTATCATCAAACATCATCCCTAACTATATCACTATATCGATGATTAAATGCTTTATTATTCCACAAGCGTTTTGCAGCGGCACACGCATGTCTGTGTGCATTATATAGGCAGTTAAACATGTAAAACGGTTTCCTTGGCTCGTTAGTGCGTGTTGATTTTAGAAATAATGTACACTTCACTGCACATGTAATACATCACCATGTTGCTGAACAATGCATCACCATGTTGCTAAACACATTATAATTATATTAGTGTTGGGTTTCAGCAGTACAGCCGTGCATGCGCACTGTAAACACTGAAAAAAAAAAATACATATGATGCCAGGGCTCTGTGTAAGTGCAGGCTGGTTTTAAAGATAATGTACGTCTACGTGTATGTCAAAATAAACATAATAGAGGTGTAATGCTACCAAGTCAGCTGTTGCTGCTTTGTTCAAGCTTCTGATTGGACACAATGTGCATGCCAGCAGGTGTATGTGTTTGTGTGTAGACATAGACAGTTTTGAAACTGCACTTGTGTGGATGGAGATCATTTTAACCCCAAATATGCATTTTTGAAACTCTCCGTGTTCGTGTGGACATGGCCTTAAAGGGGTGCCTTGAGGAACACCTCAGTTGTGTACATCACAAATTTGGACTCCACTGTTCTGTGTTTGCTAGCAAGGTTAAACTGTTAATGCAAGGATCTGCCAATGTGTTTACAATGGTCCGAGTTCATCAATACAACGAGCACTCTAGTGTTTTTAGGAATTTGGTGTCTAAAAGTTTCAAACTGAACTCGGAGGCCGGTATGGTGTCATTCCCGGGCCGGATATGGCCCCTGGGCCACCAGTTTAATAGCCCTGCTGTACATGTTCAAATTCAACTAACATGAAGATTGTATTTTGTCATTCTATGGCTGGTGTTTATTAAACATTGACAAGTAGCCTGCTTCAATGCATCCATAAACTTATATAATTATTAACTTTTATTTTTATTTTAGATCCATCATGAGCCTCGGGGTTCCTCTTCTGCTCTGTCTGGCTGTGGTTTCTGCCTTTCCAATGCTGCCTCCGTAAGTGCATAAAAAAGAGTTGTTTCAGATTTTTTTTTAGTAGTTCATTAAGCATCTGTTTGTGTGTTTTAGACACTTGTGGACAAAAATCATCCTCACCCACCATTGGCCCAGCACTTTTTGTGGCGTAAGTTTACACCAGTCTACCCTTTTTCACCTATTTGGTGAAAAATATTCATGCAGAATAAATACATCTATTCATCTCCATATGGATGAACCTTTCCACTGACTCAACTTTTAAAATTATGAGGTCATGTGACATTTAAGTGACGAGGCAGTGTGTTTTTGATTGTGGCACCATGCAGACATGAGGGGTAGGGTTTTTAACCCTTTGTGGCAAGTGTACTGTTTGGTGCATTGTCTGTCTGTGTGTGTTTGGGTTGATAAAGGTGACTGATTATTTAGTTGGTGTAAAAGGCCCATCTTAAAATGTTTGCTATGGATTTCAGATGGAGCACTGCCATAATAATATTAGCTTCTGGACACTACATGGGCTCTGGTGAGTAATGTGCATGTGTTTGTGCGTGTGTGTGTGTGTGCGCGTGTGTGTGTGTGTGTGTGTGTGTGTGTGTGTGTGTGTGTGTGTGTGTGTGTGCGTGCGTGCGTGCGTGCGTGCGTGCGTGTGTGTGTGTGTGTGTGTGTGTGTGTGTGTGTGTGTGTGTGTGTGTGTGTGTGTGTGTGTGTGTGTGTGTGTGTGTGTGTGCGTGTGTGTGTGTGTGTGTGTGATGTTTAACCGGATAAAAGGGTCTTCTATTTAGCTAAAGGAAGAATGCACCCAACTGTGCATGTACATTATGAGGATAGCACAGCCTTTTGAAATACCATTGCTGTTACATTAGCATACCGTTAATAAATGAGTGTCTAATCAAGTAAATGTTTGCAATTTGCAGGCCTGATAAAGGGAATCTTTGCAATTCATCATGGCATTTCAATTCTTCTGAAATAGAGGTATTACAATTTATTTTCACTGTTTTTGTATTTTAATAAATGGTTGTACTTTATTTTTATCAAATGCAACTTCAAAACTAAATAGCTAACTAAGTTGTTTTCAGGACTTGCTCCCAGACATGGAGAAGAGTTGGCCTGACTTACTAAAGCCTACATCATTTGCATTTTGGTAAATGGATTATTGTTATTTGTATTTATTATTTATGAGTCATATGAAGTTCAAATTAGTAAGGTGTGTGGTTTTAGTTTTGCTCCAGATATAATACAAGGTATAATGTAATAATATCATTTGTGTGATTTGTTTTACTTCCCAATAGTAAATGTATGTTTTTCTTTGTGTTATAACAGGAAGTATGAGTGGTCCAAACATGGCACATGTGCTGCTAAAGCACCCTCTCTTGATAGTCAACATAAATACTTCAGCAAGGCATTGGAACTGTACCATAAATTGGACTTGACTAGGTACTGGAACACTACTCTTTACTGTCTTTATTATAGCCCTCCATTCCACACATGACAACTTCTTTAGCACATTTTACAACTATATCTCTGTTATTGTAGCATCCTTCAGAAATTTGATATTATTCCATCTGAAAACTACTACAAAGTAAGTATGACTATTCATATTGAAATATAAATGTACTTGAAGTGATTTTGAAACATTTCCTGACAAAGAATCAATGTTTCACATGTGTTAATTATAGCTACTATATGTTAGCTTTTGATGCGTGTACAGGTGAAACTCAAAACGATTCAATATTGTGCAAAAGTTTCTTTATGCCAGCAATTGGATTTCCAAGGTGAAACTAATATATGAAATAGCCTCATAACATGCAACTCAATATATTTCAAGACTTTTTTGGATTGAATTTTGATGATTATGTAATGAGTTTTTGTATCACATAATAGTTTCACACTTGAAGTTGAACTGCTGAACTGAATGGACTATTACGCTATTTTTAATTTGTTTGAATTTCGCCTGTATAGTGACTACATGTTTGAATCCCTTATCGTGTCAAACAGTTGCAATCATAAAACATGTATTCAGGTCACATTGAAAGCTTTTGCTTCTTCCTGCTTCTTTTCGGGCAAACACCATGCTTCCATTTTTTTAATTTAATTTAATTTTCATATTACTATTCTTTTTTCAGATGACGATATTGGATTGGCGATGTTTATTAGGGCTGTGAATCTTTGTTAATACGATTCAAATCAATTTGATTTTTGGGCGTAACGATTCGACTCATACTCGATTCTCAATTCAAAATTATTCTTGATTCAAAAACTATACTTTTTAATACCACTGGATGCCAGTTCTATGACAAACTACATTCCTTCATAAAAAAGATAAACAGCTCTCATCAATGTCTATATTACTTAAAGGAAATAAAAGTGTAAAAGGAAGTTAACAGGTGAAGGTCAAAACAGTAAATTATCGACTCGCCCCCTGATGAAATATAACAAATTAGAATAACGTAAGAGGCCAGTCACTGAACACTGCTCGCCTTGCGACGCCTACTTCCTGTATTTTACTGAGAATTTTAGTGATCATGTTCTTACAAAAACAAAGAAAAGTCAATTTAAAGGTCTGGAGTTAATCCTTTGGATCGGGTCTCTCCAGGGAAAAGACCCCCAAACTAATGGAGAGAATCACCAGGGATCCTTTACTTATATATTTTGTGTCTAAAATTGTGTTTCGAATTGTGCTTTCAAGTTTAACGTAATTAATCACAAAAATATTGCATTAAAAATGTATAAACGCTGATTAATTACACAATTTTTTTGGACTGCACATACAACTGAAAGGCAGCACAGGTTATGGTCAGTGATCAGGTTATTGTATACATCAGTGCAAAGATTAGTAAGAAGACTCTGACTGGCGTGCTGGTATTAGAAGTATATACATTTTGTTTTGTGTATGACACTGAAAATAACGCTGCATTGGTTTAAAAATATTGGGATCTTTTTTAAAGTTAATTTTAATTATGCAACCAATTAATTTACTGTGATTTATTGTAGTAATCAACATTTTGATATATGATTAACCTGATTTTAAAAATGTACTGTTTTACAGCACTAGTTTTAAATTAAATTGGTTCTTACGGTACCTTGTTAATCTGCGTTTTTTAAAATGAAGGGTAAGCTTATCTTTCTTCTGGTTGTTTGTTTTGTTGTGTCACAAAACCATCCATTTTTGCGAAAATACTGGGAAGACTATTAAAGGAATATTATTTAAAAATCGAATCAGCTAAAAATTCCACAACCCGCCTGCAGTACCTCCCAGACCCCTACGGGGCATGGACCCCCTGTTTAAGGCCTCTGCTCCAGATACCCACTGAACTAAAGTCTCGCGCAATTTGCTGTGATCTCATCAGATATGTGGAAGTTGTATTGCTATCCATGCATGTGATTTTCTAACTTTAGGGTATATGTTCTGCATTAGGGTACGTTTATATACAGTGGTACCTTGTGATACGAGATACCCTTGAACCGATATTTCGTTCTGTGACGCAGCTCGTACCTTAAAAAAGTCGTATTGCAAAACAGTGTCGTCCATTGAAATTATTTAAAATTATTGTAATCTGTGTTTGCTCCACCACAAAACACCATCATTTTAACATGTAATATGCCTTTTAAGAAGAAAGATTGACTTTTAGATAACAAATGTTGTAGCAAAAACAATACAATAGATTGTACTACAAACAACATTACTACTATAAAGTAATGTGATAATAATGTTCAGCATGCAACGATTGGGTCGCAAGGCAGCGATAATTTGCGTGATTCCAATATGCAGAAGATAGCCAGGAGGCAGCTTGCAGGTAAAAAGTATTTAACTTACTACAAAACAAAAGACGAGAGCCACTAGGAAGTGCCCCAGAAGCATAGGGGAAGCTACTATATGCACATACAAAAGCCTAAAGGGGAACTGCACTTTTTTTGGGAATTTTGCCTATTGTTCACAATCCTTATGAGGAACAAGAAGACAAAAGAGTTTGGGGTTTTTTGCATATTGTTATGAATGTTTCTGTTACTATATTATATATATATATACATATACTTGCAGCATTTATATAAAATGCTGATGGAGGGTTTTAAAATTGTTTTATAGGGCTTTGAAGGCTACAATGGCGACTCACATTTGCCAAATCTTGCAAGCTTTTTTTTTATCATCTTTACAATCTTAAAACTAAAATGATTGTAAAAAAAAAAATGTTTTTTTAAAAAGTGCATTTCCCCCTTAACATGCTACACAAATAACAAAATCAGAATGCTGGAGAATAACAGACTTACAAGACATCTCGCAAGAAAAACGTCCACAAAGTAAACGATGTCCCAACCACGGAAAGTAACACCAGCTCAACTAAATAGGCAAGATAACAACACATTCGAAACAGGTGCGCTGCGATCCAAAGTAAAGTGGCTGTCTGATACTCAAAACGGAAGTAGAACTATCAAAGTAAGGTTGCTGGACAGGAACTAAGCACAGAACAAAATAAAAACAAACCAGACACAAAATTGTCACGCAGGGCGTGACACGGCATTTGCCTTGTAAAGCGAACTTTTAAGATATCTCCTTCAAGCTGCTTCTCTTTCAAACACTCCACCAGCAGCTTCTCCATATTTTCATGGATAAATGTTTGCCGTTTAGACATTATTTCAACGTCCTTTACCGACTCATTCTGCTTTAGTATGGCGGAGACTGGCAGTGCTTTGCTTGAACTGCTTTACCATTTCAGCTACAGACTTCATCATGTTTTTGATGATTTATGTATTTTATTCAAAGAATATAATAAGCTTCTTCTTAACACTGTCCTTCACTTTCACTTTGTTCTTATTGGAAAACAAAGGGATGTCCATCTCTAGTTACAAGCTAAATCTAGCAAGGAAAACACTGTTTAAGGCAGATGGAGAGGCTCGTAACCCAATTTTTTTAACACAACCCAAAGCACAACAACTTGTATCCCGAAAAACTAGTAAGCTGGAGTACTCGTATAGCAGGCTACCACTGTAATTACAATCTGGATGACTTGCATCAGTCTGTCAGCAAGTGCATCACAAAAAACAAAAAAAGGAAAAAATAAAAATTGAATGCTGACGTTTCACATCTCAGATACATGCATATTATTTAATGCAATCGTAGAATCAAATGAAATGGGATGGATGTTGTGGGGTCTAAACAATGTGTCATTTAGCCCTTTGAGATTTCTATGGAATGTAAAGTGCATCACAAATAAAATGTATTATGAATATCTTTTTGTAGTTTTCCCAAATTGAAGGTGTCATAGAGAACTTCTACGGTGTTAAACCGAAGATCCAGTGTGTGCACCCTTCAAAGGTACGATTGTCTAAAAACCGTAACAAATTCAATTCCCCACTGAGTTCTAAAATTGTACTGAAAATGATTTGTGTTCTCCAGAATTCCGATGCTCAGACTTTGGGTCAGATCGAGATTTGTTTCAACTCTGACTTCTCGCTCGTGGATTGTGAAAAACAGCTCCCACTTGAAGACCAGCGTTTTTCCAAAGCATCTATTTTCAGTGTCTGTGAACAGGACATCCCAGTTTACTACCCACCTCTTCGAAACACACTGTAGCGTTACTCATTTCTGCAGCAGTCTAACGTTATAACAGTCACCAGTGTGGTTAGCTAGCACTTTGTATTCACGGGAGGAAATAAACAAACCGCCATTATTTCTTTGAACCAGGAACTTAATGCACCGTTTATTCTGCGCATGCTCACAATACCATTTCAGTGCACGCAGGCACATGACATCACTGCGTAAGATATTCAATATGGCTTTGCTATTTATATTATTAAATGCGCTTAACACTCCCACTCAAAGACATTTTTTTAGTCCTCTATGATGGTAAACAAAAACCAAAAAACTCCAAAATAAAACATTTTGGCATACTGGCACTGTTAACACTTCAAACACATTTACATCTGCCAGTTCACATCACTCTCCAAACAAATACCCCTTGAACTTCTCAAATTTAGCCTTTGTCACTGGCTTGGTAAAAACATCAGCTACCATGTTTGCAGTAGGGCAGTATTCTATAGCAATGTTCCCTTCAGTGTGCAGACTGTATAAAGTGGTACTTTATACCTACGTGTTTGCTCCTCTGTCTGCACACTGGGTTCTTAGATAAAGCTATTGCCCCCTGGTTGTCCTCATATATCTTGACTGGTCGATGCTGGTGACTACTATCTATTCCTTTAAGTAGTTGCACAAGGTACATACTCTCTTGAGTAGTGGCTGCTAGTGCCATAAACTGGGCTTCACAGGTGGAGAGTGCCACAGTTGGCTGTTTCCTGCTCTTCGATGATATAACTGGATCATTCTCAGTCAAGCTGAAACAGTATCCAGTTGTGCTCCTCCTATCATTTTTATCAACTGCCCAATCAGCATCACTATATCCCTCAAGCTGAAGGCTTTCCTCACATTTCTGGAAGTGTAGTTCTTGATCTATAGTACTCTTTAAGTACCTCAGTAGGTGCTGCTGCTTTGATTCTGCTAGGTGTTGTGATAGTTTACTAACAACCCAGCTCAAGTCAGGCCTAGTACATGTCATAATGTAGATGAAACTACCTACGAGTTCTCTATATCCAGTTGAATCGATAACTTCACCCTTATTGTCAAAGTTTAACTTTTGCTCGCATGGGGTTGATCTCGACTTGCATTCTGACATTCCAAATTTTGCTAACATCTTCTCTGTCTTTCTTTTGAGTCATTTTGATCTCTCCTTCCTCTGTCTGAAATCAATACACAGGAAGTGTTTAAGTGGACCCATATATTTCATCTTAAACATTCTCTTCAACATTTCTTTTACATCACTAGTAAGGTGTTGCTACTCGCCGCTATGATTAGGTCATCCACCCATACTAACAGAATCACTTTCTCTGCTGTAGACACAATGATCAGCATCATTTTGTACAAAAGCATTCTCTGTAAGGTGATCATGCAGTAACATGTTCCAGTTACGCCCGGGCTGTTTTAAACCATACACTGACTTATTGAGTTTACATACTAAGTGTTCTCCTGTTTTTGACTTGACCTCAAAACTATCCGGTTGTTCCATATATACCTCAGAGTCCATTAGAGCATGTAGGTAAGCAGTCTCTACATCCATTTGGTGTAGGGTAAGGTCCTCCTGTACAGCCACCTGCATCAATGCTCGGACAGGCGTCATGTTGGCTGTCAGTGAAAAGGTCTCTTTATAGTCAATCCCTTCCACTTGACCATAACCCTTTGCGACATATCTTGCTTTACAAGTCTCTAATCCATCTGGGCTCTCTTTCACTGCATATACCCAGCGACCTCCCACTGCTTGTTTGCCTCTTGGCAGTGGGGTCAGAGTGAAAGTCTCATTCTCTGTCAAAGAGTTCATCTCCTCTTTCATTGCGTCAACCCACATTTTTGACTTCTTAGAGTCCATAGCCTCTGTAAATGTTTTAGGTACATCATATGCCACTCTGTAGAAATAATCTACATTCTCACTTTCGTCAATATTACACTCTGCTTTACACTGGTACTCTTTTAAGTATTCTGGAGCCTTTTCTCTCTTATAGGATACCTCCTTTCTCCCTGTTCTCTCTGAGTACTACCTGTCTGGGGCGGCTTTGCCTCTGCAGTCTCCTCAACACTAGACCCTTTACTCTCATTATGCTGTCCCTGACCCTGCTTGACTACCTTTGGTCGTGCATCTTCATAATTCTCAATATCGCTCCCCATATCAGAACTTAAAAATATGTCTGAGTCTGGCTATCTGCACTAATAATGAATTTTACCAGCCTATGTTTTAGGACTTTTCCGGTGTCAGGATAATACACGTTATATGCTGGACTATACTTATCATAGCCGACAAAGACCCCCTTTTCACACCTAGAATCCAGCTTCTTCTTATCCTGCTTACAAACAAAAAACCACTAGTGTTTACAGTTGCACACTAATTCTACACTCTTCGGAACCAATGCCTCTTTGTTTACCGATCAACTGTACTGTAAATTTGATCTTGTTATAAATTTCACAACGTGTACTTAATAAGTCTACTGGTGTTGTTTGAGTGCTGTGTAATTGGATATGATGGGCTTTGGAATGTATTGCCTTTGCTAAATGACATTAAAATATTTTACACTCAGTGTATGCTTTTGTCATTATTTTAGGGTTCGGCATGCATTTACAGTCAATATGGTTTCACTGGATCTACATTCACTGGCCCTTTCATCAAGTTCACCTGCACAACACAATGAGACCCAACACATCATAAAACGATAATACGGTCCAATATGGATTGAGAATCTAAAAATGTGTTTTGTTACTGTGATTGCCATTTCCAGGGGCATGTAGAAGCGTACTGTAGAACCGTCCCATGGGATGTTGAATTGGAATTATTATGAATTCCTTGTGATTTAGAGAATTCCAATTGTTTTCCCTGAAAAAACAATTTTCAATTACTATTTCAATGTATATATTTTTTTAAAGATAATAGAGGGGAGCGGGGTTGTTGATGTTATCATGGCATTTGTAACGAAATAAGCTCATAAAAGGCCAAATAAACATACATTTAAAGACACATTTTATTTTTTTACATCTATATTTCACCTTTTTCTCAATACTTCCTGCTCCTTTCTCTATTTTTCCATTTTTTATAATTTAAAAAAATGTATTTTATTTCTACAATATGCATTGGATCCATAATAAAAGCATCCATCCATTGTCTACCACTTGTCACTTTTGGGGTCGCGGGTGGTGCTGGAGCCTATCCCAGCTACACTCGGGCGGAAGGCATCACAGGGCCAAGCAGTGTTCCATTAAAAAACACTTTGAACCCCACTGGTTTGTCTATTTCACCAAAAAGGCGCTTACACTTCGCGTTTACACCGTAAAGGCGAAGTGTAAGCGGCATGGCCATAAACCAACATTGAATGACCATGACCTTCGATCCCTCAGACGGCACTGTATCAAAAACATCAATCTCTAAAGGATATCACCACATGGGCTCAGGAACACTTCAGAAAACCACTGTCACTAAATACAGTTTATCGCTACATCTGTAAGTGCAAGTTAAAGCTCTACCAAGCAAAGCGAAAGCCATTTATCAACAACATCCAGAAACGCCGCCGGCTTCTCTGGGCCCGAGATCATCTATGATGGACTCATGCAAAGTGGAAAAGTGTTCTGTGGTCTGACGAGTCCACATTTAAAATTGTTTTTGGAGATATTCGACATCGTGTCATCCGGACCAAAGGGGAAGCGAACCATCCAGACTGTTATCGACGCAAAGTTCAAAAGCCAGCATCTGTGATGGTATGGGGGTGCATTAGTGCCCAAGGCATGGGTAACTTACACATCTGTGAAGGCACCATTCATGCTGAAAGGTACATACAGGTTTTGGAACAACCTATGCTGCCATCTAAGCGCCGTCTTTTTCATGGACGCCCTTGCTTATTTCAGCAAGACAATGCCAAGCCACATTCAACACGTGTTACAACAGCGTGGCTTCGTAAAAAAAGAGTGCGGGTACTTTCCTGGCCCCGCCTGCAATCCAGACCTGTCTCCCATCGAAAATGTGTGGCGCATTATGAAGCGTAAAATATGACAGCGGAAACCCCGGACTGTTGAACGACTGAAGCTCTACATAAAACAAGAATGGGAAATAATTCCACTTTCAAAGCTTCAACAATTAGTTTCCTCAGTTCCCAATCGTTTATTGAGTGTTGTTAAAAGAAAAGGTGATGTAACACAGTGGTGAATATGCCCTTTCCCAACTACTTTGGCACATGTTGCAGCCATGAAATTCTAAGTTAATTATTATTTGCAAAAAAAAAAAAAAAAAGTTTACGAGTTTGAACATCAAATATCTTGTCTTTGTAGTGCATTCAATTGAATATGGGTTGAAAAGGATTTGCAAATCATTGTATTCCGTTTATATTTACATCTGACACAATTTCCCAACTCATATGGAAACAGGGTTTGTAATTGAAAATAAACAAAACTGTTAGGTAACTATTGTAACGACCTGCTGGTGTTAATGTGTATGGTCATGTGTTAATGATGTTTGGCAATAAAGGTTAAAAAAGAGCGCATACTTTGTGACTTCTTCTGGAGGCAACAACATTTTTTTTTTTTTTTTTTTAATTTAGCCTTTATCTAACCAGGTAAAAAAATCCCATTGAGATCAAAGATCTCTTTTTCAAGGGAAACTTGGCCAAGACGGCAGCAGCATGGTTACATTAAAAACAGTAAACAACACATAAAACATCACATTTACAACATTAAAACTTGCTCACATGACACATGTGCATACAGACAAGGTAGACTGCAGTCTTTTCACAGAAGCTTTAAACTCATTTAATGTAACAAGGGTTTGAAGTTTAATATTCGATTGTAGGTTATTCCAAGCCATCGGTGCTGAAAACCTAAATGCTTTCTTGCCCAGTTCAGTTCTTACTTTGGGGACGACAAATTGCAGAACATTCATTGAACGAAGATTGTGACTTCCTTGTTTTTTTGTTAAAAGACAAGACAGATAAGATGGAGTGATACCCAGAATGGTTTTGTAGATGAAAACATACCAATGATTGAGGCGTCGAGCACATAAAGATGTCCAGTTAACCATTGAGTATATTACGCAATGGTGAGTAAGGGGAGCGCAGTTGGTGATGAATCTCAGTGCCCCGTGGTACACACTATCCAGCTTGTGGAGACAACCAGCAGTAGCATTCATGTACAACACATCTCCATAGTCAATAACAGGTAAAAAGGTTGTTTCCACCAATTTCTGTTTCACAGTAAAAGAAAAGCAAGACGTGTTTCTGTAATAAAATCCCAGTAAAAGTTTCAGGTTTTTTTTACAACATGCTGAATGTGCTCCTTAAAACTCAAGTGGTCATCAATTAAAAATCCTAAATATTTAAAAGCAGATACTAACATAATTTGTTGCCCATTTCTTGTTCAAATGTTCTCACACAGTGCTGATCTTACAGTTTTTGATGTGGTAAAGAACATACACTTTGTTTTCTCTGCATTTAAAACCAGTTGAAGATAGCAAAGTTGTTCTTGTACAACAACGGCAATAAGTTGAAAAATGACACATTCAGTAGTCTAATTATTTTCAGAGCACACCGAGATAGAAAGTGCACGATATCCGTTTTCATGCAAATTTTTAAACACTTTTGCACAGTGCCTTTCAAGCACAAAGTCTGCTTTCCTGTTGTCGGGGACCCTCCTCTTCAAAAGCTGACCAATCGCAGGCCTGTGGTCTTCGTCGCCAACAACGCAAACCTAGGATTTTTCTGGAGGTCCACACAAGGCTTGCGGGAAGTTATGCAGGAGGCGGGTCAAGACGGCGTCGTTTACCCAAGTTACGTGACGCAAAAGTATACACCAGACTTTATTCTCCGGCCAGGCAGGTGGTATGAGCAGAGGAGCCGAAAAGGGGGGGTAAAGGAGACGGATTCTAGGGGCCCATGATGGAGGGGGCCCCAGAGAGGCCCCTAATGATGATGAAATTATAATACAGAAAAAATAATGACACTGGGTTGGGGGCCCTGTGAAGATTATTTTCATGGGGCTCAAAATCCCTAGCAGCGCCCTTGGGTATGAGGTGTGTTGTGAAGCAGAGATACGACTGTAATTTGTTTACGAGTGGCCAAATCCGCAATTTGTGAAGGGGAAAATTTTCATTTGTAGCCACAGATAAATGCAAAATGGGAAACACTGATGTGTGTTGGGAGCACCGCATGTCTGTGGAGAGTGCTCTCACAGGAAGGAGGAGCTTACGGTTGCTTGGAGGCGTGAGACTTTTAGAGAAAAAATTTCCCCTTTTTTTTGTTTTTTCTAGCATAGTCATTAACCAATTTGATTAACATTTTAAATCAATTAACTGTGTAGCCCTCGTCACGTAACCATTAGACGTTGTCACAATTACCAAAGGTTTTGGCTTAAATCAAGGGTGTCAAACTCATTTTAGATCGGGGGGCCACATGGAGAAAAATCTACTCCCAAGTGGGCCGGACTGGTAAAATCACGGCACGATAACTTAATAATAAAGACAACTTCAGATTGTTTTCTTTGTTTAAAGATAGAACAAGCACATTCTGAGATTGTACAAATCATAATGTTGTTGTTGTTTTTTTTACACATATACGTTGTGGTTAATAGTATTATATCTTTATTTGTCGTTATTTATACTTTCTGAATAAATTATGTGATAATGTTCATCAGTTAACTCATTGGTGTTAATTTTCAGTCTATTATGATAACAAAATAATATCAAAATCAAATTACAGTATGTTATTTATGTAGTTTGATCATTTTCCTCGACTGGTGCACTAACATCATGTGGTTTATTTATTTTTTTACATATGTAGCATCATCTACAAAGATACAAAGAATTGCTATTGTGACATCTAGCGGACACATTTAGAGCAGCTGCTTCTTTCAATCAAAAATGTCGGCTCATTTTTATACTTAGCAAACTCATCCCGCGGGCCGGACAAAACCTGTACTTTTGACACCCCTGGCTTAAATATTGGAAAGAGTTTATAAACACTAAAATTAAACACAAATTCCTAACATTTTGAATAATTGTTAATAACCTTTTCATTTTAAAGTGAACAGATGAAACACAATAACCACTTATTATGTCCTTAAAAGTTTCATTAGTTTACATAATTTGAAAGTTATTTGAATCTATTTTATAGAAGATGCTTTAATTCTTAATTGTCAATGAAACTTAAATATTATATATTATATGTATTCCTATATTATCATATATAATATGTATTCCTATAATATTATATATAATATGTATTCCTATAAAATATGTAAAACAAGCATGTCTGAAATATAATGTAAAGCACGATTTTGAAATACATTGAAAGTATCAAGTATATAATTCCAATTATGCTTCCTTTAATTTTAACTTGAAGGGACATTCTACTTCCTGCTCGCAACCTTATTTCAAAACTCTAATTGGATTTTGGGAGACATCAATTCAATTCTAATTTTGCACAAACCTTTTAGGAAAGCCAACTTCATGACAGAGCTGATAGATGGTAGAGAGTATAGGAATTAAATGGAAAGTTGTGGTTGCTGAGTGTAGGATTGCATTGATGCCATTATCCAGCCTGTCTGTCTGCAGGCAGTGTGTACATGGATATTAATATCGTTATCGCCTTACATAGCTTTAATCCTACCTGGACAAAGACACCCGGTCCATAATCCTGCATCTCCTCCTCCTTCGTACAGTATCTCGCAAAATTGAGTACACCTCTCACATTTTAGCACCCACGTATTATTATACTACAGTAAATCTGCTCAAGGGACAACACGGAAATGAAACTTGGATGCAACTAAAGTCTAGTCAGTGTACAGCTCATATAGCAATATAGATTTACTGTCCACTGAGAATGACTCAACACACAGCCATTATTGTCTAAATGGCTAGCATCCAAGGAAAGTGTCTCTTGCCTACAGTCAAGAATGATGGGTTTCGCTTCATGGTGCGGGGATGCATGAGTGCTGCCGGTACAGGGGATCTGCGGTTCACAAAGAGGAAACATGAAGTGCAGATAACAATGGTGCTCACACGAAATATAGATACTTTAGACCAGTTATTCTCAAACTATGGTACGTGTACTATTAGTGGTACACGGGCTCCATCTAGTGGTACAACAAATAATCACTTGATTAAAGTACGGTGTTTTATTTTCCTATATTCAAACAAAGTGTTACTGTTCAAACTGTGTGTTATGTTACAGTCGCCAAAAAATATTAAATATACTCATTAAATAAAACCTTGCCTTGCTTTTAATGAACACTTAGGCATACTATGCTACTGTATTGTAATGTTGGTCATCATGGTGGTACTTGGAGAGCCATGTGTTTTCTAAGTGTTACTTGGTAAAAAAAAAAAAAAAAAGTTTAAGAAACCACTGCTTTAAACTCAATTTGGACACGTTCACTGTGAGGTGTTGCCAACGACAGAATGTTGACTGAAGTGGAACATCAATTTACGGTCACCTCATTGTGCGAACGTTTTGACATACGAATCACAGACAGATTAAAAATATGCTTTGTTGTACAAACCTTGTTCCGGTGTACCAACGTTTCATTTGCCCATTGTGCCTCGCAGCGCCGCCATTTTGTGGTGGGTAAGCTACTTGGAAAAATGTAATAAGCTAAGCTACAACTTATTCTCGATTAAATGTAGCAAGCTACACTGCAAAAGTAGCTTGCTACATCAAAGCTACATTTAATTGTATTTATATCTATGGGCCCACATGTATAATATCAATGTTAATGTAACTGAGTGTGTACAAATGGACCCAATAAGGGTCCTTTACTATTAACTATCTGTCATTTAGGTTTCCTGGATGTCGTCTTCATCACTAAAAACATATCTGAAAACACCCCCGAGGACACCGCAATGATGGACGCTTTTGACCTCCCTCCCTCCTCATCGACACCTGGAGTCGAACTTTTGCTTGCATGCAGATCAGCCTCCCCCACCCCACGCCTTTACCACGGCTTGTTTCCCCTCAGGGTGATGGTCAGCTGGCAGCGCTTCATAGCAGCAGTCGCCCTCCAGGGCCCCAACTCCCCGGCCCTCTGTTGCGAGTTGTCGTGATTAAATGTAACGTGTTTATGTGAGCATTGCATGGAGGTTTTTTCCCACTCCAGACTAGGTCCCTTTAGGAGCCCAGTCTAGTTTGTACAAACGTTTGTATTTTTTTACTCATCTTCTTCCCCAGCGTTTTACCTTTTTCTTATCTTTTACGGGGCGCCTTTGGCGACCCATCAGCGTTCCTGTTCTGTAACCCTGTACACTGTGTGTTTGTCTAATCTTGAATGGGTTTGTGCTGAAAACATAGTTTTGTTGTACAAATGTACTTGTGCAATGACAGTAAAGTCCTATCCTATCCTAAAGGCAAAATCTAATCCGCGGAAGAGAATCCCTCCGCCATTTTCAAGAATATTTTTTATTTTTTGAGTCGTCAGCTTGAAGCATCCCTCTGTCTCCGACTCCCTCGTCGTCATGTGACAAGAGTGTGTGTCTGTTACGATTTTGCTTCCTGTTTTGATGACCCGCCTTATTTTGCCTCTGATTGGCCAATCTGTAATGTTTTGCCCTAACCTTAGCCAATTGTGACTCATCATACGAACACCAACAAATCAGCATGGATTTTCTCCGTATATGTTCTCATTAATCCAGGTGATTGTATTTCTTCCGTATTTTCTTTGCCCTGGATTCACAGTCCATTTGTTCTTTTTTTTTTAGCTTGTAGCTTTGAACAAAGGTCTTAACTCATTCTCCTTCTATGCCAAATCAATATGGAATGCACTCCCAACAGGTGTAAAAGAAAGTGCATCTCTATCCTCCTTCAAAACCACACTAAAACAACACCTCCAGGCAACTTCAACCCTTGACTCACACCCTACCCCTCCACGTCCCACCTCACCGGACTGTAAATAATCAAATGTAAATAATCAAATGTATATACTTGTTTTTCTGCTTTCTGAGCTCACTATGTTCACTGTTCGCTGTACATATCCTACCAAGTCAGACCTACACTGTTTCAGTGTCCATTTCTCAGATGATGCAATTGTTGAGGACTGAAGTGCTGATATCAACCGAACCTAACCCCCCCGCCCCAACCCCCTCCACATTCCACCCCCCAGATTGTAAATAATGTAAATAATTAAATGTATATACTCTGATGATTAACTTGTGTGATAACTGTATTATGATGATAGTATATACTGTATGTGTACCACAAATTGATTAAAGGCCTACTGAAACCCACTACTACCGAGCACGCAGTCTGATAGTTTATACATCAATGATGAAATCTTAACATTGCAACACATGCCAATACGGCCGGGTTAGTTTACTAAAGTGCAATTTTAAATTTTGCACGACATATCCTGCTGAAAACGTCTCGGTATGATGACGTCAGCGCGTGACGTCGCGGATTGTAGCGGACATTTTGAGACAGCATGGTGGCCAGCTATTAAGTCGTCTGTTTCATCGCAAAATTCCACAATATTCTAGACATCTATGTTGGTGAATCTTTTGCAATTTGTTCAATGAACAATGGAGACAGCAAAGAAGAAAGCTGTAGGAGGGAAGCGGTGTATTGCGGCCGACTTCAGCAACACAAACACGGCCGGTGTTTCATTGTTTACATTCCCGAAAGATGACAGTCAATCTTTACCATTGGCCTGTGGAGAACTGGGACAACAGAGACTCTTACCAGGAGGACTTTGAGTTGGATACGCAGACACGGTACCGTGAGTACGCATGCAGCTGCGGCTTCCAAACATTTGATCGCTTGCCCGTACGTGCGTGCCGCTATGTGCATGTCACGTAAATAATTCAATGTATACACCCTGATGATTATCTTGTGTGATGACTGTATTATGATGATAGTATATATGATAGTATATATCTGTATCATGAATCAATTTAAGTGGACTCCGACTTAAACAAGCTGAAAAACGTATTCGGGTGTTACCATTTAGTGGTCAATTGTACGGAATATGTACTTCACTGTGCAATCTACTAATAAAAGTCTCAAAAAGTCTCACGTACGTAACTTTGGGGACTTTGGGGAAATATATGTGCTGTATGAACTTTGTGGAGGTGAACGGTACTTTGGGCTGTGGAGGTGTTTGAGTTGTATTGGCGGGTTATATGGACGGGAGGGGGGAGGTGTTTGTTATGCGGGATTAATTTGTGGCATATGAAATATAAGCCTGGTTGTGTTGTGGCTAATAGAGTATATATATATGTCTTTTGTTTATTTACTGTTTTAGTCATTCCCAGCTGAATATCAGGTCCCACCCACCTCTCACAGCATCTTCCCTATCTGAATTGCACCCACTGCCCTCTAGTCCTTCACTCTCACATTCCTCATCCACAAATAAATGATAAATAAATGATACATGGGTTGTACTTGTATAGCGCTTTTCTACCTTCAAGGTACTCAAAGCGCTTTGACACTACTTCCACATTTACCCATTCACACACACATTCACACACTGATGGAGGGAGCTGCCATGCAAAGCGCTAACCAGCACCCATCAGGAGCAAGGGTGAAGTGTCTTGCTCAGGACACAACGGACATGACGAGGTTGGTACTAGGTGGGTATCGAACCAGGGACCCTCGGGTCGCGCACGGCCCTTCTACCACTGCGCCATGCCGTCCCTAAATCTTTCATCCTCGCTAAAATTAATGGGGAAATCGTCGCTTTCTCGGTCCGAATCGCTCTCGCTGCTGGTGGCCATGATTGTAAACAATGTGCAGATGTGAGGAACTCCACAACCTGTGACGTCACGCTACTCGCCTGCTACTTCCGGTACAGGCAAGGCTTTTTTATCAGCGACCAAAAGTTGCGAACTTTATCGTCGATGTTCTCTACTAAATCCTTTCAGCAAAAATATGGCAATATCGCAAAATGATCAAGTATGACACATAGAATGGACCTGCTATCCCCGTTTAAATAAGAAAATCGCATTTCAGTAGGCCTTTAACATAACTTAAACAAGTTGAAAAACGTATTTGGGTGTTACCATTTAGTGGTCAATTGTATGGAAAATGTACTGTACTGTGCAATCTACTGATGAAAGTTTCAGTCAATCAATCAATCAAAATGTAAGCTAACTCGCTACATGGGTCTAAAAGTAGCAAAGCTACATGAAAACCAAACATTTTGGGAAATCTGGGAATTTGGGGAATTTGTCAGGGGAAAGCCCGCGATTCCCTAAAAGTTTGAAGTTGGAACGATTTGAATCGGATGAAAAATGTGGAAGGTGGAGCGATGCCAAAATCTGGAGAAGAAGAAGAAGATGAAGAAGTTGAATAAATAGATGCATTTTAGTGTAGAAAAGCATATGTGTGAATGCTCCAAGTTATTGTTGCCTTTCAAAATCCCCATGAGGTCACCCTACAGGCATTAAACAAAATCACAACTAACAATTCCCTGGATACTTGACCCAGGTGTAGTGTCGCAGTCCTGATTTACCCCCTTTGCCATCACCACATGACTCCCCCACCCAAGGGTTATGTAACACTGCAGCTATGCAAAGCTGCTGATGTGACAGATCCCTGCACATGCATACGCACACTCATACCCTGCATGACTCAATATGATTGATTAGAACAATTGATTGACGTTATGTCACGGCTCCTGTCACATTATTTCCCACGCACTGCTCTCTGGCCCTTTTCACATTTTGATTAAAATGTCATGTTTTTAATGCACTTAATTTATCCCTCCGTCAGTGTGAGGTTAAAATAGAAATGTATGCGGGGTGGTGGGGAGGGAGACAAGGTGACACCACGTGACCTCGCCAGCTGTTGCTGCATGCTGCTGGTGGGAAGAAGAGGGAGGGTGAGGAAGAAGAGGCAGGGGATGAACACACACACACACACACACACACACACACACACACACACACACACACACACATATTCTTGTATTTGTTACCTTCTTGAGACCTACGAAAAATGCCTACATCTTTAGGTTGTAAATACAAGATATATAAAGACTATTATTTACAACATTAATAATATATGCATACTATGCACATATAAAAAAGGTAAGCTTTTAGTTGTTTTAGAAATACAAGAACACACATACACACACATTCTTGTATTTGCCTTCTTGAGACCTCCAAAAAATGCCTACCTCTTTAGGACCACCTTTTCTAGATATATAAAGATTTGTATTTACAACATTAATAATATATACAGTACATACTATGCAAATATAAAAAAGGTAAGCTTTTAGTTGTTTTTTTGGGGGGGGAGTTTCTCGATTTTTCTTGTTTTGTAATTGGTTTTTAATCTTCATAATTTACTTCAAGTTGTTACAGTATGTCTCTATATACATATCTATTTTGTTTATTTTAATAAATTTTGGTCAAAGGGGGTGCATTTCCATTTTTTACACACACTTGTTATTTCATATGTTGACCAGAGGGGGAGCACTTTTAAAACCGACACACAGTCGATTTAAAAAAATCCCTCCTTTTTGGGACCACCCTAATGTTGATAGATTTCACCACCAGGGGTGCCAATGAAACATTCTCTATCAGATTCAATGGTTTTTCCGTATTGGGACCATGATTTATGTCCTAACTTGTTCACCGGTCCTCATATGGAAGCTACTTTTCCTTGTTGACGTCTCAAGAAGGTTAAATACAAGAACACACACACACACACACACACACACACACACACACACACACACACACACACACACACACACACACGCACACGCACACACATTCTTGTAGATACCTTCTTGAGACCTCTGAAAAATGCCTACCTCTTTATGACCACCCTTTCTAGATATATAAAGACTAGTATTTACAACATTAATAATATATACATACTATGCAAATACAAAAAAGGTAATCTTTTAGTTTTTTGTTGTTGTTTTTTTTTCAATTTTTTTTGTTTGTAATTGATTTTTAATTTGCATTATTTACTTCACGTTATTACAGTATGTCTCTACATACATATTTATTTTATTTTTTAAATTAATTTTGGCCAACACGCACACACACACACACACACACACACACACACACACACACACACACACACACACGCACACACACACGCACACACAGACACACACACACACACACGCACACACACACACACACACACACACACACACACACACACACACACACACACACACACACACACACACACTGTGTGCAGTCAGCACCCTTTGCCTGATTCAGCACACCAGATTTAAACTGGCCACCTCTTCTTCCTGCAGCACACACACACGCACGCGCACGCGCACACGCACACGCACACGCGAGACAATACTGGGATTTGCAGCTCTGCGGAGAGGAAACGAGCCGAGGAGTTAAACGATGGCCAAATTAAAACGTCACGCCGAGCGCGTCCACGCGGGACGCGTGGAGGAGCCGCGGTGCAATTAAAGAGGCGAACACGTTATCCGCTCGTCCGCGCGCTTTTACCTCCACGAGATGTCCTTCACGAACGGGATAGATGCGCAGGACTGATCGTTGCCATGGATACCAGCACGCGAAAATTCACAGTGCGAAGATGGTTCTCCATCTACCTGAAGAACAAGGCCGCTAGGAACAAGAACACGACGGGATTCTGCCAGCTTGAGGTGGGTCAAGGTTGATGGACCTCTGTGAAATGCATCCCATAATATTTAATGTGCACATTCACTCATTCATTAATATTTGTTGCACTATATCATATCATGTCATGCAGTGCCTTGCATTATGATAATGAAAACATTGCAGCTGAGATAGGCTCCAACACACCCTCCGACCCCAAAAGGGACAAGCAGTAGAAAATGGATGGATGGATGATTTCAATTGTGTAAGGTTTATTGAATTCACTTGTTTAGTTTCTCCTCTCCATACTCTCATAGGACTTTAAACTTTGTAATCATTCGAGGATTTAAAGAAAATTGTATTATTTTGTTATTTTTTTTGTTATTGTGTACATTAATTTGTTTTTGTTTATTTATTTGTTTAATTTGATTAAACACATTTCATTGACTATAAACATGAAAGGAGCCAGAGGACCGTTCAGTTCAAAGTGCCATTCAAAAGACTTGTTCATTGTTAATTATATTTTGTTTTTTTATTTGTATAAGTACTTACTATTTTTTTTATTGTTTTAATCAAGGAAACAATCACCGGTAGCAGTTACAAGATACGATTCAGATCAGAATCATTCAAACTTGCATATCCCACCATACTTTCTCCTCTGGGAATTATAGTTAACAAAAGTTACGTTAAAGCAGTGTTTTTTTCAACCTTTTCTGAGCCAAGGCACATTTTTTCATTGAAAAAATTCTGAGGCACACCACCAGCAGAAAACATTAAAAAATGAACCTCAGTTGCCGATATTGACAATAAAAAGTCGTTCTCATAATAGTTGGATATAAATTCAAACCATAACCAACCATGCATCACTATAGCTCTTGTCTCAAAGTAGGTGTACTGTCACGACCTGTCACATCACGCCGTAACTTATTTGGAGTTTTTTGGTGTTTTCCTGTGTGTAGTGTTTTAGTTCTTGTCTTGCGCTCCTTATTTGGTGGCTTTTCTTCTTTTGTTGGTATTATCCTGTAGCAGTTTCATGTCTTCCTTGAATGCTATTCCCCGCACCTGCTTTGTTTTCGCAATCAAGACTATTTAAGTTGTGCGGACGCAATCCTTCTTTGTGGGGACATTGTTGATTGTCATGTCATGTACGGATGTACTTTGTGGACGCCGTCTGCTCCACACGCTGTAAGTCTTTGCTGTCGTCCAGCATTCTGTTTTTGTTTACTTTGCAGCCAGTTCAGTTTTAGTTTTGTTTTGCTTCAATGCCTTTTCTTAGCGGCACTCGCCTTTTGTTTATTATTAGTTTAAGTGTTAGATACCTTTTTACCTACACGCTGCCTCCCGCATATTGTGATCTAAAATATCTATCTAAAATAATTTGTGTTAAAAAGAGGGCAGATAAATATAAGAATAGTATTCTTCCATCTGCTCCTTTCTGATCATGGAAATGTATAATAAACAAAAAAACAATGAAAGTGTCAACTGTATATGGCTTGTATATATGCATTTTCATGAAAGGAATAAAAATAAATGATGAAAAATGATCACAACAAACCATGTTCCCAACATCTACAAAGCAATAATGTAAATGTTATCAGGGGTTGTTGTAAGTGCGTGTTGGATGAATCCTTCGTCAGTCCAGAGGGGCGAGGCAAAGAGGTAGTCCGTGGGCAGGCAAGTGGTCGGGGGCTGGAGAGAAGCAACAAGATCCGTGTCAAAGCAGGGGTCGAGGATCGAGGGAGGCTGTCCAGAATCCAGAGGGAAGTCGAGATGCACAAGTCGATCACGGGGAACAGGAAGGACACTGTGGAGAACACACAGGACATGAGACATGGGACAAAGAAGTGACAGGGAGAGCGCAAATATACGGAAGGGGAAGCCAGAGACAGGATTGCTTACTGCAAAGAGAAACTATGTTTCGGCGTCGGCTTAATGGGTCCGCTGGTCTTTATGCTGCTCCTCTTGATTAGTCCGTGCTGCCAACAGAGGTGCTGGCAGCACTAGCTGCCGATGAAAGGCGGGTTCGAGCCCGCGCCGTGACACACACACTAGGTGTGGTGAAATTACCCTCTGCATTTGGCCCATCCTCTTGTTCCACCCCCTGGGAGGTGAGGGGAGCAGTGAGCAGCAGCGGTGGCCTGGCTCGGGAATCATTTGGTGATTTAACCCCCAATTCCAACCCTTGATGCTGAGTGCCATGCAGGGAGGTAATGGGTCCCATTTGTTTAGTCTTTGGTATGAACTCACGACCTACCGATCTCAGGGCGGACACCCTAACCACAAGGCCACTGAGCAGGTTATTTTATTATTTATTTTCTTTTTTACTCTATATTATTCTTCAATATTGATACTAATTGAATTTGGCTTATGTTTTAATAAAATGGTGCAAATATCCCATCCCTCGTTCATTGACATTTAGATCAGTATTTTAATTTTCCTCATCTAAAACACTTTTCGGACAAATACAAAGAATATAAATAAAACAAAAATAAATTTAAAAAAATAGGAGAAAATAATAATAAAAAAATGTATATATTTCTGGAATCTCAAAGTGCTAGAGTGGAGAAGAGACAAGCAAGAGAAAATTCAAATTTGAGAAAAGAATTAGAGGGCTGTCAAAAATAACGACTTAAGTGAAAACATATTTCATTAAAGCAAATTAATCACACAACATATTTTGACTGGACATGCTGCGTTACCTTAACCGCGGATGTTTATACGGTCAGTGATCAGATCAATGCATACGTCAATGCGAAGATGAGTGAGGAGAATCCGGCCACTAAAATTCACTGCAAAATAAACCCTGACGGGACTTTACATTAAACTGTTACCACGTTTTGAGTAAATAAAAGTAGTGCATTCAAGTAACACATTTTAAAAATGTTCCTGTATGACATTCTGACAATACCAATTGATGTGATTTTTTATGTTAATGTAAACTATGTAAGTGAAAGTGAGTAATAATCTGAGGTTAATCATGATTAATCCAAATTTAAAAGTGTGATTTATCTGATAAAATTTTTTTTTTTTACATTACTAATAAAAAGTATTGTGAATGTTGTCTGTCTATCTGTGTTGGCCCTGTGATGAGGTGGCGACATTTCCAGGGTGTACCCCACCTTCTGCCCGATTGTAGCTGCGATAGGCTCCAGCGCCCCCCGCGACCCCGAAGGGAATAAGCGGTAGAAAATGGATGGATGGATGTAGCAACATTCATACAAGTTAAAAGGAAAACCGACAGAGACTTTTTAGAAAAATACTTTTTTAAAAGATAAAAATGAAAATGCAAAATGTTATTGCTCATACCTGCTGTTTGTACAAGTAAACCAGAAAAACTGAATTCAAAAGCAACTTTGCTTGCTTTGACTTTAACTCATTTTCCAGTTGAGTCGGGTGGGGCGCACATGCCTGCCAATAGGCATTTGTTTTAAATATAAAATGGCTCGCAAATGCGGATCGTTTTTCATCGTTCTCTTAAAAGAGCCATTCAAAAGACTTGACTCGTTCACGAAAACCACATCTCTATATTGTCAACAAATGATACCAAGCAGGGGTGTGTGTTTCATATACTGCAGAATTTCCATCCATCCACCCATTTTCTACCACTTGTCCCTATTGGGGTCGCTGGAGCCTATTCCAGCTGCATTAGGGCGGAAGGCGGGGTACACCCTGGACAAGTCGCCACCTCATCACAGGGCCAACAGATAGACAGACAACATTCACACTCACATTCACACACTAGGGCCAATTTAGTGTTGCCTATCAACCTATCCGCAGGTGCATGTATTTGGAGGTGGGAGGGAACCGGGGAGAACATGCAAACTCCACAAAGAAAGATTTCGAGCCCAGGATCAAACCCAGGACCTTCGTATTGTGAGGCACATGCACTAACCCATGTACCACCGATGCAAAATGTCATCATCCTTTAGTGTTTACGTTTTGCTGACTATTTATTTAAATGACATGTTAACTATGGCCAAAATAGTTCTGTACTTTTGGCCTGTGCATCATTAAATTGTGTTTTAACTATATGTTTCGAGTTAGTAAAGTCTTAAATAAATTACATTTGGTTGGATTTTAAAGCATGCCGGTGGATACTGCAGCATTTTCTGTCATTTGGTTTGTTGTGGAAGGAGGCGTGAGGTCACTGCTGCTGTTGCTGCAGTGTTACAGATGTCGTAGTTGTTTGTCCAGGGTCCAGGGCACCTCAGCGGAGGGCTGTGACTGTTTTGCCTAAGAGAAAGAGAGGCAGACCTCACGGAAATTCAATCAGACAAGAGGAGCAAACAAGCAGGCAGGCGACTTGATAGATAAATGAATGCAGACAGATTGATTCAGTGGATGCCGTAGCACGGGGCGTCTATTTATAGCTCAGTGCAGGACAGAGTGGCACCATGCTGTTTGTGGCTCACTGTGTTTTAGGGTGTATAAATAGAAGAAAAGCACTTTTCCTGTAATGGGATACAAATGCGAATGATGACGCATGTATTTCATCTCGTTTGTTTACTTGTCAGGCTGCCGCTCAGCGTGTGTCATGTGATACATGAATGGAGCGAGTTCCTGCAAGGCGAGGTAAAAGTGGCAGATTAGCTTCCACAGAGCTCACATGTGTTTGTCAGGCTGATCGGGAATGAATGCAATCATGCAGCCAGTGCAATTCAAGTTTTGTTCAGTGCCATTTTACTGCTCAATAACAGAACGAGTGTTGCATCGAGCATCACAGATCGTTTAATTGTGTGTGTGGTGAATGGTGATGAACTTAACTTGCAAGACAAAAAATAAATACAGATATGTTTAGTAGTTGTAATTCCCAAAGTTGGTATGAAAGATAGCCATAACAATAACAGAAAAATTGCATTAGCACGGTGATTCTCAATTTTTTTTTGGCACACCCCAGTGATTTAAAATATTGTATTTGTGTGTAAAAACCACTGCAAGAGTTGCTGGCAGCAGAATTGTACATAAAATGGCCAGATTATCAACATGGATTAATAAAACATTTTTTTTTTCCAAGTTAAGGGTAACCTATGATAAATTTCCTCCGTTTTGACTTGTAAATATTGTCAGAATTTTGGATACTTGTGCTAAACATAAAAATGTTCAAGCATCTGGACATGAGCTTGCACACAGTTTTGGATGCCTCTGTGTTTTATGGCCATTTGGGACGTCACACATTGTCGGAAGTACTTATTTAGGCAGGCTAGTTAGGGATGTCCGATAATGGCTTTTTGCCGATATCCGATATTCCGATATCAACCGATACCGATATCAACCGATACTGATATATGCAGTCGTGGAATTAACACATTATTATGCCTAATTTGGACAACCAGGCATGGTGAAGATAAAGTAATTTTTTAAAGAATTAATAAAATAAGATAAATAAATTAAAAACATTTTCTTGAATAAAAAAGAATGTAAAACAATATAAAAACAGTTACATAGAAACTAGTAATTCATGAAAATGAGTAAAATTAACTGTTAAAGGTTAGTACTATTAGTTAGTGGACCAGCAGCACGCACAATCATGTGTGCTTACGGACTGTATCCCCTGCAGACTGTATTGATATATATTGATATATAATGTAGGAACCAGAATATTAATAACAGAAAGAAACAACCCTTTTGTGTGAATGAGTGTGACTGAGTATAAATGGGGGAGGAAGGATTTTTGGGTTGGTGCACTAATTGTAAGTGTATCTTGTGTTTTTTATGTTGATTTAATAAAAAACAAAAAACAAAAAAAAAACGATACCGAAAATAAAAAAAACGATACCGATAATTTCCGATATTACATTTTAAAGCAGGCCGATATTATCGGCAGGCCGATATTATTGGACATCTCTAATCCTAGTACTTGCTTGCTGCCTGCATGGCCCTCCTCTCTGTACCAAGACTGTTGGCTGCTTTCTGCAGGCTCGAGTGTTATTCTTAACCACGGTGAACTCTCAAAGGCACTGATTTTATAGTTTAGCATCTCTCTGTGAGCAATTTTTACTTTCCACCCACAGTCTGAATGCCTCTGTATATATGCATATCATATAATATTTAAACAACACATTCAGAACATTCGTTCTCAGGACTGGACTGTGCACCTTACCTCCTTTTGCACAATTTTTTATTTTTCTTTCCTTCCTATGTTTTGCATATTTGTAGACTGTCGCACTGATACTGGAGTTGCTTTTAATCTCATTGTACCTGCGTATAGTGACAATAAAAGGCATTCTATTCTATTCTATTATATTCATTCTATTATTCTCATGCTACCCTGACTGCTCTGATGTCTACAAAAGAAAAATATTATTGTGTTTATTTGATCACAACATTTTACACAAGACTGTTCAGTCAAAATAGGCCAGATTAGCTGCTAAACTGCTGCTGGAAGACGGCACCATTGCAACATTACTACCGTACTTGGTTTAAGGAAACGTGTGACATGCAATTAAATAGATGCTGGTAAATGAAGCTTTTTTTTTCTTGCAAAGTGATGGGCACTGAAAGACAGTATAATATTGGCACCGCTGCCGAAAAAAGAAGAAGCGATTGGTGCTTCATTTGGGTGCTAAAATAAATGCAGATGAGGCCGCCTGCAACAAATGCCTGGCACTGATATTGTCTGATGCTCTTTTTATTGCTAAACTTAACATGGCAACAGCAGCCCTCATAACACTGTCAGCACCACAGCGCCAGCCTTGCCAATAGTCACAACAAGATATATATCTTACGCATCCACAAACGCAAATTTACGCAAAATTTACACCAAAGCATAGCCAATAAATTTTATCTAGACCAGTGGTCCCCAAACTTTTTTGCACCACGGACCGGTTTAATGTAGGCATTATTTTCAGGGAGCGGATTGCCACGTGTCCCAGATAAATACAGCAAAAATAAGTGCATGAAAAATACAACTGACTATAATGCTGAATTAGTGTTTCTTTGCAATGAGATGCAGATGGAAATCAGCCATTGGCTACAATCTGTCACATGTATTTGTTGGTTAATGTGCATTGTCACAAAGTTATAACAAACATAACTTCCTATGAGGAGTTTTATTGTACATCTATAAACAAAGTTAAGTAGGAGAAAATGCAGTCCTTTATAAATTATTTGATGTTTCTCTGCGGCCCGGTAGAAAATACCTCACGGACAGGTACCGGTCCCCGGACCAGTGGTTGGAGACCACTGATCTAGACCGCAACAAAGTGTGTTAAATGTAGATTAGAATCATCACCGATCCTCTTTAAGTTTTTTATATTATTCTGTGACATATACTGTACAGTAGGGAAGGGATTCATATGGCCCCATTCCTGGGTGGATCTCACTTGAGAGGTAGATGGGGGTTTAATGCTTTTGCAATGCAGTCTGCTGAAAATGATGGAAAGCACCACTCCACGTAGCAACTGACGCTGCAGTCAAAGTTGGAATTGCCACAAAACACATTTTAGGATATTCAAAACTGCCATCTGGCAGCTAAAGTGAATAGCACAGGTCCCAAATATGTCATGTTTCATGTGTCAGTTAAACCGAATAGGGCCTTATAAATCCCTTTCCCACTGTATAGACAGAATGCCTTTGATTAGTATGCGCACTGCTGCCACCTACTGTGCATTGTTCAGGCATAAATAAAAACAATAATACTGAAAGTCCTTTGACACCTCAATTCAAAACACTTTTTTTGAGAAGCACTGCGTAAATCTGTGTTGGAATTAATTTGAGTTGACTAAATGTCCCTGAAGACCACAAACGCATTTTGTGATGTCCGCACAGTGATGAACTTCGTCTCAACATTCGCAAATCAAGTCCCCCCTCCAAAAAAAAATACACATTCATTTTGGATGTACAATGAATGAGAAGTGAATGAGATTCAAGAAAATCATCAACATGTCGCCCTCAAAACAAAATGTTTTAGATATTCCCTTCGGTAGTCAGTTTTAAAAGACAGCTTCAGAGAAACACAACACATTGCATTGGTGGATTGTCATAGTTTTGAAGAAAAATAGAATAGAATATACCTGTATAATATACTTGCGGTATAGCTCGGTTGGTAGAGTGGCCGTGCCAGCAACTTGAGGGTTGCAGGTTCGATCCCCGCTTCCGCCATCCTAGTCACTGCCGTTGTGTCCTTGGGCAAAACACTTTACCCACCTGCTCCCAGTGCCACCCACACTGGTTTAAATGTAACTTAGATATTGGGTTTCACTCTGTAAAAGCGCTTTGAGTCACTGGAGAAAAGCGCTATATAAATACAATTCACTTCACTTCACAATCGCATTATTGTCATTGTACTTAAAACAATACAACAAGATAGATGTTCAGTACGACCATCCAAGAGCAGACTTACAATACACTTACAGGGACTCAGTGAGAGCTGGCTCAGTTTGAGACCACACAAAAATTCTAGCACAGTAAGCCCTTTGCAGAGCAGACTGATACAACCAAAAAGGTTATTTACATTATTCAATGTTGTAAAATCAAAATTAAGGTAAAAATAATATGTTTTCCCTCCCCTACTGGGCAAGACACCCGAGTTGTCCCTGTATCTTAATTATTAATCTAAACCAGGGATGTCAAACATGCGACCCACAGGCCGGATCAGGTTTAATCCAGCCCGCAAACTGAATTTGCAAAGTATAAAAATGAGCTACATTTTTAAATGAAAGAAACTGCTGTTCTCAATGTGTCCACTGGATGTTGCAATAGTAATTATGTTTGGCAAGCAAATGGTTTATACCGGGGCCAAGAAAGAGGTACACAGTAAAGCCGGGCTGCGGCTCCTCCCCGTGGACCCAAATGAAACATAAAACCTTCTGTTTTACGTCTTATGCTTCGAACACATCATGCTTTGTCACTCTCATTTCCACAAAATGTCTCTGTCAAAAAAAGAGAAAAGTGGACGCAGAGTGTTCCAAGAAAAATTATCATCCTCTTTATTTACGGAAGTGAATGGGAAACCACATATGTGTGGTATTTGTGAGCATGAGCATCAATAGAACAAAGCTACGCTCAAGGCTCACGCACAAGCACTTGAATAACATCCTGACATTTTCAGGAGTAAAATAAACAATTGTTAACACCACACTGCACCTTGTTAAAGTTCTGTGAAAATGATTGTCTTCTGAGGAAATTTAAAGTGTGTGATTTCCTAAATTCATAAGTTTGGTTTGTTGAAATTGTTCATGCATTGCACAACTTTTATTTTTGTATCGATACACAGAGATGCCTCCAATGCAGGTTGTAACTCAATCCTCTTGAATAGTTTCGACCTCAGTTTGTATGGTTTGTTGAGTTAGCACAGGATTAATAGGTGGAAATGAAAAATCCGACCTTTGATACCTAAAATAGTTATTTATTATTTATTTTGTAATGTGTTCCATTCCAGATAGACTGTGACTTACAATGTATTGGTTTTGTAGATACACTGAGACCAAGTGTAAGTTCCTTGTTATCTTTGTGTTGTTTTTGAAACTGCACCAAATTTTTCCTCAGGAATTTCAACTAAATTGAAGTGTTTTGTCAGGAGGATTATTTGTTATATGTACATGTCTCAGTGGCCTAGTGGTTAGAGTGTCCGCCCTGAGATCGGTAGGTTGTGAGTTCAAACCCCGGCCGAGTCATACCAAAGACTATAAAAATGGGACCCATTACCTCCCTGCTTGGCACTCAGCATCAAGGGTTGGAATTGGGGGTTAAATCACCAAAAATGATTCCCGGGCGCAGCCACCGCTGCTGCCCACTGCTCCCCTCACCTCCCAGGGGGTGACCAAGGGTGATGGGTCAAATGCAGAGAATAATTTCGCCACACCTAGTGTGTGTGTGTGTGACAATCATTGGTACTTTAACTTTAACTTTTAATGTTCAGAATATGCTTGTTCTATTTTGGGCCAAAGTAAAACAAAAGAAACAATCGAAGATTGTTGTAGTTTTATTTTTAAGTTATTATGCCATGATGTTATCAGTTCGGCTACGTAGGAATATATTTTCCTAAATGTGGCCCCTTAGCTAAAATGAGTTTGAACAATTCAAGGCAACCGACTTTATGGGAATCATGTATTTTCTGTAAACACAACAAGGTACACAAAGACGTGGTTGAAAGTGTTTGGTGCGATTAAACTGTAGAAGCCTGACCATTGGGATGAAACTGTGATGATCCGTTGCCCGGACGCAAGCGGCTCCCTCAGTGGCCAATTAATGGAGGCCCTTTGCGCCAACAGCAGCGACGCCCAGGACTTAGGCGTAGGACTCTTCGGCGTTCCATTGGTCGCCCGCCTCACCTGCCACCTGACTCTCCCCTGGTAAATTCGGGGACACTTGGCTTGGCGACCCACCACCAAGTCCTCCCTCTGCCATCCCGTGACTTTTGAATTTGTTCTTGTTTGTTTTTTCTGGGGACAACTAGAATTTGTCCTTAAGGGGGCGTTTGTGATGATCATGTTTTGTTTTAGTTTAAGACTCCCTTAGTTCTGTTTCAGCACCCCTGGGTTTGTGTTTCTTAGTTGCCATGGGTGCTGTATATTTTCACCTGCCTCTGATTAGAGTTCGGGATGCTCACCTGCTCCCGGGCACTAATCAGAGAGCTACCTATTCCTGTCTTTCGCCACACTCGGTCTGGCTGTTTTGTTTGCTTCATGCAACATTTACGTTTAATGCTATCTGTGTTGGCCCTGCGATGAGGTGGCGACTTGTCCAAGGTGTACCTTCCGTCCGATTGTAGCTGAGATAGGCTCCAGCGCCCCCCGCGACCCCGAAGGGAATAACCGGTAGAAAATGGATGGATAGATGGATGGATCCTTGCTTCTTGTTTGTGTTTTCGATGCTAAGCCTTTAAGCCTTTCCATAGCTTTGCTATAGCTTCCCGTGCTATCGGCACACTTTCCTGTATATTTGTATTCTTGACTGATTTACGGGAAATAAATCATTTTCCTACCTGCACGCTGCCTCCAGTGTTCCGTCTGCTTCTTGGGGAAAGGATCCGTGCATTACCATGTCACCCAAGCGTACCAGAAACAAGAACAAGAACTCTGTGACACCTAAAACTCTTGCTTCCATTGTGATATCCTGTAAAGGCCACACCGTGTATTTTAACAATTATGTTCTTCCCCAGGATGAAAGCATACTGAAGGAGATTGACATCAGCAACCATGTCAAGGCGGGTTTTGAGAAAGCAGACCCCTCTCAGTTCCAGCTGCTTAAGGTGCTCGGACAGGGATCCTACGGAAAGGTAAGTTCAGTTAATTTCAGTTCAGTTCATTTTATTTCAGACATGCATACCAGATTACAATTGCGTACAAACTAAGGTTGACAGTTTTCATTTCAACATGTCCGCAAAAGAATAGGAAGAAGCAAAGCTTATTAAATCCCACCCCTTCTCAATGACAACAATTCTCAGAGCAATATATATATAATTTTGTTCAATCCTTGTGTTCAGTATACACCACTTAAAAGTTTTTACACAACTGGATCTCGAGGTGAACCGTCAGGATGGAACGTGAGCATAACTCTGCCTTCACATATGAACCCAAACCCAAACCCAGGCCGCACATGTCTAAATGTCCTGTGCAAGGCGCCCCCCACACGTCCCACTGCCCCCAAGCATCCAGGCATAGGCGTGTGTACCGTGACTGGTCCAACAAAACTACTTGCTCTGTTAGTATTGGCACTTTGAACAGTCCTGTTTGTCGTGTCGGTCACATCTTGACATCCCTGGACCAAGGTCGATAGTCATCGATCTTCAGTTCCTTGCCATTGCAAGGGCCCAGACCAACCTTTCCCAGAGAAAAAACTGGCTACTAAGCCCAGAGCTCCATTTAGCACCACCAGTCGGCAGTTGATGTCTGGTCGCCCAGCCCTAAACTGGGGAACAGCGAAAAATGCAGAAAGTTGTGTTTACACTGCTAATCATTGTTTAAAAATCCATGTAGGAATACAAAGACTAGCAACAACAAGAATTATAATGCATGACAGCAGGCCAGATGCTCACTCCCACCTGCAGGCTTTTCCACTCGCATGACTGACGATGCAATAGGTTGCAATTTCATAGAGGCTGGTAGCTACTGGATGAGCAGCATTTCTGTGCCATCATGATGAAACTATATTTCACCACTGGAATGTCAGATAGCTTCGAGATACAACTCTGTTTGAATTAGTCAAGTGAATTATATTTATATAGCACATTTAAGAGAAACTCATTATCTACATTTAGGCTATATTTACACCAGTTTGGGTGGCACATGGAGCAAGGTGGGTAAAGCGTCTTGCCCAAAGACAAAGGGGGAGTGACTCGGATGGCCGCTCTGTCATCTGAGCCACGCCACCCCAATTAGTATAGGCGAGGATATTACGTTCTTCTCTATTATTATTGATGTCACCTCATTGTCACTTTAACCATCTTGTACTGGGAGCCAGGACATAGGTGGATAACCCCCCATGCCCCACACTAACATCACAATGGTAATATGTTTGCGGTTCTGTGGCCACCTTTCCTTTTCCTCTGGCCTCACAAAAACAAAAAAAAAGCTGACGGTAGTTGAAGTTTTACTCATTTAGGTGTTTGAAGAGTTAAAACCACAATAGACACAGGTGGTACTCGTTCTTCGTGGTTATTAAGGCACACTCATAAATTGTTAATACTGTGCAAAAAGAAAAAGAGAAGTAGTCAGGTGCGTACGGCGGAAGAATACATAAGCGGAGTACGGTCACTTCGAATACTTCGGCTTAACAAAGTCGGCAATTTTTTTTAAAGCATATTCTACAATTTTTGGGGAACTCAATTAAGCATTTTCAAGCATAACAATGGCTGAATAAACCAAAAATAGAAAGACCACAGTAGTAGTGGCCACTATAGGTGACCAAACCAATCAGAGCTTGCTGTTCAGTATCGTGGCCACTGATTGGCTCCGATTCAGGCAGCATTACTAAATTGGATTAAAGTAAATGGTAAGTGGATTACACTTGTATAGCTCTTTTCTACTTTTTTAAAGGAGGGTAAATATGACTAAAATGTTTTATTTCATGTCTAGAGGGCTCTCAATTTCTTGAAAAACGTATTTAGGAGGTAGTAAACCATTACACTGTTAAAATATTTCAGTTATAATTAATAATTCCTAGTTTAGAAAAATTCATTTATTGCGGTCATTTTTGTAAGCACTTGACACTTAATGACACTTATATTTCTTTTTAGTTCACTTTCTAAATTTACTTACGCGTTAGGCAGACTCTTCTGGTTGCAGCGTGTACAAGAAAAATAATGTTACAGTTAAAAATGAAGTGACATTAGATAACCAAGCTGATCAAAGGCCACAACTATAATCCAGAATAAAGATGATATTCTTAAACATGTGAATTAATCTTCCACTATAAAATGGACAGTGACAATTAAGCAGTGTAGTGGTTTCCCTTCCAGTGTCCAAAAGAGAAAATTGGTAGTTTCCCAAATGTTTGGACTTTCGGGGTGTTTGAGTTTTGAGGTTCAACTGTATTTTTGTGGCTAAATCACACAACTTTATCTTGCTTGACACCACACAATGCTGTCTTATCTTGTTCACGTAAATCTTAGTTATTATGTTGTAGGATATGTATTGTCTCACTCAGGTAAATTTAAGAATACTTCTGTACATATCGTCCGTGTAAACGATCAGTATTGGTAAGTAGGGCTGCAATGGTCGACACAATTGAAAACATGTATTTTAAAAATTAATCGACAAAGATTTGTTATTGTCGACTTGTCGCTTGATTACATTTGTATTGCTAAGCCACCAGCAATATTCATGTTTACACCTGTATTCCTTTCTGTAAATAAATACAGCAAAATAACCCTAAGAACTGATAAAAAATACTTTTTGCATTGAAAGTCATATTTACAATTTGTTTGTACCTGGGTAAACACTTGACATTTTTTTAGTATTTTTATTTAAAACTGCATCTATACCACCTATATGTATAGTGGTTTTATATATAAAAGTGAACATTTTGTATTGTTGTATTTTTTTACTTTAATGCGCTTTTTGCTATTCTGTTGACTCGAAGAAAACTCTACACAAGAACTCTTATGTGCCTAAACTGTAAGTTTATGCATAAACGGCCAATTAAAAAAAACATCAATCTTTTTCCGCTTATCTGAGGTCGGGTCACGGGGGCAACAGTCTAAGCAGAGAAGCCCAGAATTCCTTCTTCCAAGGTACTTCGTCCAGCTCCTCTCGAGGGATCCCGGGGTGTTCCCAGGCCAGCCAGGAGACATAGTCTCCCAACATTGAGATGTATCAAGAGTGAAGTGAACGTAGAAATACGCGGTGCCTCACGCCAACTTTATTCTTCACATATGCACATTTCTACAGGCTATGGATACTTTGGTGACCTGCACATATATTTTTTTAAACTTTTAACATCGAAACTGTAGCCGCCAATATGATGTGCAGTACGTTTTCAAATAACCGTAAATCTTGAACTATAGAAATGATTCCAATTGTTTAAATATATGCGCTCTTGAGGGACTTACAGGTTATTACGGTAATCAGTCAGAGCAGCTGCAAAAGGCACTGCAGAGTGGGCGGGGTTTGTTTACACAGCAGCCAGCACGACACATGGAAGCAGATTTTTACAACAAAGTTTTACAGGAAACAGATATTATATCGGTGATGTGGGTGATTTCTAGCCTTTGCATGTATGTTTCAGCAAGTTTGTTGTATCTTAGTTACATTTTGCTCTATTGGAAAAGATGTCGATCAAAAAGAGGAGCAATGTTCATATGTTCCCAATATTCAGTGTTTTATTGATCAAAGTTAATTGTAAATCCCACATTCTTTATTTTCATATACATTCTGAGTGTCTTAACCAGTAAAAAACTTCTGTAATAAAGACACAAATTAACCTCTATAAATAATTGTTTGATTGGTCGGCCAATCGAAAAAAATCATTGCTGACTGTTGAAGCCCTATCTTATATAAGTGTCTTAAAAGCATGATTACGACACTGATGAATGACCTCAATCATGTTGCAGGTGTTTCTGGTAAGAAAGATCAGAGGCGTGGACAGAGGACAACTGTATGCAATGAAAGTCCTGAAGAAAGCAACCCTCAAAGGTAATTTAGTAACTTTGTAATGAACTACGGACAAGGGAGCTCAATACTGAAAGAAAAAGCAAAGCTATATCTGGGGGATTTCCTGTGTTTTTAGCTCAGTAGTCAGGACACTGGCCTTTCACACTGTGAAACCCGGAGCAATAGGAAAAAACAACGCAGCCGAGAGAGAGTACGGAATCGCAACATGAAGCAGAGCTGTCTGTGATTGACATCTATGAACAGCAATCATTGCATTCCGTCGTTAAAATCGGGGGCCTTGATTGGGTGTGGGTCCCGGGATACAGCCCAGGTAAGCCCTTGCATTTAAGGCAGCCATGGGTAGAGTAACCAAAAATTGTACTTATACGGTTACTTTAGAGCAGTGGTTCTCAACCTTTTTTCAGTGATGTACCCACTGTGAACATTTTTTTAATTCAAGTACCCCCTAATCTTAACAAAGCATTTTTGGTTGAAAAAAAGAGATAAAGAAGTAAAATATAGCACTATGTCATCAGTTTCTGATTTATTAAATTGTATAACAGTGCAAAATATTGCTCATTTGTTGTGGTCTTTCTTGAACTATTTGGAAATAAAGATATAAAAATAACTAAAAACTTGTTGAAAAATAAACAAGTGATTCAATTATAAATAAATATTTCTACACATAGAAGTAATCATCAACTTAAAGTAAACTTTTTGGGGATTGTAATAGAGATCCATCTGGATTCATGAACTTAATTCTAAACATTTCTTCACAAAAAAAAGAAATCTTTAACATCAATATTTATGGAACATGTCCACAAAAAATCAGGCTGTCAACACTGAATATTGCATTGTTGCATTTGTTTTCACACGTCTTTTTTACAGACATTTAAAAAAAATCTCACGTACCCCTTGGCATACCTTCAAGTACCCCCAGGGGTGCACATACCCCCATTTGAGAACCACTGCTTTAGAGTAATATGACTCATGTAAAAGTAAAAAATAGTCATCCGAACAATCACTTGAGTGGTGTAACTAAGTATTTGTTGAAAAAGCTACTCCAGTACTGAGTAATTGGTGAGTAACTTCCAATATATTTAGTAGCTATTTTTTGATATTACTTGCACTGTAGTTGGCGCGTGTGTTTGTTTGTGTTTGTGTGCGTGTGTGTGTGAGAGAGAGAAAGACACTCCTACAGCATGTACGGTAAAACAAAAGAGTGCAGATTTTACAGTCATTATGATGTTGTAACAGGGCTAATGTTAGCATAGCGTTGGCCATTCATCCATTTTCTACCGCTTGTCCCTCTCTGGGGCCGAGGGGGTGCTGGAGTCTATCTCAGCTGCATTCGGTCGGGCGGAAGGCAGGGTACACCCTGGACAAGTTACCACCTCATCACAGGGCCAACACAGATAGACAATATTCACACTCACATTCACACACTAGGGCCAATTTAGTGTTGCCAATCAACCTATCCCCAGGTGCATGTCTTTGGAGGTGGGAGGAAGCCGCAGTACCTATGAAGTCACAGGGAGAACTTACAAACTCCACACAGCTAAAACGTTAAAACAACTTACCGCAACATTTTTCTATAGATGAACGTGGAATTCTTGCAGGCTGAAATGTTAACGTCTATTGACACAAGTTATATTGGTGATCCATTTTTTTTAGGTAAACATTGACATTGCCTCGTCTGACATTATGTCACTTTTTACAATGTGTATAAGTTGAGTGCGGTCATGCGACTGCCAGGCTCCGTTTGATTGGTGAAATGGGGTCAAATGTCACTCGTGTTTACGACAGATTGTTGAAACAGAGTCCTGTGACAGGGGAATATGTTTTAAAGCACCAGTGGAGTGGAAAATCAAGTTGATTTTATTTGCTTAATTGTGTTTCATTGTAGCCATTAAACCATATCCAATTGTATTTACAATCCACAAAGTCTGTGAAAATACAACCCAAACATCACAAAATGCCACAAATTCAGTCAGCCATTTTGAATGTTTCGCTCCGAATACCTTCGGCAATTTTCGGAGATTGACATCACGGTAGTAACGCTTCTGCACTCTGACAATGTTATCAAATCAGTCATACTGGAAATACACAAACATTGGAAAGAGACGTGGTGTTTATTATTCACAATCCTTATGTAGGACAAGAACACATATGCTCGGCTTTTTTATGCTTTTGAAATCGTAAATAAATAGCTAATAATTGAGTCAACAGATGGAGGGTCCTCTGTTTAGTTCATCATACCCTCTAAAACATCCAGAAAGTGCCAACAATACTCCATTTACATGTCATGACCTGAAATTGACCAAATATGAGTGATATTGTTATTATAAGTGCCCACGCAGACGCACTATTTTATCGGTGCATTGATAGCAGTGAGCTGATGCTAGCTTACACTGCTATTGTTAACACACTGAGCCGACGGCTGCTTCTGCTTTGTCTCCAACTTGCTAAAAGTACATTCTTCTTAATTCATGCATTTCTCACCTGGTAGTAAACAAATGTGGCCATGGACAGACTGGCAAAATATACCCCGAAAGACGCTTCCTTCAGGAAATGTTTTTTAACCCTTTGTGAGGATTGTGATTGATTCTTCATCTAAACGGAATTATGTGAGCGTCCCGTCGGTCGGCATCCCGGCGATAGTGAAAATATTACAGTAAGTGTTTGTTTAATTCTGGTTTGTTATTGTTAGTTTGTATGTTTAGCACCTAGCAATGCTGCTAAAGTCAAATCAAATAAAATCAACTTTATTTAAAAAGCACATTTAAAATTTACCACAGGGGTAGCCAAAGTGCTGTACAATGGGCAGGTTAAAAGATAAAACGAGTACCGAGCAAACACAACACAACACAAACAGAACACGATAAAAAATAAATAAATAAAATAGAATAAATAAAAACATAAAAACAGGTTCACAGCAGGTGTATTATGGGGCGCCATTGCAGGATGGATGTCACTCAGTGTTAAAAGCCATGAAATAAAAGTATGTTTTTAAGAGAGATTTAAAAACAGGAAGAGAGGAGGCTTGTCTAACACTCAGAGGTAGGTCGTTCCAGAGCTTGGGAGCAGCAACGGCGAAAGCTCTGTCACCTCTAAGCTAAAGCTACTGTGTCACAATGAAACTACATCAGTTTAGCACTTGGCTTCTTGTACTTATTGCTCATCCTCTTTGTGTTTCGAGCTCAAAAATATAAGGTCCTGGATTGGATTGTACGGTATACCGGTATTAGTATAGTACCGCGATACTAATGAATCATATTCGGTACTATACCGCCTCTGAAAAGTACCGGTTTATATTATGTTTATAAACTCAAGAAATATGTCCCTGGACACATGAGGACTTTGAATATGACCAATGTATGATCCTGTAACGACTTGGTATCGGATTGATACCTAAATTTGTGGTATCATCCACAACTGATGTAAAGCATTCAAACAACAGAAGATTCAATGGTTATTACGTTTTAACAGAAGTGTAGATCCATCCATCCATCCATTTTTCTACCGCTTATTCCCTTTTGGGGTGGCAGGGGGCGCTGGAGCCTATCTCAGCTACAATCGGGCGGAAGGCGGGGTACAAGAAGTGTAGATATAACATGTTAAAAGAGAAAGTAACAGATATTAGCAGTAAATGAACAAGTAGATTAATAATTCATTTTCTACCACTTGTCCTTAATTATTTTGACAAAATAATAGAATGAGAAATGACACAATTTGTTACTGCATACATCTGCAGACCAATTAGGAGCCTTTGTTTGTTTACTTACTACTAAAAGACAAGTTGTCTCGTATGTTCACTATTTTATTTAAGGACAGACTTGCAATAAGAAACACATGTTTAATGTACCCTAAGATTTTTTGTTAAAATAAACTCAATAATGCAATTATTTTGTGGTGCCCTTTATTTAAAAAAGTATCGAAAAGAACCGAAGGGTATCGAAATAATTTTGGTACTGGTACCGGTACCAAAATACTGGTATCGGGACAACACTAGTCCTGGATCAGAATATTTCCAAAAGTAATCGTTGTTGGCTCTCATAAAGTCTGCTTGATTAGCATTGTTGTTGATGGCTTGCTTATTAACTCTCAAAATGCCTTGGGAATGTCTCTGACATTTATAGTATTTTGATCATCTGTTTATCCGCAAACTTTGGAAATCTTTTGGTGTCATAAATCAAATCAATATGATAATAGCTTCAATATGGAGGCAACTTGTTTTTCCACTCTGCTGATACCTAAAAGAAAGAAGTGATTTAAGCGAATGTGTCTTCGCAAGCAGTGATCAATAGATTATATATAAATATAATGATGCTATAAATAAACGTAGCAATTGGACTGAAAGTCAATGCAACAAAGAAAAAGTGGTGTTTCTTCTTTACAAAAATACTTAGATAAAAGTAAAAACTATGTTGCTATAAAACTTCAAGTACCTATTTATCCAAAAAGTTATTTTAGTAAATGTAACAAATTAAATGTATAGATGTATAGTGGAAGTGAGTTACTTCGCCAATAACTGCATTATTGGCTCATTCAACCATTGATTTGAATGGGTAACAAAAACAAAACTTTAAAAATTTATACTTTTAATGGCCAATTAACCTTTTGTACATACAAAGATAAGAATGCATGGCAAACAACAGCGTTCAATAAAGTATGCTCATCTGAACTCAGCATGCCCTACATTTGAGGGGATTTGTGCAAAAGTGGTTAGTTTGTACTTTTTATTCAGATAAACTGGTATTGAATGGGATTAGTGTCAATGAGGGTGCACTGTTATTGTGAACGAGAGAGCCTGAGTCGTCATGTGCCGACTGTGTCTTTGCACGATCCTTAATCCTCTTCACCTGCACTCCTTGTAATATAAGTGGTCTTGTCTTGTCATGGAGACTGATGCTGCGATCCCATTGGGATTGTATTATATTTACTACTGCACAGCACAGGATAGGCCTAATCCTAGTTATGTTTTTATCAAGTTAATGCTATTCCATCCTGTAATTCAGTGGTCCCCAACCACTGGGCCGCAGCCCGGTACCGGTCCGCGGGCCGCACAAGAAATAAAAAATAAATAAATAAATAATATATATTTTTAATTTATTTATTTTTTATTAAATCAACATAAAAAACACAATATATACATTATATATCAATATAGATCAATACAGTCTGCAGGGATACAGTCCGTAAGCACACATGATTGTATTTCTTTATTATTATTATTTTTTTTTTAAACCCAAGCGTTGACCGGTCCACAGCTACAAAAAGGTCGGGGAACACTGCTGTAATTGACAAGATTTACAGGCTTGCCACTTTGATATTAAAAATAACGGTGATTAAACTGATTCCGCACCTTTTTCTCAGTCAGGGATCGTGTGCGATCCAAGATGGAGAGAGACATTTTGGCAGAGGTCAACCACCCTTTCATAGTCAAACTACACTATGGTAAGTCAAAGAACCACCTTTACATGTTACATAGACCACAAAGGGAAGTGTTTTGAATGTAGAAAAAAAAAATATTATATGACCGCTTTCGTGTACAGTACGAAAGGGATTCATATGGCTCCATTTGTCAAGGTTTGCCGTGAAATGTGACAAATTGGGGGCGATGCACTATCCACTTTGGCAGTCCGATGGGCGTTTGAGAGTTGAATAACTCAAAATGTGTTTTTCGGCAACTCCAACTTTGACTACAGCGTCAGTTGCTATGGAGAGTGGCGCTTTTCATCATTTTCAGCAGACTGCATTGCACAGTGATTAACCCCCCTCGGCTCCCCTTCCTCTCACGTGAGATCCTCTCAGGAATGGGACCATATGAATCCCATCCCTACTGTATTTAGATATAAGAAGCTGTTATTGTCTGCAATAATACCACTTTCCTTAAACCCTCGTGCCACACCGAGGTGGAACGTGTTCACTTTTCACCTTTTCAACTCTAAATACATGCTGAAAAAAATGATTCAACTAAAGCCCTTATGCAGCTATTAAGCCCTAATGTGTCATATCTGGTGTGTGTGTGTGTGTGTGTGTGTGTGTGTGTGTGTGTGTGTGTGTGTGTGTGTGTGTGTGTGTGTGTGTGTGTGTGTGTGTGTGTGTAGCCTTCCAGACAGAAGGGAAGCTCTATCTAATCCTAGACTTCCTCCGAGGGGGAGACCTCTTCACTCGTCTGTCAAAAGAGGTAAGTTTAGTGTATGTCAGCTTTAAACAATGACAAGGCTTTGTAGTGCATTTCAAGGTCTGCAGGTCTAAACTTATAACTTTGTCTGACATCCACAAGACTAGCATATAGTTTCTCTCAGTAGCCATTGGACATGTCTTGATATGTCTTCATGTATTTCCTCCAGGTAATGTTCACGGAAGAAGACGTCAAATTTTATCTTGCAGAGTTGGCACTGGCCTTGGACCATTTGCACAGTTTGGGAATCATCTACAGGGACCTCAAACCTGAAAAGTACGAAATCACTTGGTTCTTCTTAGGGCAAGAAGGTTTTGTTTTTGCCAGCTTTGTTTGGCAGTCATGTCAGCAATAATGCTAAATCCACAACTGAGAATTCAGTCGTGGGGTGGAGCATTGACCAGAGCTTGAATATGTGAAATATGGAGGCGGTAACGCCCTTTCAAATTGTCAGTCTGCCAGCAGAGATGTGTGCAAACTAGCCTGATGATTTACCTGACAGGCAATAGAGGAAGAATAGACGTTTTACTCTTTCTTAGTCAAGTGTCCAAGTAGCACCAGAAAGTGTAGTTTGAATTCTTACAAACCCTGTTTCCATATGAGTTGGGAAATTGTGTTAGATGTAAATATAAACGGAATACAATGATTTGCAAATCATTTTCAACCCATATTCAATTGAATATGCTACAAAGACAACATATTTGATGTTCAAACTGATAAACTTTTTTTTTTTTTTTAACTAATCATTAACTTTAGAATTTGATGCCAGCAACACGTGACAAAGAAGTTGGGAAAGGTGGTAATACATACTGATAAAGTTGAGGAATGCTCATCAAACACTTATTTGGAACATCCCACAGGTGAACAGGCAAATTGGGAACAGGTGGGTGCCATGATTGGGTATAAAAGTAGATTCCATGAAATTCAAGTCATTCACAAACAAGGATGGGGCGAGGGTCACCACTTTATCAACAAATGCGTGAGCAAATTGTTGAACAGTTTAAGAAAAACCTTTCTCAACCAGCTATTGCAAGGATTTTAGGGATTTCACCATCTACGGTCCGTAATGTCATCAAAGGGTTCAGAGAATCTGGAGAAATCACTGCACGTAAGCAGCTAAGCCCGTGACCTTCGATCCCTCAGGCTGTACTGCATCAACAAGCAACATCAGTGTGTAAAGGATATCACCACATGGGCTCAGGAACACTTCAGTTGGTCGCTACATCTGTAAGTGCAAGTTAAAACTCTCCTATGCAAGGCGAAAACCGTTTATTTACAACACCCAGAAACGCCGTCGGCTTCGCTGGGCCTGAGCTCATCTAAGATGGACTGATACAAAGTGGAAAAGTGTTCTGTGGTCTGACGAGTCCACATTTCAAATTGTTTTTGGAAACTATGGACGTTGTGTCCTCCGAACCAAAGAGGAAAATAACCTTCCGGATTGTTATAGGCGCAAAGTGTAAAAGGCAGCATGTGTGATGGTATGGGCGTGTATTAGTGCCCAAGACATGGGTAACTTACACATCTGTGAAGGCGCCTTTGATGCTGAAAGGTACATACAGGTTTTGGAGCAACATATGTTGCCATCCAAGCAACGTTACCATGGACGCCCCTGCTTATTTCAGCAAGACCATGCCAAGCCACGTGTTACATCAACGTGGCTTCATAGTAAAAGAGTGCGGGTACTAGTCTGGCCTGCCTGTAGTCCAGACCTGTCTCCCATTGAAAATGTGTGGCGCATTATGAAGCCTAAAATACCACAACGGAGACCCCCGGACTGTTGAACAACTTAAGCTGCACATCAAGCAAGAATGGGAAAGAATTCCACCTGAGAAGCTTAAAAAATGTGTCTCCTCAGTTCCCAAATGTTTACTGAGTGTTGTTAAAAGGAAAGGCCATGTAACACAGTGGTGAACATGCCCTTTCCCAACTACTTTGGCACGTGTTGCAGCCATGAAATTCTAAGTTAATTATTATTTGCAAAAAAAAAAAAAAGTTTGAGTTTGAACATCAAATATCTTGTCTTTGTAGTGCATTCAATTGAATATGGGTTGAAAAGGATTTGCAAATCATTGTATTCCGTTTATATTTACATCTAACACAATTTCCCAACTCATATGGAAACGGGGTTTGTATGATTTAAGCTTTATTTGGGAGATTCTCATTGGCATAAACAATGGTGATGTGTGACTGACTCAAAAGTGCCTCCTCCTGGTTGCAGCCTAATAGTGCATGTCATATTGCCTCAATTGCTTTAAAAATGTGATTATTTAAATGGAAATTGGACTTTGTTTCATCATGCTGTCCATCATTCACAATCCTTATGTGAGACAAGGACTCACATGTGTTTCTCTTTTGTGTGTATTCTATATCGTAAAAAAAATCCTAGCAAGAGGCATCTAACAAAGCAGGTCAAAGGATTCATCTATTCCGACTGCAACGCCCTCTAAAGAATATCCAAAAAGCGCCAACAATGCTCCATATACATGTGGTGACCTGCATATAAACCGAAAATTCGTTGTTATTGTAAAACCAAACGCCGAAGAACTACACTGCAAATTATTTGCCACCTGCCAAGATTTTAAATTGTATTTCTAGAAATGTCCTTAGTTTTAAGAGCTATTTACTTATTTTTAGTCATTTACTAATCTTAATTTTAGCATAAATACATTATTTATTTATTTTTATTCTAGATTAAAAAATTTTTAGAAAATAACTATTTAAATAAGACAGTATGGTTGCCCGCCCCCATAGAAAATCGTGTTTAAAGATTATGCAACATCTCAAGGATGCTTAGTTTAAGAATTGCAATAATTCTTGTTTTCAGAATAAAATACTTATTTCTAAAATAAATTTCCTTTTAATTTCTAGATATACACATTTTAATTTAGGATGTCAATTGAAATTGTCTGTCCATGCAGCTGGTTGATAAGCACTTTGCTTACATAGAGGTAAGCTTGCTACTGAGCAGCTGCTGCTGCGGTTGAATTGCCTTTAAAGTGGTAAAACTTAAATGCCTAACATTTGTATAGTACAAGTTTGTGGCCATAAACCGAGAAGTTTGTCAACTTTGACATTCAACTTAGACCTGAAGACAACGCTAGGAAAACATGGCAAGATGCTCTTTTGCTCCCCTTTTTTATCTGAGGAATGAGGTTAATGCAGGATTAATCACCTGAATTGGGAGCACAAGGCATGTGCTGAAAAATAAACACATCCCATCGGTTGGTATCCCAGTGAGAGCGGACTTGGAAGTGTGTGTTTTATCATGTTTGCATTTTGTATTTCTTGTTTAGCACTTAGCAACACTGCCACATGATGCTTAGTAGTTCACTAGAGCTGGATCTGTTTAGCCCCTAGTTTCTAAAACGTGTAGTTCATTCTCCATATATTAAGGCTCAAAAATATAAGGCTCTGATCATAATTTTTTATCCCAAAGTAGTCATTGTTAGTTCTCGCAAAGTTTGCCATGATGAGTAGTAGTTGTGGTGTTGACGGAAATGGCAATCGTTGCAATGCTCTTTGTGAAAACAAGGTGCCCAGGAAAGAAGTAATGGTGATGCTTAAAGAGGAACATTATTACAATTTCAGAATGGTTAAAACCATTAAAAATCAGTTCCCAGTGGCTTATTTTATTTTCCGCAGTTTTTTTCAAAATTTTACCCATCACGCAATATCCCTAAAAAAAGCTTCAAAGTGCCTGATTTTAACCATCGTTATATACACCCGTCCATTTTCCTGTGACGTCACACAGTGATGCCAATACAAACAAACATGGCGCATAGAACAGCAAGGTATAGCGACATTAGCTCGGATTCAGACTCGGATTTCAGCGGCTTAAGCGATTCAACAGATTACGCATGTATTGAAACGGATGGTTGTAGTGTGGAGGCAGGTAGCGAAAACGAAATTGAAGAAGAAACTGAAGCTATTGAGCCATATCGGTTTGAACCGTATGCAAGCGAAACCGACAAAAACAACACGACAGTCAGCGACACGGGAGAAAGCGAGGACGAATTCGGCGATCGCCTTCTAACCAACGATTGGTTTGTGTTTGTTTGGCATTAAAGGAAACTAACAACTATGAACTAGGTTTACAGCATATGAAATACATTTGGCAACAACATGCACTTTGAGAGTGCAGACAGCCCAGTTTTCATCAATTAATATATTCTGTAGACATACCCTCATCCTCTCTCTTTTCCTGAAAGCTGATCTGTCCAGTCCAGTTGGAAATGCATCTGCTTTGAGTGTCGCAGGATATCCACACATTCTTGCCATCTCTGTCGTAGCATAGCTTTCGTCGGTAAAGTTTGCGGAACAAACGTCCAATTTCTTGCCACTTTCGCATCTTTGGGCCACTGGTGCAACTTGAATCCGTCCCTGTTCGTGTTGTTACACCCTCCGACAACACACCGACGAGGCATGATGTCTCCAAGGTACGGAAAACAGTTGAAAAAACGGAAAATAACAGAGCTGATTTGACTCGGTGTTTGTAATGTGTTTGAGAAAATGGCGGATTGCTTCCCGATGTGACGTCACGTTGTGACGTCATCGCTCCGAGAGCGAATAATAGAAAGGCGTTTAATTCGCCAAAATCCACCCATTTAGAGTTCGGAAATCGGTTAAAAAAATATATGGTCTTTGTTCTGCAACATCAAGGTATATATTGATGCTTACATAGGTCTGGTGATAATGTTCCCCTTTAAAAGTCCAAAATACATAAATATTACATGTTATCATGGATGTGCATGTTACCACATTACATATATACTTACTGCATGTTTATAAAACATTGTTGGGTTTTTTTGGATGATTTTAGAGGGCTTTATAGGCACAATAGATTGTATCTTCATTACCTGCATTGTTAGCCACCTCTTGCTATAAGTTTTTTTTTATTTTACGATTTAGAATACACAGAAAAGAGAAAGACGAGAGAGTTCCCCTTTTTAAGAGTTAATTCCACATAATTATTATGGTCATCCCTAGCATGCCGTCAATTACCATTGATAAAAATCCTTCAAATTTTTGGTTGATTTAGTTCTTTCCTTGGCAGAGATATTATTTATTAGTGCCATAACTTAGCTATGTTTGTAATTAATGAATCTATTGTCATGTTTCTCAATAGCATTCTTTTAGATGAAGAAGGACATATTAAGATCACTGGTAAGTATGGCCAATTGTCCCACCCTAACTTTTAAGTATGTTTCTCATCCACTTTCTAACCGGGGGTCCCTTTCTCTCATCTGTCTTTGCCCAGACTTTGGTTTAAGTAAAGAAGCCATTGACCACGATAAGAGAGCATATTCATTCTGTGGAACGATAGAGTACATGGCTCCAGAGGTGGTCAACAGGAGGGGTCATACGCAAAGTGCAGACTGGTGGTCTTTCGGAGTGCTGATGGTAAGATTTGTTTTCACTTTAAAACCTAATGTTCCTTGTTTGTGTGAGGAAAAAAATGCATAATTGTCATATTTGCCGGATTATGTCCTGTCATGCATCTGCTTGTGTTAGTGGCCTACTTAGGTGACTCATTTTGGAAAGAAGGTTAACATTCACTGACAGATGGCAGCAACATCACAGCACTCGTGAAAGTGTGTCATCATCAAGGCTAATGTCAAGAATACCGCTTGTCTTTCGACGTTTCCCGTTAGGGGTTGAGTCGCTTACATGATTTAGTTTAGTTTTAATGCCGGATGACCTTCCCGACACAACCCTCCCTTTTATCCGGGCTTAGCACCGACATTGGAGAGCTACTATTTGGTTGGGTGTTAGTGCACAGGCCAGGAAGCAAACCTATGCCATCTACTCAAATTTCTAAACCGAGAGCCTATTTAAGCATGTAATACATCTTCTTGTAAAGTTTTCCAAATGGGTAATTCTAAAGGCGGTAAGCAACTGAATGAGCACTGAACAGTCAACAACATTAAGGTCCCTAATGTACAAACCCCGTTTCCATATGAGTTGGGAAATTGTGTTAGAATACGGAATACAATGATTTGCAAATCATTTTCAACCCATATTCAACTGAATATGGGTTAAAAAGGATTTGCAAATCATTGTATTCCGTTTATATTTACATCTAACACAATTTCCCAACTCATATGGAAACGGGGTTTGTAGACTAAAGCTATATTAGTCATTTAAAATGACATAAATGAGCATTTACCAAGTGCAAGATGTTCATACAATCACTCGTGTGTCTGTTTTGCAGTTTGAGATGCTGACGGGATCCTTACCGTTTCAAGGAAAAGATCGCAAGGAAACAATGGCTCTTATTCTAAAGTAAGATCCTTTCAACACTGCTGACATTTGTTGACATTTTTCTGGAAATATAATTACTCATTTAGGGCCTGAACTACTAAAAGTAGGTGTGTATTAAAAACACGTACGAACTTGATCGTGCACGCAAAGCTGATCTTCGAAGCTCGTTGCACATAGGATTGTGTCTCCTTACTGAGCAATCTGTTTAGCGTGTCCGTCTTCATGTACCGTTTTTTTTCAGACTATAGGCCACACCGATATATAAACCGCACCCTCTAAATTTTACAAGAAAACAATTGTTTTCTATTTATTAGCCACACCAGATACATATCAACGATTAAACGATAGATCAAACAAAACATAGGTCATTAACTAGTCACTCATGGGACGGTTTATGAAGTATGAGTAGTTTTAGTAAAACCTACAAACGTTACTTGGAGTGATGAATGAAGACTCCATACAAGTAGAAATGCTATGGTCGACTAGAAGACGGAACGGCACTTTTACTTTCGGTTCAAAGCACTAAACTGATGAAAATAATGTAGACATTCACCCTGCAGCACCTGCGGTGAGCGAACTCGTCCTAAAAGATGGCGCCATAGCACAAACAATTACAGTGTCTCTGCTTATGTTTAATGGAAACTATTTGTTGAACACAAAACATTATGGCCATTCGTGAAAAAAAAAATCCATAAATTAGTTGCACTGTTTTATAAGCCGCAGGATTCTAAGCAAAGGAAAAAAGAACTGCCTTATAGAATTATGGAATTTACGATATATACAAAATATATGCTGATTATCACAGTAATCGGAGAAAATGCAAACGTAATCGTTTATTAAATACAAATGATTATTACATAAATCATAATTTTCCTGAGGGAACTCTCCTGAAGGAATCAATAAAGTACTCTATTTAAAATGTATCTATTTAGCGCTCGCAATGTGATTCATCAATGCTCCTGTCCTTCTGTCGCTGTTTGTGTCTATATTTTGCATGTCTTTAATGTGTTTGCGAACTGGCACAGTTACACACAAATGGATTTACCGCAGTCACAGTCAGAAGGAGGAGAGACTCTTGCTATCATGTCAACAATATACATATTTATGTAATAAATACAAATTTAAGACATATTATTTGTGGGGACGGCGTGGCGAAGTTGGGAGAGTGGCTGTGCCAGCAATCTGAGGGTTACTGGTTCAATCCCCACCTTCTACCATCCTAGTCACGTCCGTTGTGTCCTTGAGCAAGACATTTCACCCTTGCTCCTGATGGGACTGGTTAGCGCCGTGCATGGCAGCTCCCGCCATCAGTGTGTGAATGTGTGAATGTGTGTGCGCGAATGGGTGAATGTGGAAAATAGTGTCAAAGCGCTCTGAGTTCCTTAAAAAGGTAGAAAAGCGCCATACAAGTACGACCCATTTACCATTTACCATTTGTGAGCTGATAAAAGACTGAGTTAATTTAGACACAGATGAAAACCTGAATTATGTTTGATGGTGTTTTTTTATATACAGTACATAGGAGATATACGAAACAATTTCTTGCAACATGCATTTTATTGCCTGTGGATCATTCCAATGCACTATCACAGTTATTTGTTTGGTCTCCCAGAGCATACCTTCGGCATGCAAAAAACAGGTTTCTGTTGTTTAGATTGCAATTCTATATTTCCAAAAGGGTGGCACAGATTATAGATGTGTGCTACAGGTCCAACAACATTGTAAAACAGCACGAAACAGCATGAATGTGAAGGGAAATGAGTGTCTCCATAGTGACAGCCAGTATAGTACACACAAAATCCTGATTTAAATATGACCATGTTTGCACTTGTTAGCAATTACGCCCACTAATGTACACACAATTTTATAGCTTGCACACGTTGTTCAACACTTGTTATTTGGATCTTAGTAGATCAGGCCCTACAGTGATCATGTTATTTATAAATGCAAACTAAACATGCATAAGTAAAAAATAATGTTTCTTGTCATGGCTTTGCAGGGCCAAATTGGGAATGCCACAATTCCTCAGTCCAGAGGTGCAGAGTCTATTAAGAGCACTCTTCAAGAGGAACCCTGCTAACCGTCTCGGTATTGTGCACATTAAAATCCTTGAAGTACTGAGTCTTTAAAGTACATTCAGAATGACTATACAGTTCCCACTTGCATCATTTTGGATAAACAAGTTTAGGTTAAGTGTCAGGTATAAAAGCTGCAGATGATTCAGCAATTCTGCAGTCAGCAAAACATGATGGCTGTACCAATGGGGGAGATGCATTTTGGAATGGAATGGAATCTTCTTGGTTTAGTAATTACTGTACAGTCTGGCTTCACTACATTGTGCTTTAAATATTGCGGCTTCACCACATTGCAGATTTAATTTTTTTATTTATTTTTTTATTTAATTTCTTTAAAGCACATTTTAAAACATGCTGGTCCCTAATCAAGCTTTTTATATTCCAAGCATAATATGGACTAAATAAAATAATAATTAAAAAGAAAAATACAACACCACAGTTGTGCTGTATTGGATACTATATGAGATCGAACCAATCAGTATCGCTGTTCAGTATGGTGGCCGCTGATTGGCTCAACATCAGACAGCATTACTATATTGGATTAAAAGACTGAACGTGACTGACGGCTGTTATTTCATGTCTAGAGGACTCTCCGAATGTTGAATTAACTATTTAGAAGGTCGTTAACAGTTTTCTTTTTCAACACTAGCTATAATATTTGCTTCATAGTTAATGATTCCTTTTTCACGGAAATTCATTTATTGCGGCAATGTCCGCAACCAATTAACAGTGATAAACGAGGGATGACTGTAAATAAATATTCAATATAGTAGTATGGGCATTTGCTAATCGATGTATGATTCACAGGTGCAGGACCAGATGGAGTAGAAGAAATAAAAAGTCACTGCTTCTTTGCATCAATCAACTGGAAGGTGAGTATGTAATTTTATTACATTTTATTAAACATTTAGTTTGTTTAATCCGTTTTCTGAAGCAGCCTATCAAAACATGTGAAATTAAAGAATTAGAATCAGATGAGCAATTTATTAGAAATGGTTTTAAAACAAGGTTGCAATATTGAATAATTAAGTTTTGGACAAAATCCTTTACTCCCTTTTCCACATGTTTCATATTGAAATACTAATTATCTTATCTTTAATAACCTTATATGCAGAAGGTTTGCTTATAAAGTACCACTGATAGTCACACACACATTAGGTGTGGTGAAATTACCCTACATTTGACCCATCCCCTTCTTCCACCCCCTGGGAAGTGAGGGGAGCAGTGAGCAGCAGCGGTGGATTAATTTTGGTGATTTAACCCCCCAATTCCAACCCTTGATGCGTGCCAAGCAGGGAGGTATTGGGTCCCATTTGTATAGTCTTTGGTATGACTCGGCTGGGGTTTGAACTCACGACCTATACCGATCTCAGGGTGGACACTCTAACCACTAGGCCACTGAGCAGGCCTTTTGTGTAAAACAGTACAATATTGTGAGTAAAATAGAAACTGTTTAAAATTAAACTATTGTTTGTAATTGTATTATTGTTTGTATTATTGTGGAAATTCCTTTTCAAAGGAAGTTATTGTGCTGGCTTGGTGTGTGACAAGCTAATTTTGAGCATGGTCCTCATTAATAAAATGTTCTGATGTTATTGCACCATCTCTGCACTTTCATATTCTCCTGTACACTTTTAACAGTCAGAGATAATTGCTGGCATAGTAAGACACGGTGCTATTATTACTATAACACGTTACAGTAGCGACTCCCAAAGGCAAAGTTAAGTATTACAGTTCTTTCTTTCTGGTTTATTTGAAATAGGGACAGATACAGAAACATGGATATCTGAAACAGTCATCCAATGTAAGCATCATAGTGTTTGTAGCCAAAGCTAATTTACAACACTTGTCCCCAACAACAACAACAACAACCTAGATCTAACATCATTAAAATAGGAAAATAAAAAGAATGAGGTAAGTAGGAGTCGATAATAATAATAATAGTAATAATACAGACAAAGTGCAAACTAGATAAAAAACAATTAGTTAACATTTGTAAAAACTAAACATGGGAACACGATTGTTGCTCAACTAGCCACAATTGTGTTTGTTTTTTGAAAGTGACAAGTGCAGGTATACTTTTCAAAGTGTCAGGTAAAGAGTTCCATAGACTGCCTTTTATTTTAAAGGCAGTCTGGGCAAAAGATGTTCTACGGAATGGAACACAACAGTTGCCTTTTGACATTGCGTTGCATTTGTCTCATCTAATGTTAAAAATAGATGGAATTTTTAAATTGCTGGTTAATATATTTACATTTTCAAAAAAAATTCTAAGAAAGGCTATTGTTTTCCTTAGAAGCTGTATAGGAAGGAAAGTCGGCCGCCATTCAAACCAACAGTTGGAAGACCTGAGGATACTTTTCACTTTGACCCGGAGTTCACCTCTAGAACACCCACAGGTAGCCAAAACACACACACACACACACACACACACACACACACACACACACACAATATACATAAATAATAAGTTTTCAGATTCATATCGAGATTTATTTATTTGTCATCCAAATATTTACATCAGAGATGTGCAGCAGAACAAAGTTACATTGTATTTCCAAGCCACAGTAAAAACAGGTAGATGAAAACACTACAAGGGAAATAAACCAGGCTTAGAATTTAGTTTGAAAGTTTTGAAAGGTTGGAAATGCTATAAATAAGACATAAAACAATTAAAAGGCAAATTACACAGTAATACAAAAAATAAATATATTATAATATTGCACACATACGTTACATTTATGGACAGTATGGCTCTACTGCAGATGTCAAGTCACATTGTGTACTGATACAGTAGGAAGGGGATCCATATGGCCCCAATCGTCACTGTTTATCTGACACATGAAACGTGACGAATTGTGAGGTGCACTATCCACTTTAGCCGCCAGTTGGCAGTAGAGTGTTGAATATCTTAAAATGTGTTTGTGGCATTTTTACAACTTTGACCAAATTGCCAGTTGTTCAGTTCAGTTCAGTTCAGTTACAGTTTATTTGGAACATGCATAAGATACAATGAAATGCATCACACAATTCCAGTTGTTTCATTACAGCACATCCGAAAAGGAGTAGAAAGAAGCAGAGCTTATTTAATCCTACCCCTTTTCATACCATAGCAATTGTATCCAATTTCCTTGTTCTCTGTAACAGAACAGTGAACAAATGAATAATAGATAAATAATATACCATAGTAAGCAAACAAATATGAATACATGAATAATCTTTGTCTCAATAAAAATAAAGGAGAAAAAAAAAGGGTTCAAGATGTTCATCATAATTCTTGTTCTGTGTACTTTGTGAACACTTGTAGTGTGAACACTTGTAGTGTGAACAGTCTCTTAAACTGAATCATATTGGTGCTTTGTTTGATTTATTTGGTTAATCCGTTCCATAATTTAATTCCACATACAGATATGCTAAAGGTTTTAAGTGTTGTACGAGCATACAAATGTTTTTTAAATGAGATTTTCTTCTAAGGTTATATTTCTCCTCTTTTGTTGAGAAGAATTGTTGTACATTATTGGGTAACAAGTTATAATTTGCTTTACACATAATTTTAGTTGTTTGCAAATGCACCAAATTGTTGAATTTCAATAATTGTGATTTAATAAATAAAGGGTTTATATATGTTCTCTATATCCAACATTATGTATTATTCTGATTTATCTTTTTTGTAACACCGTTAGTGAATGAAGCTCACATTTATAGTTGTTTCCCCATATTTCTGCACAATAATTCAGATATGGTAACACTAGCGAGCAGTAAAGAATATGAAGTGATTTTTGGTCTGGAACATGTTTAGCTTTATTCATTATTGACGTGTTTCTTGCTACTTTATGTTGTATATTTTTTACATGAGATTTCCAATCAATTTTATCCTCTATTATTACACCCAAATATGTGTTTTCTTTTACCCTTTCAATATTTACTATGTCAATATTGCTATGTAGAGTGGTGCTTTCCATCAGCAGACTGCATTGCAAAATTATTAAACCACCTCTTCCTCTCATGCGAGATCCACCCAGGAATGGAGCCATTCGAATCCCTACTGCTGTACAGCTCTATTAAAAACATGAGTGTCTGCTAAATTAACTGTGCATGTGTTTGTGTGCATCTTCACCAACCCAGACTCTCCTGGCCTCCCACCCAGTGCAAACACACACCAGTTGTTCCGCGGTTTCAGTTTTGTCGCCACAAATCAAAATCAGGAGCATAGCAAGACCGTCCTGCCTTCTCACCAGGAGGGGAACACCATAATCCCCATAGCGCAGGTACACAATGAATTGAAGCAATCACGCCGCGTTCTAACTCTTGCGGCCATTGTTTGATTGATGATGATGATGTCTCTGCAGCATCTCCGTGGCGATGTGGCCTTCAGTGATGTTTACGACCTGAAGGAGGAAGTTGGACGGCCGGCCAACTCAGTCTACAGGAGATGTCTTCACAGAGTGACTGCAGTGGAATGTTCAGTGAAGGTACTGGAGTAGCCTCCTACATACATTCCATGTACATTCAGTGTACATTACGATTTTATTTTGCCCAGATTTGGGTAGATTGGCCCAAAATTGTACTTAAGTAAGAGTACGGTTACTTTAGAATGAGGTGTCCAAACCTTTTTTTATGAGAACTGCTGATAAAAAATAAAGAAATTAAATTTATAAAGATGGCAAAATCAATTGAAAGTACAGTCGTGACTTCGCACTTCGAATTTTGCAGCTTGTATATATATATTTTTTTTAAATCATATCCCCGTGCCTCGCGGTTTCGTGTTTCAGTCGCTTATTATTAGTCCGAAATATACACATTGAAGCACGTTTTGCATAGTTTTGGCCTAAATTAAGCATTGTCAAGCATACAAATGGCTGACTGAACTTAAAATAACAATGTTATGTTACCGTACCGTATTAGACAACATTATCAAACAAGCTGCAGTATTTGATTTGATTGGTGAAACAGAGTCATGTGACAGTAGGAAGAAGTCTTTCTGACGAGCCAAATAATACGTCTTTGCAAGCAGTAATCAATAGAGTACATTAATAAAATAAATGAATACATTTAGCGATCAGAATGAAACTTAATTTAATAGTACAAGTATGTTTCTTCTTCACAAAATTACTCAATTAAAAGTAAAAAGATTGTTGCATTAAAACTACTCGGACAAATACAATTTTAGTAGTTTAGGTAAATGTAATGGAGTAAATGTAGAACATTACCACGTACCCCTTCTTTTCCCATATGTCTACATGTGTTTGTCAGGTTATGGTGTAAGGTTAAAACTATTGTTTTTAGACCGTACACTAGAAGTTTTATAGAGTGAGCAAACTCATATTCACATCACAGCAGTTCGACTCCAGCGTCTCAATATTATGACTTCTTGATTTCAACAGTGCTTTCATTTTTTTTTTAAACGTATAATAAATAAAATACATAAAAAAAAGTTAAAAGAACAATGCCTGTACTGTTGATTCCAATTGTTATGGCTTCAGTTTTATTGTGGAATGTTGTTTTTGTTACTAGAAACATATTTCCAAAATCTGAACCAATTGGACTCAGTGGCACGTGATGGTAGCAGAGAGGAATACAGATATGTTCCAACAAAGAAAAACATATCGTTTCATGTCAACTGGCATGTAAACAACTGCTCAGCAGAACCAGACCAGTTTGAGTGTGATCTTGTTGTCACAAGTAATAATCTGTGAAATAAGTTTTAAACTGAGGCACAGATAGGGTTTACAGTAGTATCAAAAATTATATCATTACTATATTTATTTGTTTTCTATTTATGAGACTTATGTTTTATAATTCACACGTTACTCCAATGCACGACCACGTTTCATAAAAGACTTCCGTTTTTAATCGATTTACTATTTTCATGGTGTCACAGGTGTCTTAGTTTTGATGCCTTCAATGACAATCTACAATGTAAATAGTCATTAAAATAAAGAAAACACATTGAAATGAGAAGGTGTGTCCAAACGTTTGCCCTGTACATATATATACATGCATATATATACATATATATTATATACATATACAAACATATTATACACACATATGTATATATATATATATATATATATATATATATATATATATATATATATATATATATATATATATATATATATATATATACACACACATATATATATATATATATACATATACACACACATATATATATATATATATATATATATATATATATATATATATATATATATATGTATATATATATATATATATATATATATATATATATATATACACACATATATATATATATATATATATATATATATATATATATATATATATATATATATATATACATATACACACACATATATATATTAGTGGTGTGGGAAAAATTGATTCGAATTCGAATCGCAATTCTCAAGTTGTGCGATTCAGAATTGATTCTCTTTTTTTTTTTTATCGATTTTGTATTTTTTTTTTTTTAATTAATCAATCCAACAAAACAATACACAGCAATACTATAACAATGCAATCCAATTCCAAAACCTAACCCGACCCAACAACACTCAGAACTTCAATAAACAGAGCAATTGAGAGGAGACACAAACACGACACAGAACAAACCAAAAGTGTTATGATCCGCTGCCCGGATCATATTTTCTGTTTACGTTTTCAAGATACTTGTGTTTTTGGTTAGTTTTGGACTCCTTGAGTACCTGTTTTGTACACCTGAGTTTGTTGCCATGGCTGCTTATTATTTTCACCTGCCGCGTTTGTTCCCGACACGCACCTGTTTGCCATCACTGACATTATTATTTAAGCCTGTCCTCCCTGTCATTCGTTCTTGCTTCGTAGTTTGTTTTCATGCAACAGTTGACGACTTTGTTCTGGCTCTGTACCTGTTAGCTTCCATGCTAAACTCCTTTTTTACCTTCTAGCTCCCATGCTAGCTCTTTTAGTTTTTGCCTTATGTGCTATGAGCACCCTTTTCTTTGTTCCAGTATAACTTATTTATTAAATAAATACCTTCTTACCTGCACGCTGTGTCTGACGCCCGTCTGCATTCCTGAGAGAACGAACCCCGCATCACAATGCGCCCCGGTCGTCACAGTACGAAGCAAGCAAGAAAAAGTTCTCTCGTGACGGGCTTGACGGAGGTAGATGAAGGTGCGTGGATGGTCCTCCGAGCGATGGAAGCAGAGACGCTCCGCTGTTCTCCAGATGAGGAGATGATATGGGGACCTGGAGGTGTTCTGGTCCCGATCGACTCCATCTGGCCCGGGGAGGTCCGCTCTCAGCCCGCTCGCACGCGTCAGCGAAGGCGGAAGTCGCACAAAACGGCTTCAGCTCGCGACAGAGACGCGCCACCCCCGCAATTCTTCCCTCCGGAACACAGCCAAGCAGCCCAGGATTCCCCTCCGCCGATGTTTGGTAATCCCATCACTCACTTTGCCAAACAGTTCACTGATTGGGCTGTCAGTCAGCTGGAGACCCGCGCGGATGACGTCATCCCGTCCACTGGTGATGACGTCATAGACGAAGACATTTTTTTAAATTCAGTCAACTCTTTCTGTCAGCCGCCTCCAAATGACTTTAATTCAACAATTAAATACTATCAGGACATTTTTTTTAATTATAAGTCTAGTCAGTACCAGTCACATTCTAGTTTTCAAGCCCCACCCCCTATGGCTCAAGCTCCGCCCACTCCTCTGTTTTCTCCCTCTTGGTCGTTCCTACAGTCCACTATTGAAGAGCAGAATAGACAATTTGGACAATCAAAAGGGGAGGAGCCTACCCACCTCCTCACCTCCTCCCTCCCACCCCTAAAGACTGTTCCAGACTGCTCAAGACGCGTCTGGGATCCGCTTCTTGAGGGGGGGGCTAGTACTGGGTGCTTTGCTAGTGGGCGGGCACAGCTGCGCCCAGCCAAGCCCAAACCTCCATGCCGGCCTCCGCCACCAAACCTTCGGCATGCTAAGCCGCAACCCCCGGCCAGGCCACCTCCGCCAAAGTCACGCCCAGCACCTGCTCCAAGGCTGGTTCTCGCACCAGCACCGAATCCAAGTCTGGTTTCCACACCAGCACCGACTCCAAGTCTGGTTTCCGCACCAGCACCTGTTTCCACGGCAACGACAACGACAGCCCAGACGCCTGCCACTCTGACGCCACCATCAACCCTGGTGGTCCTGCAAACGCCATCCTCTCCACCTCCTCCTCCATCGCTGCAATGCACATGAGACCCCGCAGTGACCGACCAAGTAAAAAGGGCATTGCACCAAGAGGCCAAACAACTTGGACAACAGGAGGAACAGTTTGGCGTTCTTGGGGCTTGCGTCAACGCCATGGTGGAACGCCAAGACGCCCGCCTTGACGCTTTGGAGAGACAGCTGGGAAGTATTCTCTCCGCGCTGCAGGTGATGATTCCCCCTACGGCCAACCCAGCAGTCCAGCTGAGACATCCACCACCCGCAGATACTCCGTTGCCTGGTCCGCCTCTGGCTCCGCCCACGCCGACAGACGAGCCGCCTGCTCCGCCTCTGGCTCCGCCCACGCCGGCAGACGAGCCGCCTGTTCCGCCTCTGGCTCCGCCCACGCCGACAGACGAGCCGCCTGCTCCGCCTCTGGCTCCGCCCACGCCGACAGACGAGCCGCCTGCTCCGCCTCTGGCTCCGCCCACGCCGACAGAGACGACGCCTTCTGTTTCCACGGCGACGACGCCTTCTGTTTCCACGGCGACGACGCCTTCTGTTTCCACGGCGACGACGCCTTCTGTTTCCACGGCGACGACGCCTTCTGTTTCCACGGCGACGACGCCTCCTGTTTCCACGGCGACGACGCTTCCCGTTTCCACGGCGACGACGCTTCCCGTTTCCACAGCGACGACGACGCTTCATGTTTCCACGGCGACGACGCTTCATGTTTCCACGGCGACGACGACGCTTCCTGTTTCCACGGCGACGACGACGCTTCCTGTTTCCACGGCGACGACGACGCTTCCTCCTGTTTCCACGGCGACGACGACGCTTCCTCCTGCTTCCACGGTGACGTCTGCTCTCTCCTCGTCGTCTCAGCGACCTCGGGTGGTCTGGCGGCGCAAGCGGCGCTCTCGGAGGTTAGAGTATGGACGCCAGTGGCGCAAACAGCAGCGACACCCGAGACGTAGTCGCAGAACTCTCCGGCTGCTGAACTTCTGGCGCCACTCACGCCCACCTTCTCGGCAGCCACAAATGTGGCCTTTCCGTGGTCGCCCGCCTCGCCTCCGGCAGCAGCGTTCCATTCGCCGCCGCCACCTGACTCGTCCCCGGTGGATTCGGGAACATGTGACCTGGCGACCCTCCGCCAAATCCTCCCTCCACCCTCCCTTGACTCTTGAACTCTGTTATAGTTGGGGGGGTTTTAGTTTTTCTAGGGGACATCTGGAATCTGTCCCTTAAGGGGGGGGTACTGTTATGATCCGCTGCCCGGATCATATTTTCTGTTTACGTTTTCAAGATACTTGTGTTTTTGGTTAGTTTTGGACTCCTTGAGTACCTGTTTTGTACACCTGAGTTTGTTGCCATGGCTGCTTATTATTTTCACCTGCCGCGTTTGTTCCCGACACGCACCTGTTTGCCATCACTGACATTATTATTTAAGCTTGTCCTCCCTGTCATTCGTTCTTGCTTCGTAGTTTGTTTTCATGCAACAGTTGACGACTTTGTTCTGGCTCTGTACCTGTTAGCTTCCATGCTAAACTCCTTTTTTACCTTCTAGCTCCCATGCTAGCTCTTTTAGTTTTTGCCTTATGTGCTATGAGCACCCTTTTCTTTGTTCCAGTATAACTTATTTATTAAATAAATACCTTCTTACCTGCACGCTGTGTCTGACGCCCGTCTGCATTCCTGAGAGAACGAACCCCGCATCACAATGCGCCCCGGTCGTCACACAAAAGTAGTAAAACAAAAATGAATATTATCAACAACAGTATCAATATTAGTTACAATTTCAACATAGCAGTGATTAAAAATCCCTCATTGACATTATCATTAGACATTTATAAAAAAAGAACAATAGTGTCACAGTGGCTTACACTTGCATCCCATCTCATAAGCTTGACAACACACTGTGTCCAATATTTTCACAAGAATAAAATAATTCATATTTTTGGTTCATTTAATAGTTAAAACAAATTTACATTATTGCAATCAGTTGATAAAACATTGTCCTTTACAATTATAAAAGCTTTTTACAAAAATCTAATACTCTGCTTGCATGTCAACAGACTGAGGTAGATCCTGCTGAAATCCTATGTATTGAATGAATACAGAATCATTTTGAATCGGGAAAATATCGTTTTCGAATCGAGAATCGCGTTGAATCGAAAAAAAAAAAGGATTTATAATCGAATCGTGACCCCAAGAATCGATATTGAATCGAATCGTGGGACACCCAAAGATTCGCAGCCCTAATATATATATATATATATATATATATATATACACACATAAAAACATACATATACATACATATACATACATACATACAGTATATGCACATATGTGACTTTCAAAACCAAATTAGTCTTTTTTTAAACCAAAAACAAAAAGCAGTTAAAACATCAGCATTAGGTTTTTACTTTAAATCACCTATTGGCAGGCACCATATTGTAATCAAGACATAAGATGTACATTATTTCCAAACAAGTTAAAATTACTTATAGCGCTATAATATGATTGATCCAAAACTCACAGTGCATTTACAACCTAAAAACAAACTTGATCTAGGACAGTGGTCTTAAACTCAATTTCATAGGGGCACGCTGCTGGTAGAGTCTGAGTAAGCTTGGCCACAAAAAGTATTCACTCTGGAATCACATTTTAACCGTGTGACTACAGCTATACTATTATTATTATTATTAGCCTTTATTTAACCAGGTAAAATCCCATTGAGATCAAAGATCTCTCTTCCAAGGGAGACCTGGCCAAGAGGGCAGCAGCAAGGTTACATTAAAAACAGTAAACAAATACATAAAACATCACATTTACAACATTAAAACTTGCTCATATGAGAGACCCTGAGCTATAGCAGGCCTTAAAGGGGAACTGCATTTTTTTTTTTAAATTTTGCCCATCATTCACAATCCTTATGTAGTAGCAAACACACATATTTTTTCTCTTTGTATGCATTCAAAATTGTAAATAAACGTAAATAAAAGTCAGATAAGAATGGAACCAATGGGAGTCACTGTATTCTGTCTATAAAGTGCTCTCAAACATTCATATCCGTTTTACCAAAATTGTTTTATATACATGCTGTATATGTCACGTAGTAACAAACATATTAATAATAACATGTCATATTTACATATTTTGATTATTTTAAGCATCGGCGGCACATTCGTTTCATAGACGTATCGCAACGTTCGCTTTTTCCTTCAACAACACGGATTACTTCTCAAGCAGACTTCATGAGACAACGCATATAATGTAACAATCACCTACTGTATAATGTCTGCTGTCACTGGGATGACAACTGATGGGATGTTCATATCTTCCTGTGTAGATCAAGAATAATTCATAGTCCGTGCGAAAGGTTAAAGGTAAAAAAAAATATGGCAAACGATCGCTTTACAGGTCTTTGTCGACAATTCCGGGCACTAAGTTGAATGTCAAAGTTGACTAACTTCTTAGTTTATGGCTATAAGCTTCTACTATCAAGGTGAGAGGCATGATTTATAATCTACAATTAACTTTCACCAGCTAAGAGGCGATGCATTAGCTCACCAACTGATGGTTTCAATACAACTGCATAAGCTAGTTACCTCTCTCTGATCAATGCACCGCTAAAAATAGGTCCTTAACAATATCGCCAATACTTGTTAATATTCAGGTCACAAAATGTAAATGGAGTATTGTTGGTGCTTTTTGGATGTTCATTTATTGGTTTTATGGGCAAAATAGAGGCTTTTCCATTGACTCTATTGTAAGCTGACTTGTATTTACTTTTATTTTTTATTTTATTAAAAAAATACATTGTTCCTTATACATATTGTGAATGATAGGCGAGATGAAAAAACAAGTGCAGTTCCCTTTCAAGTTATTATAAATGTACAATTGAATGTAAACATTTTATATTTTTGACATTGTTGTTGTTTACACAAAATTGCTTTTTGTGTTGTCTAATGTGGGCTTTAAAATTTGTGTATGCACCATTATTGTTATTTCTAGTGGGATTCATGATTGCTATAATATAATTATTAGCTGTCCAAAGTGCATGGGCCGATGTCACACTAAACTATGAAGTCAAGTTTGGGGCCGCAAAATATGGGCCTGTGGGCCCTGAGCTTGAGGCCCTTGAGCTACAGCAGTGACCTTCAAAACATTTTTTTACCAAGTACCACCTCAGAAAACACTTGGCTCTCCAAGTACCACAATAAGGGCAACATTGAAATACCGTAGCGTAGTTGGCCTAAGTATTCATTACAAACAAGTAACAAGTATATTTAATGTTTTTTGCCCACTGTAACATTACACAGTTTGAACACTAACACTTTGTTTGAATAGAAGAAAATAAAACACTGTACTTTAATTAATTGATTCTTCATCGTACTTCAAGATGTAGCTCGCGTACCTTTAGTGTCAGAGTCGTGGATAAAGACAGTATGGCCAACGAAACCAGAGGTGCCCGGTCGCATGCAATTGTTGTCGTTCTGACAAATCACCAAAATAATAAGTAAATATAGTTCTAAACATACTTACAATAAAACGTGTTTTTTTTTCCGTCAAAGTATTATTTTGCGGCCGTATTTGATGCACTCTGCTGCGTGTTTTGTGACAAGAAGGCACTCGAACACGAACCAGACGGCTCAATAAACGTAAAAAAAAATATACAGACCAACCGAAAAAATAACTTATTTCCCTCATTTTGCCAAAATCTCGATAGATTTGGACCAACAATCACGAATAAATTGTGACTTTTGAGTAAAGTATGTCATCTGTGGTGGCTGCCTCCAATGTATTGTTTGTAATCACTGTGCTTTGCGTTTGCTTTTAGATTTAGACAAACTTTATTGATCCATTATCATCTATTTTTACACCCAAAATGTAGTTTATTTTACTATTTTTATTGTCTACTTTGTATATTTTTGTTTGACTTTCTCTTCTACTGTTACTAATTTGTATTATTTTAGTTTTACAGAGATTCAAAGACAGTCTGTTTTTGTCAAACCATCTCTTGAATTTAATATCTTCTGTTGTTATATGGATTAGCTTCTGTGTGTTCTCTCCTGGACAAAACGCAGAGGTTGTGTCGTGTGTTTACCTGGCACAAGACATTGTAGTTGGTGACTCTCTACTATTGATGGCGAACTTTAACTTTCCATACTTGTTTTCTTTTCGGGTTGTTGTGAACGTTGTTGGAGCAACCCCATGCTGCACATCATGGTATTTTTACATGTCGAAAAACTAACGAGGAAGCGCCGCAGACACATTGGATCAGCCCAAAGTTGTAGCAGTCATGGTACCCTGTAGTCACCTGAGTGTCTTATGACCAATCATTGAGGAGATCGCCTAAAACCAAGTTGGCCATACTCTCCCTATACACAACTCTTGACTAGTGCTACATTTACTGCAGTTTGAGAATCACTGATCTAGAGTCAATGCATTTTTGGCAGATGATCACTCTTTGGCACAATACCAGATGATCCAGAAGCAATCCAAATACTTACTTTAATTAAAGCGATGTAAATTATGGTATGGGCCTGCAGGAAGAGATATTTATTTAACTATATATGTTGTTGTGAGTTCCAATACTGTAAAATTTTCAAGGTTACCAAAATATTAGCCGATCTTTTGGTATTATGCTGCGCATGCTCACAACTGTCAATTGTCATCTTTGTACAAGCAACGCATTACCGTTCACATGTTCTGTATTGACAGTGCATCTCTAGAAGTCGCCATTGGGTGTGTTTGTGTGTTTCCAATTCATGCAGATCATTGACAAAGCAAGGAAAGATCCAGCTGAAGAGATTGAGATCCTGTTAAGATATGGGCAGCATCCTAATATCATCACACTAAAGGATGTGAGTTAAACACACTGAGACATTCTGTATCGATAGAACACAAATTGACACACATAACTTCTGCATTTGTTTATTTACTTATCTGTGTATGTGTGCTTGTCCTCCCGTCTGCAGGTGTTTGACGACGGCCATTGTGTTTACCTGGTTCAGGATTTATTGAGAGGAGGCGAGCTGCTGGACCGAGTATTGACAGTGACAAATTTCATAGAGAAAGATGCATCAGACATCATTTGCACACTCGCCAAGACTGTGGAATATTTACACTCCCAAGGGGTGAGTGTGAGCCAACAAGTGCATTGTTTTCATTGGACTGCGGATGAAATATGATGCAATTGCCATATAAAGTAAGGAGTTGTGTAAATCTTTTTTTAGGTTGTGCATCGGGACCTGAAACCAAGCAACATTCGCTACTCTGATGACAGAGGTCTCTCAGAATGCCTCAGGATATATGATTTTGGTTTTGCCAAACAGCTGAGGGCGGAAAATGGCTTACTGATGACTCCATGTTACACAGCAACATTCATGGCACCAGAGGTAAGATTCGGGCCGCCTAATTTAGTATCGTAAATATATTTAGTTGGGCGCCATATTAAACAACCATATTTGGCCACCACTAGCTTTGTGGGTGTAAGACATTTACCCAGTACTGTACTGTATATCAGTGGTCCCCAACCACCGGTCCGCGGACCGGTACCGGTCCGTGACGCATTTGCTACGGGGCCGCACAGCAACATTAATTGTGTGAATGCTCCAAAGTATTCACACAATTAATATGGTTTTCTACACCAAAATTCATAAATGTTTTATTCAACTTCTTCTTTTTCTTCTCCAGATTCTGGCGCGCGCTACCTTCCACTTTTTTCATCCGATTCAAACCATTCCAATTGCGGGCTTTTCCTTGACAAATTCCCCAAATTCCCAGATTTCCCAGAATTCCAGGTTTTCCGGGACATTTTTCCCATTCAAAATGAATTGGCCATTTTTAAAACTTCCACCATTTCCACATATTTCAACTGATTCAAACCATTCTACCTTCAACATACTCCACTCATTCTGGACATTGAAACTATCATTTTTTCAAGTTAAAAAAAAATTCCAGGAATGCCCAGAATTCTAGTTTTTTCAAACCCTTTTTTGACCCTTTATTCTGGCCAGTACTCCTTCCACATTTTTAACCCATTTCGACCGTTCTACCGTCAAAACATTTCTCTTAATCAGGAAAAAAAACTAAGTTGTTTTTCGAACTGGAAAAATTCCCAGTTTTCCTGAAATTCCAGGAATTCTTTAATACCATTTCTCAATTAAAAATGTTACTATTTCAACATTTCTCGACCGATTTGAAAAATTCCAACACCAACCATTTCAACTCATGAAGAACATTAAATTATTTTTTTCATTTTCCCCAAAATTCTCTCTTTTGCCGAAATCCCCAAATTTCCATGAAGTTCCCATTGAAAAGAATGGGACATTTTTCAAAGCTCCACAACTCCCACTCAAACCGTTCCAACTTCAAAATATTCAGCCTGTTCAAGAATTGTGTGCTCCCTTTCAAAAACTGTAAAAAAATTCCCGGATTTCCAAGAATTCTCAGTTTTTTGGGACATTTTCCCCATTCCAAATGAATTATACATTTTTCACAATTCCAACATTTTTCAACCTATTCAAACCATTCCACCTTCAACATATTCCACTCATCCTGGACATTCAAACTAAGTTTTTCCCAGGTTCCAAACCAAATTCCGTTTTTCCTGGAAATTCAAATGCTTCAACATTCAAAACATTCCAACATTCAAACGATTCTTACATTCATACTTCATTCTGTCAGCATTGGAGCATTCACATGCAATTCCTTCAGGAATTGCCTCATCTAGTTAATTTATAAACTACCGCATTTTCTCCGACTTAACTAAGGCTCATTTTTTTGCTGTTTTTATCTGCCACACGTAGAAATCCGGTCCGTGAAAATAATGCATACAAACCGGTCCCTGGTAGAAAACCGGTCCCTGGTAGAAAAAAGGTTGGGGACCCCTGCTGTATATCACAGCTGCCTAGAACTAAATATTTAGTTCTTAAATATATTAGTGAATTACTTTTGTGGTAAAAGCTTTACACAACAGTGCTATTTGACAGTACACATGCGAACCTGTACAGGGAAAAAAAACTATTGAATAGTTCAGTTTGCAGTAAAAGCTTTTTTTTAAAATAGCACTTTGACTAAACACATAACACAAAGAGGAGAAAAAAATTGTCATTGTTCTGTTTGTGGTAAATGTTTTTCTCAAAAGAGAGCATTGCCTGTACACATGAGAAAGCTTTGCTCATAAGGACAATTTGACTCAACACATGAGAACACACTAGAGAAAGACCATTTAGTTGCTGAGTTTGTAGTAAAAGCCTTTCTAACAGATTAGGTTTGACTCGACACAAAATGAAACGAGATGAAAACCATTCAGTTGTTCAGTTTGTGGCAAAAGCTATACTCAAAAGAAAACATTTGTATGGTTACCTGGGAACACGCTGAAGAAAAATCATCTAGTTGCTTTTTACGCTGTAAAAGTTATACTCAAAGTAGCCTAATGTCTAATCAGGTGAGAACACACACAAAAACATTTTAGTTCCCCCATTCAAAGCAAAAGCTTTTCTATTGATAAGTGTCTGTATAATGTAAAACACTTTGGGTATAGTAAAGTGCTATATAAATATTTACCATTTGTGTGTTTATGTGTGTGCAGGTTCTAAAGAAGCAAGGTTATGACGCTGCATGTGACATCTGGAGCCTGGGGATCCTGCTTTACACCATGATAGCTGGGTTAGATTAACAATCAATGACAGAACTGTACACCTTGCAGATTGTTTACATTGACAATAATGCATTTTTATCACGAGGTTCCTCTGCATGTTTGAAATTACAGTGCTACCTTGGTTTTTGTAATGCATCCGTTCGAAATGGTTTGTAAAACTATTGTACGAATATTCCTTTAGAAACTTTTTTGACTTAGTGTTTCTCACCTTCTTTATCAAAGTGCTGCAAATGATGAACAACGCTCGGACTATGGTGCTCAGTAGGGATGAATTCCTTCGTTACTACTGGCTACCGATTCACGTAAAAACAAAAAGAGCCATATTTCGATACCTTTGTTGCACATGGCGTCACGTCAGGCTGCAGCCTTGGCACCGGCTCACGCACTTGCCCAGGAAACAAGCAGTCAAGCACTCAGAGCGGACTAAGCCAGACTGCCTTTATGTAATATTACAATTTTCAAGTAAGAAAAAGGCGCTCAAAAGTACAGTAAGGCTCCACTTTTTAAAATGCGCCAGCTCAATGCAAATTGTTTTGGGGTTTAGCTATAGGCATGCTACCAATTATCATTAGCGATTTTACATGGAATTTCCAACACCTCCAAATTTGGTAATAAAAAACTACGCTTAAGGGAAGAGGGGTTAGTGCGTCTCACAATACGAAGGTCCTGAGTTCAATCCCGGGCTCGGGATCTTTCTGTGTGGAGTTTGCATGTTCTCCCCGTGACTGCGTGGGTTCCCTCTGGGTACTCCGGCTTCCTCCCACCTCCAAAGACATGCACGTGGTGATAGGTTGATTGGCAACACTAAATTGGCCCTAGTGTGTGAATGTGAGTGTGAATGTTGTCTGTCTATCTGTGTTAGCCCTCTACTTCCGCCCGAATGCAGCTGAGATAGGCTCCAGCGACCCCCCCACCCCCGGGACCCCGAAAGGGACAAGCGGTAGAAAATGGATGGATGGATGGAAAACTACGCTTAAGATGCACGTTACCATTAAAACAGCTGGCGTGTAATGAGTATAATACTTGCAGTATAAACCCTTTGTAGACCTCAACAAAAGATAAGACACACACAAATACTATTTCCTGGCTAAGGAAACATGCTGTAGTTTATACACCACTCCCATATAATGGAATTACAACTGCATGCAAAGTCTCTTTGAAAACAGTACAGTGCTTGCAAATGAGACACCGAAGTGAAAGAAAAAAAGATAACTGGACAGCACAGCTTAGGGTTGAATTTTAAAGAGGTTTCTTCAAACAATTGACACATTTGAACACACACAAAGAGTATCTAAAATTGGTACCATGGAGTACCATTTTTTTATTCAAATGTGAAAGGTACCCATTTCTAGTGCTCACACAACTTTGTTTATTCAACTGCCTTACGTGCTTACAGTGCAGTCTTACATGTTCTGGGTTGCCCTTCCTCCCTTTAAATACAAGGTGCAACTAAACTGTGCTAGCACTGTAAATATGTGGACAATTGTTGTGAATGTGTCTCTGCCTTCAACCATTTTCTTCTTCTATTTACCTTAAGTTTCAGTCCATTTGCCAGCAGTGCTGATGACTCAGCAGAGGAAATCTTGGCTCAAATTGGCTGCGGGAAATTCATCATCAGTGGCGGTAATTGGGATCTGGTGTCAGACGCTGCCAAGGTTAGATATGCTGTACACAGAGTGTACCATATGTCTTATAGTTGCTTATTGTAATCTGTCACCTGTCATGACGTGTCCTGCAGGTCATGTCTTGTTTTGCCTTAATATGTGATTTTCCTGTGTTTAAAGGCCTACTGAAACCCACTACTACCGACCACACAGTCTGATAGTTTATATATCAATGATGAAATCTTAACATTGCAACACATGCCAATACGGCCGGGTTAGCTTACTAAAGTGCAATTTTAAATTTCGCACGAAATATCCTACTGAAAACGTCTCGGTATGATGACGCCTGCGCGTGACGTCACGGATTGTAGAGGACATTTTGGGACAGCATGGTGGCCAGCTATTAGGTCGTCTGTTTTCATCGCAAAATTCCACAGTATTCTGGACATCTGTGTTGGTGAATATTTTGCAATTTGTTCAATGAACATCGGAGACAGCAAAGAAGAAAGCTGTAGGTGGGAAGCAGTGTATTGCGGCAGGTGTTGTGCTGGATAACGCACCCCCGCCGTAGAATGCACCCCTTGACTGTTGTGCCGGATAACACAGCCGGTGTTTCATTGTTTACATTCCCGGAAAATGACAGTCAAGCTTTACCATTGGCCTGTGGAGAACTGGGACAACAGAGACTCTTACCAGGAGGACTTTGAGTTGGATGCGCAGACGCGGTACCGTGAATACACATGCAGCTGCGGCTTCCAAACATTTGATCACTTGCCCGTACGTGCGTGCTGCTATGTGCATGTCACGTACGTAACTTTGGGGACTTTGGGGAAATATATGTACTTTTGGCTGTGGGATTGAGTGTGTTGTGCAGGTGTTTGAGTTGTATTGGCGGGTTATATGGACGGGAGGGGGGAGGTGTTTGTTATGCGGAATTAATTTGTGGCATATTAAATATAAGCCTGGTTGTGTTGTGGCTAATAGAGTATATATATGTCTTTTGTTTATTTACTGTTTTAGTCATTCCCAGCTGAATATCAGGTCCCACCCGCCTCTCACAGCATCTTCCCTACCTGAATCGCTCCCACTGCCCTCTAGTCCTTCACTCTCACTTTCCTCATCCACGAATCTTTCATCCTCGCTCAAATTAATGAGGAAATTGTCGCTTTCTCGGTCAGAATCGCTGTCGCTGCTGGTGGCCATGATTGTAAACAATGTGCAGATGTGAGGAGCTCCACAACCTGTGATGTCACGCTACTCGTCTGCTACTTCCGGTACAGGCAAGGCTTTTTTATCAGCGACCAAAAGTTGCGAACTTTATCGTCGATGTTCTCTACTAAATCCTTTCAGCAAAAATATGGCAATATCGCGAAATGATCCACTATGACACATAGAATAGACCTGCTATTCCCGTTTAAATAAGAAAATCGCATTTCAGTAGGCCTTTAAGATGTATTTCTGTATCAGCCTTCCTTTCCGTGGTTACCACTGGTTGCTCGGAGCGCTGATTGTACATTCCGGCCTCTATTTGTTAATTTGGACACGCACTTGTGCCCAATCGCAATCAGGCCCCTATTTAGACTCGTCTCGCCGTCCAGTTGGCGCGATTTGAATGTTTGCTTCACTTGACATTTCACGTTTTGGTTAGCATCTACTGTTTCCTGTTACTTTGCTTGGGCTTGTTAAAATTAAAGTTAAAGTTCCAATGATTGTCACACACAAACGAGGTGTGGTGAAATGTGTCCTCTGCATTTGACCCATCCCCATTTTCACCCTCTTGGTGATGAGGGGAGCAGTGAGCAGCAGCGTTCGCCACGCTCGGGAATCATTTGTTGATTTAACCCCCAATTCCAACCCTTGATGCTGAGTGCCAAGCAGGGATGCAATGGGTCCCATTTTTTGTAGTCTTTGGTATGACCCGGCCGGGGTTTGAACTCACGACCTCCCAGTCTCAGGGCAGACACTCTAACCACAAGGCCACTTCCCTGCTTCACTCTATTTTGGATTGTGTACATTTGGACATGAAATACTCTCTTACCTTCACTGTGCTTCCTCTTGTTCTTCTGTATCCTGGGAACACGAAAAACCAACGCCGTGCTCGAACATAAAATGTCGCGTGAAGCGACCGTTTAACCCACACACCGACTGGACGGCGAGACGAGTCTAAATAGGGGCATGATTGCGATTGAGCACAGGTGTGAGTCCCATTCAACAAACAGATGCCGGAGTGTTCAATCAGCGCCCCGAGCAACCAGAGGTAACCACTGATACAGAAATAAATCTTAAACTCAGGAAAACTACAAACTAAGGCAAAACAAGACATGACCTGGGTAGAGGTCATGACCACACCAATAACATCATCTCCCATATGTTTACCAGGACATAGTGACTAAGATGCTCCATGTGGACCCTCACCAGCGTCTGACTGCTCCACAGGTATTAGGAATTCTAGGATCCTAAATATCATCCTTATATATTTGTTTAGTGTATACTTCATTAGGTACACCTGTAACTTATAAAGCAATACATGATCAGTGTTGTGTTTGTTTAAGATCCTTCGCCATCCCTGGATTGTAGAGAGAGACCAGCTCTCTGACAAAGTCCTCGCCAGACAAGATCTGCTCACTGTCAAGGTCAGACCAACAGTTGTGATCAAAATCCCCCCCATTTTTTTTTTTTGTAATGTAGTACCATGTATCATGCCACATCTATGTCTACTTGTTTTTCTCATTGTGTCCAGTAGGCGGTGGTGTTTGCCAACTATTTAGTCGTCAGGACAGTTTATGTAATACCCTGTGTTTTCCACTAGGGGTCGCTGGCCGCCACCTATTCCGCTTTAAGGCGCTGTGCTCCAGCACCAGTCCTGGAGCCTGTGCAGTCCTCAGTACTCGCCCAGCGTCGAGAAATGAAGAAAGTTGGTGGTGTTGTCATCGAATCAGACCTAAAAGAAAAGGGGTAGATAAAGGAAACTAACACTGTTAATAATTGCAATGATTTTTCACACTTGCCTCTGGAATTAGGGATCCTGGTTCCTATTAATAATTTCAGTGGCCTTTGTCAGATCCACTGGTTCACTCACAGGACTCTTTGTTAGGGACACTGTACCATCTGACATTGGATTGACACTGTCTAAAAATGTCTTCATTGAACAATAATAACACAATTATTCAAGGGTGGTGTGCACATTGAATTGCAATACATCACAACTAGAACTAGTCTTAGCTACAGGGGACAAGAGGGGACAATATTAGACATGTGATGCAGGATCTCATAAATAATAAAGTATCCGGTGAGTGTAGCAACTACTTCCAAAATATTAAAGTCATGGTTGAATTGGAAAAAAATGTATACAAATGCACATGTTCGAGGTACCTTTGGTAACCTCTGTTAGAATTTACAGTTGTGACGATGTTACCATTGTTTGGTCATATATGACTCATTAATACACAATACAGTATGTTCTTCGTCACAAAGTATTCATCTGGTAGCCGAAATAAGTAAAAAAAAAATATATATATATAGTCAACTTAAATGTTATTTACACACTTAAACACATGTTTATTTTCTAATATATATGGACCCTCCCCATCTTACCACCGAATCGGTGCCATTTGCTTGCACGCAAAAAAATGATCAGAATTTCAGAGCATTTAACAGTATTACTTCACAGTCAATCAAAATGTACTGTAACCTTATGACAAATGACTGTAAAAAGTAAGTAATGTAATTATGAGTGAGTCATTTACTGTGAATTTACAAAAAAAAGTGTTTTACAGTGTGCAACACTAAGTCTGATAAACATATTGAACTCCTCAAAATGGCCCATCTGAGGCAACTTTATTTCATTTTTATGATAAATAAATGATAAATGGGTTGTACTTGTATAGCACTTTTCTACCTTCAAGGTACTCAAAGCGCTTTGACACTACTTCCACATTTACCCATTCACACACTGATGGAGGGAGCTGCCATGCAAGGCGCTAACCAGCACCCATCAGGAGCAAGGGTGAAGTGTCTTGCTCAGGACACAACGGACATGACGAGGTTGGTACTAGGTGGGGATTGAACCAGGGACCATCGGGTTGCGCACGGCCACTCCTCCACCGCGCCACACCGATTTTGAACACGACTCCTAAACTGAAGATGGCTCATTTGAGCGGTGTGTTTATAGCATATAATTATCAAACACATGAAGTACAGTGGTATCTCAACCCATGAGCTTAATTGGTTCTGTGACAGAGCTCTTGCCTGTTCAAATTAATTGAAATCAATTTAAATAGTGCTTTTAGCGCCATTAGTAAAATGTTAAAAAAAACAACAAAGAAAAAGAAACTTCTAGATAAGAATTGTTGTATGATAAAAAGTAATTTTATGAAGTAATGTAATAATAATCTACATCATTTACTTTGGAGAGTGGAGTGGAGCTTTTTTTCCATCAATAATCAGCAGCTTTTCAATATTTTCATGGATACATTTTGCCGTTCAGAAATTATTTGAACCCCCTTGAACGCTCAAACGGCTTCACCATGTTGTTGATGATTTGTTTCTTTAATACATCCACTTTTTCTCAGCACCGTCCTTCCAATGTTTAGAAAAACAAAGCTATGTCCTTTTCTAGCTATAAGTTAATGTTGGCAAGTAAGACCAGATGTTTGGGTTCAGCTATTACGGGGTTCAGTGTGACATTTGCCGATGGCGGAGATGCTTGGAACTCAAATTGTTGCTTGCAACTTAACCTCTTAAGGCCCAAGCTGTTTGTTAACATGCTTTTTTTTATTTATCTTTGCTATTTGGGCTTATTGGACCCTAATTAGAATAAAAAACTAAAAATCATCTTTTTATATGATGTACTTAGTCCATAAGTAACAAATGTGTAGTTCATGTTTCGTGACATGCTAATTCTTATTTTTTCACTTTTTTTTCCAAATTCCATTGTATGTTATACTCTTCTGACACCACCAGATGACAGTTTAAGTGTCCACATAAGGGCCAATTTAGTAGTGTACACAATTTTGGAAATAGGAGCTAAAAGGTGTTGTCCACGCATGTGGCCACTAAGGCCTTTAGAGGTTAAAGCAGCCGAGAGACGGCTCTTATCTCAAAACACTCCCAAGTTGAGGTACCACTGAAAAGCCACATGATATTTACTGGATAGAATGTTGCCATTAAGCGCATTATAGTCACTTAACCCAAAAAATATTTTTCAAATAACATCACAAAAAATCATTTAGGCGCCAGGACTGTGCATTTGATTGTATATTTATACATTTTATTTCCTGCATGGGAACACAAATGGCAATTGATTCAGTGGAATGGCCCTTATCTCTACAACAGTGTCAATCACAATGTGTTTCATCTCATCGGTCTTTTGAATTGTAGCAAGACTTGCATGTTGTAAATGTAAAAATGTCAACTTTATCTTACATGCTAAATCATCTGATAGTGTGTATTAGTAGTTGTCCTCCATGCAGTAAGACTCTTACAAAGGTATCAGTCACCCATATTAGACAAGTTAGCACTGCAGTTATTTACATTGAAGCATGTTGCTTCACACTGTGCGACATGTAAAAGTTGTTATGTGGCTTACAAGTAGGGTACACAGCATGGCTCTTTGTGTGCAAACCACATCAAATCTTGTGTGTAGTCAAGTCACTTACTGTAGCTTCCATCTCTGCTTCTGTTTGCTTGTAGCTTTTGAAAGCCAAAACCTTTGACAATTTGTGTCAGACATGTGTATACTGTATGTTAACTATATTTTCTTGCAGAACTGATTGTGAACAATATGCAACCACATATAATACGAGGTAAGACCCAAGTAGCACCTTATTGCTGTGCAATGTATCAGTAGAACAACAATCATTTTTAGTCAAAAGTAGTGACAGAGCAAAGCTGTACACAAACAATAGCTACATCAGACACTTGCTGGCTACTTCATTGGATTGTTCATACGAATCAAACTTAATGTTGCCATCACAAAGTGACCAACCTGGATGAGTCAATTTGCACTGCACATTTCCTGTTATGTCAGTGAAACTCATGCTTGAGGTAAAGCTGTGAATATTTATTAATTTAGTGTACATAATATGGCGCCAAATCACCTGAACGAGGTTAGATTGTGAATTATGTACAGCTACGAGAAAGCATTCACTGTAAATATTGTGCGTGCAGACTGTACATATGATGGGACACTGTGTCATGCATCAATTTATGGATGTATATACTGTCTATACCTGGCTAATCATTGACATGGTTGGTTCATATGCCAAAGTTTTACAAATAAAGGACAACATTGGAAACAGAGTTATTTACAGTATGTGTTTTTTCCTGTTTGTAAGAGTTTACAATATATGTGCCGTATTTTTCGGAGTATAAGTCGCACCGGAGTATAAGTCGCACCTGCCGAAAATGCATAATAAAGAAGGAAAAAAACATTATGCAACTTTCATAAACTATGAAAAAAACTGCGACTTATAGTCCGGAAAATACGGTAATAGAAATGATGCTGAAACATGTAAAAAAAACAATGTGTTGAACTCTCACACGATCAAGGTCTTTTACTTCCTGCAAAATATTCTAACGGTAAATTGCTCCATTGAAATAATAATAATAGTTGTCATAAAACATTTGTGACTGTATGTCGGCTGTTTTTTTTTCTTCTCATTGACATGCATGATCAGGGGTACCCAAACTCTGGCCCCCCAGCATCCAAAATCCGGCTCACAGGAAGTCCCAAGTTAAATTTTTGTATTTTTATTTTTATTTTAATTTTATTTTTTATTTTTTATTTTTATTTTTTGAATCTTTCCTTTCTAATCCATTTTCTACCGCTTGTTACTCTTGGTGTCTCCTTGCCGCTCAGGCAAATCACATTGTCTAAAAATTAATTTTCCCATCGATAACGTGACAATGTTAAATGTTGATGAACATCAATGTTAATTGATGTTAAATGACAAAACGGATTATAAAGACAATGTGTATATATATATATATATATATATATATATATATATATATATATATATATATATATATATATATATATATATATATATACATATATATATATATATATATATATATATATATATATATATATATATATATATATATATATATACATATATATTTATATATATATATATATACAACCTGGCCCCCGGCCAAATTTTTTTAACCCAATGCGGACCCCTGTGCATGATGCTCTATATGGAGGGCCAAACAGGATAAATAAAAACATCTTCAAATAATTACTTGAATGTGCTGTTAATTCATTATATTTGGAATTATATACATACATGTGCTATTAAATGTGTCATTAATTTATTTAATGTAAATTACATGAAATCATTTAAGCATTTAATCAAGGAATTATTTCATTATTTCATGCATTATCTATTATATACTGCACTTTTTTATTTCATGATGCAATAGATTAGCTCACAATATAATTCATTATTGATTTAATTAGTTCATGATTTAATTACATATTTAATGATTTAAGTCAGTGGTTCTTAAACTTTTTTGATTAAGTACCACCTCAGAAAACACTTGGTTATCCAAGTATCACCATAATGAAGCAACATTAAAATACAATAGCGTTGTAGGCCTAAGTATTCGTTAAAAACAAGGTAAAGGTTTTATTTAACAATTATATTTAATATGTTGGGCCGTTGTGACGTTACACACAGTTTGAACAGTAACACTGTGTTTGAATATAGGAAAGCAAAACACTATACTTCAATTAAGTGATTCTTCGGCGTACCACTGGATGGAGCCTGTGTACCACTAGTGGTACACGTACCACATTTTGAGAATCCCTTATTTAAATAATTAATCCTGTATATTAAAATATTTATTTATTTATATAATCTTTATATAATTAATCCTTAACTTAACCCTAACCCTTTGTAATCATTTAATCATTTATATAATGTTGTCCCATACGACCCTCCAAAGAAATTAACCCAAAAGTTAAGTTATCTTAAAAAGTGAGTGAGTGTCACTGTTTTACTTATCTCAAATGTTTGAAGTTATGCAATATTTTAAAGCACAACCTCGGGCATTGTAATTAATACACATTTAGATATAATATGAACCATGTAACACTATAAAAATTAAAACAACTGTAAAAAGCTCTCTCTCTCTCTCTCTCTCTCTCTCTCTCTCTCTCTCTCTCTCTCTCTCTCTCTCTCTCTCTCTCTCTCTCTCTCTCTCTCTCTCTCTCTCTCTCTCTCTCTCTCTCTCTCTCTATATATATATATATATATATATATATGTGTGTATATATATATATATATATATATATATATATATATATATATATATATGTGTGTGTGTGTGTATACACACATACACACACATATATGTATATATATATATATATATATATATATATATGTGTGTGTGTGTGTATAAATAAATAAATAAATATATATATATATATATATATATATATATATATATATATATATATATATATATATATATATATATATATATATATATATATATATATGTAACCAGTGAAGTCGGCACATTGTGTAATTTGTTAATAATAACAGACTGCAAAGACAAGATACAAAAAAACAAAAACAAAAAAAAACAAGATACTTAATGTTCGAACTTAGAAACTTTTTTTTTTTTTGCAAATAATCATTAACTTGGAATTTAAAGGCAGCAACACATTGCAAAAAAGTTGGCACAGGGGCATTTTTGGCCTTTCCTTTTAACAACACTCAGTAAACGTTTGTGAACTGAGGAGACACATTTTTTAAGCTTTTCAGATGGAATTATTTCCCATTCTTACTTGATGCTTGATGTACAGCTTAAGTTGTTCAACTGTCTGTGGTCTCTGTTGTGGTATTTTGGGCTTCATATTGCACCACACATTTTCAATGGGAAACCGGTCTGGACTACAGGCAGGCCAGTCTAGTACACGCACACTTTTACTGTGAAGCCACGCTGTGCTAACACTTGGCTTGGCATTGTCTTGCTGAAATAAGCAGGGGCGTCCATGATAACGTTGCTTGGATGGCAACATATGTTGCTCCAAAACCTGTATGTACCTTTCAGCATTAATGGTGCATTAGTGCCCAAGTTACCCATGCCTTGGGCACTAATACACCCCCATACCATCACAGATGCTGGCTTTTGAACTTTGCGCCTATAACAGTCCGGATGGTTCTTTTCCTCTTTGGTACGGAGGACACGACGTCCACAATTTCCAAAAATTATTTGAAATGTGGACTCGTCAGACCACAGAACACTTTTCCACTTTGCATCAGTCCATCTTAGATGAGCTCGGGCCCAGCGAAGCCGGCAGAGTTTCTGGGTGTTGTTGATAAATGGCTTTCGCTTTGCATCGTCGAGTTTTAACTTGCACTTACAGAAGTGGCAACAAACTAGTTACTGACAGTGGTTTTCTGAAGTGTTCCTGAGCCCATGTGGTGATATCCTTTACACACTGATGTCGTTTTTTTGATACAGTACCGCCTGAGGGATCGAAAGTCCGTAATACCATCGCTTACGTGCAGTGATTTCTCCAGATTCTCTGAACCTTTTGATAATATTACAGACCGTAGATGGTGAAATCCCTAAATTCCTTGAAGTAGCTGGTTGAGAAATGTTGTTCTTCAACTGTTCGAGAATTTGCTCACGCATTTGTTCACAAGGTGGTGACCCTCACCCCATCCTTGTTTGTGAATGACTGAGCATTTCATGCAAGCTGCTTTTATACCCCTTCATGGCGCCCACCTGCTCCAAATTAGCCTGTTCACCTTTGGGATGTTCCAAATAAGTGTTTGATTAGCATTCCTCAACTTTCTCAGTCTTTTTTGCCACTTGTGCAAGCTTTTTTGAAACATGCTGCAGGCATCAAATTCAAGTTTTCTAGTTTGAAGGTTAAGTATCTTGTCTTTGCAGTCTATTCAAGTGAATATACGTTGAAAAGGATTTGCAAATCATTGTATTCTGTTTTTATTTACGATTTAGACAGCGTGCCAACTTCAGGGTTTTGTATATGTGTATATATATATATATATACATATATATATATATATATATATATATATATATATATATATATATATATATATATATATATATATATATATATATATATAAATATACCCCGCCTTCCACCCGAATGCAGCTGAGATAGGCTCCAGCACCCCCGCGACCCCAAACGGGACAAGAAAATGGATGGATGGATATATATATATATATATATATATATATATATATATATATATATATATATATATATATATATATATATATATATATATATATATGTTTTACCTCTTTCACTTTAACTCCAAAAGTGGCCTTATTATAAGAGGTCAGTTTTGTGCTTGTGAAGCCACTAGATGGCAATCATTCCCACCCTATCTCTCACATTCCTTTTCCTTCCTCAAGTTCCCTCTCCATACCTTTAAAAGAAACCAAAAAAAGAAGGAAGAAGAAGAAAGTCTTTAATTTGTATCAAGCACCAGGCTCACACTTTGTTCCGTAAAAGCTTTTAGCAGGCGCTGAGCTGATGTGGCAGGTGGGTGTGGCCGGCTCATCAGGCCTGACATTTAAGTGCAGTAGTGCTCCAAGCAAAAGGGAGTGCGGGATATGAGTAGATAGAGATGACAAGGCCCCCTGCAAGGATGATTGCAGTGGAGTGACAAGAGGAGAGCAAACAACAGATAGAGCGAGCGAGGAGAAGAAGGTGTCGCCAGGCAAGTGGGGGCTGGGGGGAGGCATGAAAGGTAAAAGACAGAAAAGGAGCTTTTTGAAGAGAAACCAAAAACTTTCACCTAGTAATTAAAGTATCATTCATATGTTCTATGTTAATATATTAACATCAACATATCATTTCATATTTATCTAACTCATTTGGGTTAACAGTTATCCTTAGGGTTGTAACTATCTATCTGTCTGTCCGTCCGTCCGTCCGTCCGTCCGTCCGTCCGTCCGTCCGTCCGTCCGTCCGTCCATCCATCCATCCAACTATCTATCCATCTATCTATCCATCTATCTATCTATCTATCTATCTATCTATCTATCTATCTATCTATCTATCCATCCAAATGGATTCTTTCACACCAAACTTATCCGAACATTCTATAGGGCAGGGATATTCAATTAATAAAGATTTCCTGAAATCTAAGGACCGGAGTGGCAGACTTTTCGTCTTATTTTTTATATTCTGGAAAACCGACAGTAGGGTTTTTGGTGTACCGTATTTTACGGACTATAAGCCGCTACTTTTTTCCTACACTTTGAACCACTTACAAAACAGTGTGGCTAATGTATGGATTTTTCTCTGCTAACAGCCATAATGTTTTGTATTCAACAAATAGTCTTCAAAAAACACAGACGGAAACACTGAAAAGATGTGTTATTGTTTGTGCTATGGTGCCATCTTTTGGATGAGTTCGCTCACTGCAGGTGCTGTGGGTTAAAAATGTACTTCCTGTTTTGCGCCTTGAACCAGAAGTATATCTTGTTTCGTCTACTATTTGTCCATGGCCTTTCTGCTCAAAAAAATTCTTCATTCAACACATTTGTAAGTATTACAATATAACTAAAACTATTCATACTTACTAAACCTTTAGGAGTGATATCATGCATATTTGTACGTGCTATCGTAATATAATCAAGCTAGCATTAGTGAATATGCAAACACGTTAACAAGTGGCTGTGTTATTATCAGTAGCTTTTAATGGCATTCTTTTTTTTATTGTCTCAATTTCATAAATTCACCAAAACGTCACCGTGGAGTTATTGAGTCTGTTTAGCTGATTAGAGAGCTAGTTTTCGCAGCTAGTGGGTCCATGACAATGGCCTCTGTTTTGTTTGATCATACGTTTTACTGCCATGTGACAGGCAACGTTTGGAAACAAGTAAGGTATGTAAATAAATATTGACAAAATATGGCTTATGTTAAAATATGTATTTCTTCTAAAATTTGGTGGGTGTGGCTTAAATAGCCTTTGTAGCTTCTATAACGCGGAGATCAAGGTCCTTCTGCAACAAATCTAGTCAAAGATCATCTTTATGGCAGCACCCTAGTGATTTTAGGACTCGGCTGCCAAAATATGAGTTTCACACAAGATTTTTGAACTGAACTCGTGGGCCACCAGTTGAATGGCCTAAATGATGAAAAAGAGAGGACCTAGAATAGAACCTTTAGGAACATTACTCCACACTACTAGGATAACAAATGACTACTGACTGCATCTGAAGTAAACAAGCTACAGCAAAACCTTAGTTACACAAATCACATTATGATGAAAAATTACCAATCAGCAGAGGACGCTTCAATGATGTAAATTACAAGTGTTCTATGTTTTCTAGCAAGGTTAAAATGTCAATGCAAAGATCTGCCAATGTGTTTACCTGTGGTCCAAGTTCCTCTATAATAGTGGTTCTCAAACGTTTTTCACCAAGTACCACCTCACAGAAAACATGGCTTTCCAAGTACCACCACAATGACCAACATTAAAATACAGTAGCCAGTAGGCCTAAGTATTCATTAAAAACAAGGCAGAGGTTTTTACTTAACAAGTACATTTATTATTTTTTGGCCACTGTAACATTACACACAGTTTAGATATAGGAACAAAACCTGCAGTACTTTAATTAAGTAATTATTTGGCGTACCACTAGATGGAGCCCGCATACCACTAATGGTACGCGTACCACAGTTTGAAAATCCCTGCTCAATACAACATGAGTCACTCTCGTGTTCTTAGGAATTTTCTGCAAATATGCTTTGCAGCAAACATGTTTTGCAAAAAGTTTTGAACTGAAATCGGGGACTGGTATGGTGTCATTCCAGCTGAATAGCCCTGCTTTGAGGTTTTTGCCTGGTGCATTGTGGACAAAAAAGGGCCTTACCCAATGTGTAACTTGGGCGATTTTGCACCGTTTTCATTAGGGAGGGCAAATATTAATAATTTTTCTAACACATTTATGGAGAAAAAAATAACAAATTCAAACATCTACAACAGTACAACAGATCTTTGTTTAATCCTTTAACATTCACGCTTGACATCTGGACACATATACACTTTGACAGGGATGGCGATCCCACCACCTATGGCACTGAGTACACACACACACACACACACACACACACACACACACACACACACACACACACACACACACACACACACACACACACACACACACACACAAACACACACACATTTATCCTGTGGCTCTAAAGTAAAACCTGCCACCCGGACATTCACCGAATCAGACGTCCAAATCTGTAACAGACGGCCAGTGACAAAGAGATTATCACCATGACAGGAGAAGTGTGTGCAGCTGTGGGTGGTGGCGGTGATGTTTACTGCATGCGGGTTCGGGTGGGGGTGGGGGACTTTACTCTTTGTACATCCTCATGTGTGACTCTTCTATCAAGATATTTGTTCAAAGTTGGCAGAATAGGCTGATTTTATTTATATATAAATAAAATCAATATTAAAAAAAGTACTATAGAGCTCACCGATATTTAGCCGCACCCACAAAAGAAATAAGAAATAAATATGTTTACGTGTGTTAGCCGTACGAGACCATAAGCCGCAGATATATACTGATACAAAAACTTTTGTGAATGTTTATTTACATACCTTAATTGTTGCCTGTTTTAAAGTCTGTAACACGGCAGTAAAATGGCTGATCAAACAAAACAGAAGTCATCGTCATGGACCCGCTAGCTGCTGAAGCTAGCTCTCCAATCAGCTAGACAGACTCAATAACTCCACGGTGACGTTCTGGTGAATTTATGAAATTGAAACAATACAAAAAAAGGCCAGTGTAAGTTAATAATACTATCACAGACACTTGTAAACGTGTTAGCATATTTGCTAATGCTAACAACGCTACATTGATTACAGTATGATAGCACGTACAAAAATGCATGAAAATGCTCCTTTCTCTCAGGCACTCATCGAAGGCGGACGCTCCCTTTCCCTCTCCCTTTTCTCTCCTGCTCGCTCCTTTGTCTTGTCTTAACTTTCGTGTAGCCTCTTATTGCACTGCTCTCCAAAAACTAAACAATGGAATTGATCAACTTTCCTCTCAACGAAATTGACAAATCTCGGGTTCGGGGGAACCTGCCTGTCCTTACAGAATGGTTGTTGCAGGACTGATGACGGACTCTTGGGAGAAGCAAAGTTCCCCGGGCCTGGCGATTCTTCTAGTCGAGGACGTTGAAGATACCTAGTCGGAATCATAATAAAAGCACATCTGCTGATTGGAGTAAGCGTTGCCCTGGTGTATCGACACATTGGAAGTTAGTGGCAGCTGTTCGAAGTACCATAAAGCTGCCACAATTGATTGGAGGATGAGGGTAGACCTCCAGGCCCTTAGACTTTTGTGATTTCAGACCAAATCGCAAACTTGAAAACATCTTGGAGATGCCGTCTGCTCTGCAAAGCCAAATATGATGATATTGAGCACCAGAAATAGACAATTAGAGTGAAAACTTTAAATGTGTTTTTGCTGGCTCAAACACAAACATTCTAACTGGAATTGTTTTCCCTGGCTGCAAGAGACGTGGCAAGGTGCATCGAGATTTCCCCAGAGGACACTGCAGCAAAGATGCAAAAAACTCTTTGATGGACACACGCCTGTTGTTTGTTGACTTTTGTTGGACTGATAGGCTGTGTTGTCGCGTTTGCGAGAGGACAAAGGTCGCGGAACAGAAAAACCCTGCATGCCACGCCTTCGCGCTTCACCAAAATGGAGCAGCGTCCCTAGTGGATGGCAGCTTCGGGCCAGATGCCTGCCCCCTCACCCCTCACTGCAAGTCTCGAGTTGTATGTCTTAATATGAATACGTGCTTTGCAATCAAGTTTTTTTCTTCACCCCCGACTCCCCATAGGAGCCCAGTCTGAGATCGACTTTTTTTTTTACATATCCTCTCCACGCGTCCACCTTTTTTCCACCTTTTACAGGGCGCCGTAATTGGTGACCTGTCAGCGTTCCTGTTCTGTTACTCTGTACAATGTGTGTTTGCTCTTGAACAGGTTTATGCTGAAAATGAAATGTTGTTGTACTTGTGCAATGACAATAGATATCCTCCCTTTCTTCCTCCTACAGAAACACATGGGACGGTTTAGTACGTATGAATTGTTTTAGTTATATTGTAAAACCTAAAAACGTCGCTTGGAGTGATGAATAAAGAATCCTTTTAAGCAGAAACGCTATAGACGAATAGTAGACAAAACACAACAGTGACGTGCAGTCAGGGGAGGCAGGTAAGGCGGGGCCTCACGGGCCATCATGGAAAGAAAAAAAATGTAAAAAGAAAGAAAAAAAAATTAAATTGTTATATGTATCCAGTGATTATACTATAAAGTTATTTTCCATTTAACTTCACCAGTTTTCGATTATTTTTATTCAATATCGCTGAATTTTCACATTTGCCGTTCAAATGCTGAGAAGAGACTTGCGGTGAGTCAGCAGCCAGTTGAGGCACGTCACTGAGTTGAGCCTCACCATGGATTGCGCAATGACTCGGCTAACTGCTGGCCTGCTGTGCAGTGAGACTGTATTGCTATATGAATTATATTATACATTTCCATAGTTTAGTTAGCTGAGGTATATAATGTACAGTGTATTTTGTCAACAACTGTATGTGTGTAACGTATTTCTTGTGCTGAGCAATCATAAAACGGCTGCGAAGAGGCACTGGCTGAGGCTCGCAGTAAGCCCGCCTCCTGGTGGTAGAGGGCGCTAGTGATCCCAAAGATCATTCTTGTGACTACTCGGCTGCAGAAGAAGTGACAACAAGCAGCAACAGTTAGCAGCGATCGTTTATTTTTTCCTCTTGCCTGAACTATTAACATGGAGGATTACATATCTAAAATAAAACAGTTTTCTAAACTGGACTTTCAATCGAAGCAGGAGGTAATACTTAAAGGAAGATCTCCATCGAGACAGAGAGACTTTTAAAACTGAAGAAAGATAAGGAAGACTTCTATAAACAAGTAATCGATGCTTTTGTTCAGAAGGAGCGGCACATGGACTTCATTTATAAGTAAAGGTAAGACCATAATAACGTTTTTTTTTTTATTAAATGTGCTTTTTTGTGTGCTACAGTTTGTATGTGTAAAGTTAAAGTTATGTTAAAGTACCAATGATTGTCACACACACACTAGGTGTGGTGAAATTTGTCCTCTGCATTTGATCCATCCCCTTGATCACCTCCTGGGAGGTGAGGGGAGCAGTGGGCAGCAGCGGCGCCGCGCCCGGGAATCATTTTTGGTGATTTAACCCCCAATTCCAACCCTTGATGCTGAGTGCCAAGCAGGGAAGAATGCTGGTATGAGCTTTTAAACATAACCCGTTAACTGCTGCCAATCAAATGGTGAATAAGATACTCTTTAGGGTTCATATGTTTGTAAATCTGACTGTGATGAAGTCAGTGCCTCACCAGTCATGAACCTCACCGCACGTCACTGAAACACAATATACCCACATATTACTTAATATACATAACAAGAAGTACATTTTCAAACCACAGAACAGATGGCGCCATAGCACAAACAATAATACGCCTTTCCGGTCGCTGTTGAAAACTATTTGTTGAATACAAAACATTATGGCCTAGGAAAATCCATAAATCAGCCGCATTGTTTTTTGAGCTGAAGGTGAAATTGTAGGAATAAAGTAGTGAATTATAGTCAGGAAAATACATATATTTCTCTACATTTGATTGACACTGTCAGAGGTGTTCATTTAACATTGTATTAACAATATTGTGTTTGAAAAGCAGCGCATTATACTAAAAGCTGTTTCTAAAATGTTGCCCTCCTCATATACAGTAGCTCAATATGTTACCGCTCATTTGCATATATGTGTGTCTTAATGCTAGTAATGGATTGAGAAGGTGTACTGAATGAAATACATTCAAATGACATGACAGAGTGAACGGGACCTCAGTACAAAGCTTAGGGCCAAACAGCCATTATGGTACAGGTATAACGTGTTTTAGAGTAATCTTGCTACTTTAAATGTATAGTACAACATCAAAAAGTTTGCAAATTTCAACATTTGTCTTTAAAGTCAAATAAAACTTGTCAGGTCAGTGAATCTTAAAGCAATTACTCCTCAAGTGTGCTGTTTTTAATTTTTATTGACCAAATCCATCAGTACACAAAAAATCTGCAAGTTGACAGCTTCACTTTGCAAGCATTGACTGATCCCTAACACTATACAGTATGTAGGCGTGTCCAAAGTACGGCCCCGGGTTATTTAAAAAAAAAAAAAAACAAACAGAAGAAATGGGAGAAGTAGAAAAACCATCCATCCATCCATCCATCCATCTTCTTCCGCTTATCTGAGGTCGGGTCGCGGGGGCAGCAGCTTAAGCAGGGAAGCCCAGACTTCCCTCTCCCCAGCCACTTCGTCCAGCTCCTCCCGGGGGATCCCGAGGCGTTCCCAGGCCAGCCGGGCGAGATAGTCTTCCCAGCGTGTCCTGGGTCTTCCCCGTGGCCTCCTACCGGTCGGACGTGCCCGAAACACCTTCCTAGGGAGGCGTTCGGGTGGCATCCTGACCAGATGCCCGAACCACCTCATCTGGCTCCTCTCGATGTGGAGGAGCAGCGGCTTTACTTTGAGCTCCCCCCGAATGACAGAGCTTCTCACCCTATCTCTAAGGGAGAGCCCCGCCACTCGGCGGAGGAAACTCATTTCGGCCGCTTGTACCCGTGATCTTGTCCTTTCGGTCATGACCCAAAGCTCATGACCATAGGTGAGGATGGGAACGTAGATCGACCGGTAAATCGAGAGCTTTGCCTTCCGGCTCAGCTCCTTCTTCACCACAACGGATCGATATAGCGTCCGCATTACTGAAGACGCCGCACCGATCCGCCTGTCGATCTCACGATCCACTCTTCCCCCACTCGTGAACAAGACTCCGAGGTACTTGAACTCCTCCACTTGGGGCAAGATCTCCTCCCCAACCCGGAGATGGCACTCCACCCTTTTCCGGGAGAGAACCATGGACTCGGACTTGGAGGAAGTAGAAAAACACACAATTTAAAGATAAACAGCTGAAATGTTAAAACTAATAATATGTCATTTTTATTATGCGGCCCTCGCGTGAGAAGTTTGGGCACCCCTGTCATAATGGTAATATGTTTACTTGATTTTTATTTTATTTTAGTGTTGTTAACTTCTCTTTTCACTAGATTTCAGAAAAATGGCGTGACATTATCACGACGTTACTAACGCCGTTAGTTTTTCTTCTGACAAGTAATCTAATTAAATATTTGTATGTACGTTACAATGTCTTTACCGATATGTTTGATGTAATGTCGCGCACTACTTTTGATGCGGAAAAGACAGCTTTAGAATCCCAGCAAGTTCACTTCAGGAAGTAGTGCAAGCGGTCAAAAAACCGCATGGACACACACATACACACACACACACACACGTGCACACACTACTACTACTACTACAGGGGAATAATGAACATTCAATAAAGTGACAATCTTCAACAGTAATAATCTTATAATACCCCGTTTGTAGACAAGGAGGGACACAGCCATTGACACACATTCTATTGCTTTAATAACTATCAGTAAAAACATTTAACCAGCCCTGTGATTAACAATCTTCTTTCAGTCCGCAAATTACCAATACTGAGCTAAAACAGCCAAAAAACGCAACCTCGCTGATGTCACACTTCATTTGGCAACAGGCACATGCGCACTCTTCTCTCATGAAACATCTCTCAACTGTATGTACAGTACTTGTACATATATATGAACGTTTAAAAAAGTAACACATTAATTACTTTCCCTAGTAATTAATTACATCTGTCAAAGACTAATTACAATAGTAATTCAATTATTTTGTGGGAAAGTAACAAGTAACTGTAATAATTTACATTTTTTAAGTAATTTTCCAATGTTAGGCTACTAGATTGCTACTTAACACCACCTGTTGAATAAATAATGGTTTTATGATGGCAATAGTTTCATCCTACGAACATATTTATTCACTTTACTGTGGAATTAGAACATTCTTTAGACATCCATCCATCATCTACTGCTTATTCCCTTCGGGGCCGCGGGGGGCACTGGAGCCTATCTCAGCTACAATCGGGCGGAAGGCGGGGTACACCCTGGACAAGTCGCCACCTCATCATAGGGCCAATACAGATAGACAGACAACATTCACACTCACATTCACACACTAGGGCCAATTTAGTGTTGCCAATTACATTAAAATTTACATATTTTTTAATGATACAATTGTACAACTACTGCACTTATTACTGACAATTAAGTTACATTCAAGTTAATGATTGTTGTAAAACATTAAAACATTTTCTATATTATGTTGTATGTGTTTCAGTGGGGCTCTACAGTGTACAGAAAGCACAGCAATGTATTGAGATTAGAGCAGTCTCTCTATTAATAATTATGCGTTTGGTTGCAAGCAAAAATGTGATTTCCAAGCATCCCCGCCATTGTTTGGCGTGGCAAATGTCACAGTGAACCCCCATAAAAACCGCCCACAACATTCAGTCTTACTCACTAGTATTAGCTTAGTAGCGAGAGATCAGAATATATTTGTTTTCCATCCATTATAAGAACGAAAGTGAGTGTGAAGGATAATGCTGAAAACAGAAAGCAGATGAGCTTCATTGAATCAAAGAAAGAAGTCATCAAAATATGACATAACGGTAGCCAAGAATGCTAAAAAATAATCTGTCCATAAAAATATGTAAAGGCTGATGATAGTGTGTTTGATGGAAAGGCAGCTGGGAGATACCGTAGAACAGTGATTTTCAACCACTGTGCCGCGTCACACTAGTGTGCCGTGGGATATTGTCTGGTGTGCCGTGGGAAATTATGCAACTTCACCTAATTGGTCCAAAAAATATTTGTGCCGTTGTCTGCTGCCTGTGCTGTGTAGAGCTTGGCAGGGTAACCATGTAATACTCCATATCAGTAGGTGGCAGCAGGTAGTTCATTGCTTTGTAGAAGTCGGAACACGTCGAGGATGGTTTGTCGTGATCCCAATATGCAGAGCACAGCGGGAGACAGCGTGCAGGTAAAAAAGGTAAGTAACGCTTAAACCAAAAAATAACAAAAGGCAAGTCCCGCTAGGAAAAGGCACTGAAGCATAGGAATGGCTATGTAAAACAAAAGTACAACTGAACTGGCTACAAAGTCAACAAACACAGAATGCTGGACGACAGCAAATACTTACAGCGTGTGGAGCAAAGACGGTGTCCACAAAGCACATCCCGTACATGACATGACAATCAACAATGTCCCCACAAAGAAGGATAGCGTACGCACAACTTAAATAGTCTTGATTGCGAAAACAAAGCAGGTGCGGGCAATAGCACTCAAAGGAAGGCATGAAGCTGCTACAGGAGAACACCAACAAAACAGGAAGGGTCACCAAAATAACAGCGCAAGACAGGAACTAAAGCACGACACACAGGAAACAACAACAAACTCAAAATAAGGCACGACAACCTGGTGGAGTTTAATTTTTTAACCGTTTCTGCTGGTGGTGTGCCTCCGTATTTTTTTTATGAAAAAAATGTGCCTTGGCTCAAAAAAGGTTGAAAAACACTGCCGTAGAAGGTAAATGTTGTACCTTATTATAACATTACTTCATAAAACTAATTGTTTGTTCTACATTCTATTGTATTGTTTTTCAGACACTATTTATTATCTAAAAGTATGTTTTTGTTTTTAAAATGCATGTTACTTTGTGCTGTTTTGGTGGGCATACCACCAATTTGCTTTAATTCATTTCAATGGGAGACATTGCTTTGAGATACAAGTGTTTTGAGTTAATTAAGCACGTAAGTTGAGGTAGTACTGCAAAAAGAAAAAAAAAGTTCATAATTTCCATGGTGTTGTTGCTTTGGTTCTAAAATATTACTATATTGAACACAATCTGAAAGACAATAACGAGCAGATAAAATGTCTAAATACTTGACAATCTGACATTTTACTCAAATTGCTGCAATAATGTCTTAATTTGTGATCCAAACACACATGCACTCACCAGTCAAAGGTGTTGATAGAGGATAAGTGATGCTCCACAGAAAGTCAATTAATTTTTTTTCGCCAACGTGCATCTCTTCCTCCCACCACGTCCCTCCACCCTGCTTAAAAGCTTCATTTGCCTCCTATGGAGAAGAGATAGAAACACCATTAGTGAGATGATGGCAGGATGGGGAAAGGGGAAAGGAGCATCTCACAGCTGGATGAGCTGAGACAGTATAGACCACCACCACCCCCCTGCTCAGCTACTCAAAAAGTGTGTGTGCCAAAATAGGCGACAACAGCTTCTGCATGGGTGGCCTCAATTAGGCTGTGACTTGATTTTGAAAGGTGTACAACTTTGAAAGCGGAAGTCTGCCTGATGTCTTCTCTGAGGGGTGGCAACAAAATGTTGAGCTTAAGTTTGGATTCGAGGGCGAACATTAGGCGAGAAGACCCCGACCATGATTTCCATATCGGAGCCCCCCCGTCACCCTGTTCTCTGTATGTGTCACGTGTGACCCCAGCTAGATAAATGGTACTCATGTGTGTTTACGTGCACACGTTTGGGCGTGTGAAATGCCAGTGAGCATGCCGGCTCTGCTTGACTGAGCTCGGCTGGCTACTGCAGCACAATTGGGGGTCTCTCTGTGTGAAAGAGGCCATCACACACACACACACACACATCCACAGAGGGACAAATAAGGAAGTTTGGATGAACACTCATGAACCCTGTAATATAATCAAAGACTATGCAAATGAATTTGCTTTGCAGAAGCACCGGAGTATTCTAGTATGGATCGAAGTGTTTGTCGGCTTCTTTCTTGACATTTCAGTTGATAAGTTTGAAAGTTGTGCATGGACAAAGTGAGTGCAAAGAGCTCTGGTCACCCCGCTGGTGTCAAGGCGGGGAGCTTTAGTTGGCTTAACAAATTTGCAGCAGGGAGAAGGTCAAGATGAAGTGGTGGGCAGCAGGGGCAGAAGTGCTGGAAAACATGAAGGGTTTGGCCCAAAAACAGGCAAACTGTTCCTTCATGTGTTGGCATTAAAAGTTGAATGCTGTCTGTGGCACATAAAAAGTTGCACGAAAACAATTTGGAGTTTTTTCCAAATTATTTTGCACTTCAAAAAGTGTAAATGTAGATTCAATCAAGTGCTTATTTTGGACATGTCTTTCCTACCAGGCACACTTTTCTTCTAACATGTAGACAAGGCAAGTTGATTTATAAAGCACAATTCATATGCAAGGCAATTTAAACGGATTTACAGGTGCATACTAGTGTGGTCCCGATACCAATATGTTGGTACCGGTACCGGTACAAAAATGTATTTTGATACTTGTCGATACTTTTCTTATTGCAAGTTTGTCCTTAAATAAAATAGTGAACATACTAGACAACTTGTCTTTTATTAGTAAGTAAGCAAACAAAGGCTCATAATTTAGTCTGCTGACGTATGCAGTAACATATTGTGTCATTCATCATTCTATTATTTTGTCAACATTATTAAGGACAAGTGGTAGAAAATGGATTATTAATCCACTTGTTCATTTACTGTTAATATCTGCTTACTTTCTCTTTCAACATGTTCTATCTACACTTCTGTTAAAATGTAATAATCACTTATTCTTCTGTTGTTTGATACTTTACATTAGTTTTGGATGATACCACACATTTGGGTATTGATCCGATACCAAGTAGTTACAGGATCATACATTGGTCATATTCAAAGTCCTCATGTGTCCAGGGACATATTTCCTGAGTTTATAAATATAATATACATTTAATAAAACGAAAGAAGATGTTGTGATCCCCAAAAATATCTCACGTAATCATAGTAGTATCGACTAGATACGCTCCTGTACTTGGTATCATTACAGTGGATGTCAGGTGTAGATCGACCAATGGCCATACTTGCCAACCTTGAGACCTCCGATTTCGGGAGGTGGAGGGGGGGGGGGGGGGGGGGGGGGCGTGGTTAAGAGGGGAGGAGTATATTTACAGCTAGAATTCTAGCTATATATATATATATATATATATATATATATATATATATATATATATATATATATATATATATATGTATATATATATATAGCTAGAATTCACTGAAAGTCAAGTATTTCTTATATGTATATATATATGAAATACTTGACTTGGTGATATATATATATATTGGTATATATATATATATATATATATATATATATATATATATATATATACACACATGTACAGTATATATATATATATATATATATATATATATATATATATACACACATATACAGTATATATATATATATATATATATATATATATATATATACACACATATACAGTATATATATATATATATATATATATATATATATATATATATAAATAAGAGAAATACTTGAATTTCAGTGTTCATTTATTTACACATATACACACACATAACACTCATCTACTCATTGTTGAGTTAAGGTGTTGAATTGTCCATCCTTGTTCTATTCTCTGTCACTATTTTTCTAACCATGCTGAACACCCTCTCTGATGATGCATTCTGCTTCGTCTCCTAGTTGTGTGCGCAGTTGTGCACTGCACTCTCTAAAAGCCGTAGATGTTAATGTAACATATGCATGTACAGTAGATGGCAGTATTGTCCTGTTTAAGAGTGTCACAACATTGCTGTTTACGGCAGACGAACTGCTTTACGGTAGACAAAAACGTGACTGCTGTTGTTGTGTGTTGTTACCGCGCTGGGAGGACGTTAATGAAACTGCCTAACAATAAACCCACATAAGAAACCAAGAACTCGCCCTCCATCATTCTACAGTTATAATGTGATTGGGCAGGCACGCTGTTTATATTGTGGGAAAGCGGACGTGAAAACAGGCTGTCGACACGTCACTCAGGTCCGCCTGAATTTCGGGAGATTTTCAGGAGAAAATTTGTCCCGGGAGGTTTTCGGGAGAGGCGCTGAATTTCGGGAGTCTCCCGGAAAATCCGGGAGGGTTGGCAAGTATGCCAATGGCGTTTGTTTACATTTCGATGCAGGTGAGCTACGGTGTGTAGTGAAGCATGTTTAGCAGTTCCTCGTTCTGCAGGAAACTTACTTTATTTGTCGCCATGGAGACCAAGATTAGTGATATAGAAGTAGCTAAAACACTGCAGATTGCCCATGGACTTTAGCTGCTAGCTAGCTAGCCATGTCTTAAAGCACCTCTTCCTGAGGGCGTTTCAGTGTTGCAACTTCACCTTTATCGTTAGTTTTTAAGCCAAAATGCGTCCGTTCTCTCTTGTCTGTCTACAAACTGTGTCTGCTTGTATAGTACTTCGAGATTGTGCGCAACCGAACATGCTCCTCTGCTCGTAAACCAGCAATGTCACAACGTGATGACGACTTTTCAGAGGCGGTATAGAACCGAATATGATTCATTAGTATCGTGGTACTATACTAATACCGATATACCGTACAACCCTAGTGCATGCATTTACAAAAAGGCAAATAAAATGCATAAATAAAAATAAAATCATCATGAAAACAATCATGGATTCAATACATTTTAATCAAAACTGTAGATAATTAGCATATGTAAATAACCTTAAGTTGTCAAACTGAAACACAGCCTCACCATATTTAGTCCTGACTCCAGGCTGGAGACCACTCCTCGAGGTTCTCCCGAGACGGTTCATACGGTTCTAACACAGGAGTTTGGTCATTTTTTGCATGCACTGGAATGGTAATTTAAAAGTCAAAAGTCCAGGATAAGTCCATGTCAACTATACAAGGATCAACTTAACCCACCAAAGGAGTGTTGAGTGGGTAAAGTGGCGCCAATTGCCAAAGGAGATCAATATGAGATGTTTACTAGTGAAATTATACCATTACATACAGTAAGCACATGCTAATTTATCTGTGGTAGTAGTGTACTCACAGCAGTAAGACTATATAAAAACATATGTCTCCTATATTATTTCTATTATTTATTCCAATAATTTCAGGTCAGCTTCTCATATCTAATCTATTTTTCAAGTTTATACAGCAACTGACATTAACCGCTGTAAATGTTGTTATTCCAAGGTTTCTCATTGTGCACATTGGGTTGAGTTTTTTCTTGCCCTGATGTGGGATCTGAGCCGAGGATGTCGTTGTTTGTGCAGCTCTTTGAGGCATTTGTGATTAAGGGCTATATAAATAAACTTTGATTGATTGATTGATTGATTGATCTGTTTAGTGTTTACACTCAGTGTATGGTTGGGTGATGAAAGCAAGGAAGATTTGCAAATGTTATTGTGTCATGCTTAAATAAAACTTAGTCGATGTTTATTAGCAATATGTTTAAAAAAAAAAACGGGTAAAAATGTATACATACATACCAGATACAAAATGAGCTCATGTTATCCACATTATTCACATCCAAATTCTGTTTGAGGCTTGTAAGCCATAATCACTTTCCTTCTTTTTACACAATTGCTGTGTCTGCACTCTGTTTTTCTCAACTTGTTGCAGATACAGTAGTAGTACTGTATATGTTTTATTCTGTCTGCTCAATTCTAACAGCCGCAAAAACACTGCAAAAGGTAACAATTTAGCTTTAGCGGAGATGCCAACAGTCCCTTTTACAAACAATTAATTGTTATGCTTTCCTCTACCATTACTGACGTTCTGGTTGTTGTTACATGAAACGCTCGATATGAAGCACACTGCACCTTTTGCAAGAAAACACCTCTATGGCAAATCTAAAAAATAGCTGACATGATGTTTTCTTTTTTTTTATTATTAGTTTACAATGGAGAGTCTTCTGGTGTATTAAGTTAGTTTAACCATTTTATTTTCTAATATCAAAGAGCAGTGAAGGAATTCATATACTTAGAATTCATTCTGGTCCTCTAATTTTCCTTTTTTGTCTTTGAAGTTTTTGTCCATTCGAAGGGGAAATGGTCTTAAATTATATTCATTGTGGTCTTAAAAAGAGACATAATATTTGTGCCAAAATTAATAATGTTAGTAATACACACTAGTCCTCATGGGAAATGTGGTCTTCTGCTGATAAAACACTACCGCTTTTGTCCACTGGCGTGGCTAAAATCAACTAAAACTGAAAGTTATTAAGTGGGGCTTAAACAGTCTTAAATTTGACTTGTTCACACGGCATTGAAACTGCTGATCAAACTAAACAGAAGTGATAATCATGGACCCAATGGCTGTGGAAGTTAGCGCTCCAATCAGCTGAACAGACTCAGTAAGTCCACTGTGATGTTTTGGTGAATTTACATAAATGAAATTATGCAAAAAGAATGCCATTGTAAGTTAATAATACTAACACAGAGACTTGTAAATGTGTTAGCATAGTCACTAATAGTAACGACGCTAGCTTGATTACATTATGTTAGCATGTACAAATATGCATGAAAACACTCCTACAGACATCACATACAGGACGGTTTAGTAAGTAGGAATTGTTTTAGTTATATTGTAAAATGTACACATGTTGTTTAGAGTGATGAATGAAAAATAATTTTGAGCTCTAGACTGTGGAATAATACTTCCGGGTCAAGGAAGTAAGCAGGAACTACATTTTCAACCCACTTACACCTTTCCAGTATCTCTGTCAGTATTTTATGAAAAGTATTTGTTGAACACAAAACGTTATGGCCGTTAGCGAAGAAAAATCCATAAATTAACCACACCATTTTATAAGCCACAGGGTACAAAGCGTGAGAAAAAAAGTAGCAGCTTACAGACTGGAAAATTAATATTTGTTGCCATTTTCTTTGGCTTTGTGGGGCAACAAACAGTATCAAGAAAACAATGTGAGACGAGAAGAAGAATTTAATGCTGGACACTTTGCTTCGAGGTCTAAGCCAAGAGTCCAGCATCCCTATACACATCTGCACATGCTTTTAAAGGCAAGGATAGTGTTGTACTTTGTTTTAACTTCTTTTACACTTGTACAACACTTGAATGTTTAAGGTTGTATCATTCTGCAGGTAGCCTTTTTTAACTTTGCATGGAAGTTGAAAACGGTATAAAGCTACTTAAAACGTTTCTTTACAGTATCACCTTTCAAGAGAGTGTGTGTTTGCTGGTTTACTCTCCAGCAATGTGTAAACAAACATTTTGTCCCAGTTAACTGGGTCCCAGTCGGCTCAAACCCATTTGGCATTGTTTCACTGATGCTGGTGTGCGTGCAATTGGGCTGCAGTAGTAAACATACTGTATATACACGTACGTGGAGGACGCTGCCATATGCTTGTACTGTAGCCAGGGGGATAGTTGCTGCTGCTGCTGCTGCTGCTGCTGCTGACACGGGGCCTGTCTGCCTGGTGTGCCCCCTTCTGCACCAGTAGAGCTGGCACAGCCTCCTGCATCTGCCCAGCCCACTCGTACGGCGCCAGCTGGGCCCAACCAGGAGAGGCCCTGCAGAGAGAGGACGCAGGTCAGCCATGACGGCGGGACACAGACGGAAGGACAGAGGTGCAAAGTTTCGCGGTGCCAGGTGGGGTACGTCTGGCCACGGGGAACCCGCTTTATCAGTATTATGCAGTATCATGCTTCTAACTCCGCTTTGAAAAGCAGTGCATTGCAAATACAACACCTCATGTGTTGTCCTCCTGAATTAAACGGGGAATGCACAATTGCCTATCGTTCACAATGCGTATTTTTCGCACTATAAGGCGCACCTAAAAACCTCCTATTTTCTCAAAAGCTGACAATGCGCCTTATAATTCGGTGCGCCTTATATATGGACCAATATTGAGCCCCAACAGGTCTCGCAACTACGGGATGCATTACGTAACCACAGCCTGTACTGTAGCGTCTATTCTATGCGCCTTATAATGCGGTGCGCCTTATATATGAACAAAGTTTTAAAATAGGCCATTCATTGAAGGTGCGCCTTATAGTGCGGAAAACACGGTATATAAGAGACAAGAACACATATGTCTTTTTTTTTTTTTAGGATTTTAAAGACGCTTGGAAAATGCAGCTAACGGGAGTCACTGTTGTAGCTTTCAAAGCCCTTTAAAACAACTTCAAAACCCTCCATCAAGGTTTTATATACACACAGCAAGCATATATATATATATAATGTAGTAACATACACGTTCATAACAATATGTTATAACATATAACCAGAGGTGGGTAGTAACGCGCTACATTTACTCCGTTACATCTACTTGAGTAACTTTTGGGATAAATTGTACTTCTAAGAGTAGTTTTAATGCAACATACTTTTACTTTTACTTGAGTATATTTATAGAGAAGAAACGCTACTTTTACTCCGCTACTTTTACTCCGCTACTTTTACTCCGCTACTTTTACTCCGCTACTTTTATCTACATTCAGCTCGCTACTCGCTACTAATTTTAATCGATCTGTTAATGCACGCTTTGTTTGTTTTGGTCTGTCATAGTGCCTGCGTTTCAACAAATACAGTCACTGGTGACGTTCACTCCGTTCCACCAATCAGATGCAGTCACTGGTGACGTTGGACCAATCAAACAGAGCCAGGCGGTCACATGACCTGACTTAAACAAGTTGAAAAACGTATTCGGGTGTTACCATTTAGTGGTCAATTGTACGGAATATGTACTGTACTGTGCAATCTACTAATAAAAGTTTCAATCAATCAATCAATCAAAAGTGTGAAGGAAAAAAGACCCTTTTTTATTTCAAACGTACATCCCGTCACAAGCCTAAAGACTGACTGCACAGTTCCTGTCTTCACAATAAAAGTGCCGCTCCATCGCGCCTGCGCTTTCAAAATAAGAGTCTCCGAAAGCCAGCGCAAATAAGCTAGCAAGCTACGGAATTTGCCGCCAATGTATTTCTTGTAAAGTGTGTGAAAACGAATATGGAAGCTGGACAAATAAGATACCAAAAACCAACCACTTTCATGTGGTATTAGACAGAAAGGAGGAACTTTTTTTCTCCTGCATTTGAAAACGTGGACGTTAAGCACTGCTGTCTGATTACAATCAATGCAAGTCATCAGAATCAGGTAATACGCCAACTTATATTCTTGTCTTCATGAAAGAAAGGAATCTATATGTGTTAAACATGCATGTATATTCATTAAAACACCTTTAACATGTAAACAAAAACGGCAAAATAAATAAATATAAATTATATACTGTATATATATATGTGTGTGTATATATATATATATATATATATATATATATATATATAAAAATGTGTGTATATATATATATATATATATATATATATATATATATATATATATATATATATATATATATATATATATATGTGTGTGTATATATATATATATGTGTGTATGTGTATGTATATATATATATATATATATATATGTATATATATATATATATATATATATATATATATATATATATATATATGTGTATGATATGTGTGTGTATGTTACTCATCAGTTACTCAGTACTTGAGTAGTTTTTTCACAACATACTTGTTACTTTTACTCAAGTAAATATTTGGGTGACTACTCCTTACTTTTACTTGAGTAATAAATCTCTAAAGTAACAGTACTCTTACTTGAGTACAATTTCTGGCTACTCTACCCACCTCTGCATATAACATAACAACCATCTGCTCCTTAATGTGGACAAGACCAAGAAGCTGGTCATCGACTTCAAGAAGAGAATGACCGCTGTGGAGCCCATCAAGATCCTTTGCCAGGAGGTGGCACTATTGTAGTGGGGCAGTACAAGTACCTGGGAGTCCACTTGAACAGAACATTGGACAAACTGCTCGCCATCATGGACAATCCTGCCCACCCACTCCACCAGACAATTGAGGGACAGCGGAGCTCATACTCCAACACGCTCCTTCAGCTTTGTTCCCTCAGTGTTCGATTCATTCCGCACTCCATCCAGTTGTATAATCACTCGCCATACAGCAATAGATGATATCGGTCTATTACCTGACCGCCTTAATGTTAGCTTCCTCTCTTTGTTTATAATGTATATTTTCTGCTGCATCTACTCTTTATTTTATGCTGCCCTTTTATTTTTATTTTTTTGCTGAAGCTGTTACATATACTGTAATATTGTACATGGTCATTGGGATTTGTTAAAGATTGTATATATTATATACAAATATAATATAATATAATAACATAATATATCAGTATGTATTATATACTGTATATATAATATGTAAATATTACATATATGTTATATTTTATATTGCTTCTGTGGTACATGTTTAGTCTACCAAATACCTGCATTATCCTTCCCATCCGTTGTAACTGAGCTACTGTGTGGAACAATTTCCCTTGTGGATCATTAAAGTTTGTCTAAGTCTAAGTCTAAGTCTAATATGTTCAATATTTACTGTATTTTGATCATTTTAATCATTGGGACTGATTTCTTCTGCGCATCGATTTCCGTTTCCATAGCAGTGCACTTTTGACTTCTGGCATGAAATGTGTGTTCCTTCTTCCAGAAAAAAACATGAATGTGTTCTAATCATGGCAGACTTAGTAACAGGCAACGAAGACGACTATTTTTGGACAAATGAGGATTGACAACCTTATTTTTTTGAAGCTAAATATACGGAGGATGAACTGCTGCTTCTAGAGGAGAGCACGAGGGAAGGGTGAAATGTTGGAGCAGATGGAGGCTGTGATAGTAAGGTCGGCGTGGCTCGAAACTGTAAATGGGGAATTTGAAACCAAGTTATTTTGACATAAATGGAGTGCTTACCAAATAAACCGGAAAAAATGTCCCCGTCAGCTGGACCAAATGCACAACTGTCCATGACGTGAGTCACACTTTATATTGATCATGATACACGCAGCACATCATGCGTATTACAACTACAGTACATATGCTGTCTGGCTAGCTGTGTACAAACAAAACATCAAATGTGGGCTAATACTTTACAATACTGTAATATGATTGTTCATGGTTTTTCAGTCAGTAAGATTGGTGTCTTATTGCATTGTGGTGTGCATCACAAACTCAAACGTGTTTCGTGCTGACGTACAAGTTAGCTTATCTCTTTTCGGAGCTAGCCTTTACGGCTAATACCGAAGCATGCCAATGTTACGATGCTAGAAGAAAGTTCCTCTGTGTTTGCTCTTACAATAACAATGTAGCTACAGCTTGGTTATTATACAGGTTACGGAATATAAATGAAGTATTGTTGATGGTTTTTGAATGCATTTTTTAAAGTGGTTTTACATGTTATAATGCAAAACAAAACAAAAATAAGCTTTTGTCTTCTTGTCTCTCACAATGATTGTGAAAAATAATCAAAAATCCAAAAAAAGGTCAGTTCCCCTTTAATGTTGTGTATCAAGTTAAATGTATTACATTTTTGAGTTCATAAAATGTTCAGTATCAAATATTTTAAGTCGGTCAGGATTTATTTTACTTCTGAATTTCAGACACATTGATGCACTTTAAATCATTTCTGTTAGGGACTAAAACACAATGTTAATAAAGTGATACTTTGTTGTAAATCGATCTATATTACTGTCTTTTTAATTTATTGTAATGTTAATGAAGTGAATTATATTTATATGGCACTTTTCTCTTGAAAAAAACCCATCTTTAAACTACAATTAAACCAATGTGGGTGGCACTGGTGGCAGGTAGGTAAAGTATCTTGCCCGAGGACACAAGAGCAGTGACTAAGATGGCAGAAGCAGGGATCGAACCTGCAACCCTCAATTTGCTGGCTCAGCCGCTCAACTAACCGAGCCACAGGATACAATGTTATGCGGAGGTGTACTTATAAGAGTTTTATAGACAACTGATACTCTTTATAGTCGCTGCGGAGAATTGGGAGAGGCCACAAACTGTTTTCTTCTTCCTGGGGCGTAGGGAGGGTGTAACAGAAAATAACTGAGACACGCTGATCAAAACATACACCCCTCCTGTGTTGACTGTGCAATTATTTTTTCTGACAAATACACCACATGGAGGTGCTGTTACTGTATTACAGTAAACATCAATGTTTGACAGCGTGTATATATTAACAAGACATTTCTCACACACGTCAATGCAATCTAAAAAACTCCTAAGGTGTTTAGTTGAATCACCATGAATTATGGTACATATCTTTAGGGGACCAGTATATGACCATGGCTGTAAAATTTGAGCAAGAGTAGTTGAAAAAAATGGCAGCTAGGGATGTCCGATAATGGCTTTTTGCCGATATCCGATATTCCGATATTGTCCAACTCTTTCATTACCGATACCGATATCAACCGATTTATGCAGTCGTGGAATTAACACATTATTATGCCTAATTTGGACAACCAGGTATGGTGAAGATAAGGTACTTTTTAAAAAAAATTATAAAATAAGATAAATAAATTAAAAACATTTTCTTGAATAAAAAAGAAAGTAAAACAATATAAAAACAGTTACATAGAAACTAGTAATTAATGAAAATTAGTAAAATTAACTGTTAAAGGTTAGTACTATTAGTGGACCAGCAGCACGCACACTCATGCGTGCTTACGGACTGTATCCCTTGCAGACTGCATTGATATATATTGATATATAATGTAGGAACTAGAATATTAATAACAACCCTTTTGTGTGAATGAGTGTGAATGAGTGTAAATGGGGGAGGGAGTTTTTTTTTGGGTTGGTGCACTAATTGTAAGTGTATCTTGTGTTTTTTATGTTGATTTAATAATAAAAAAAAACAAAATAAAAAAAAAAAACATACCGACAATAAAAAAAACGATATCGATAATTTCCGATATTACATTTTAACGCATTTATCGGCCGATAATATCGGCAGGCCGATGTTATCGTACATCCCTAATGGCAGCCATCAACAAAACGCCTTTACAGTACCACAGGCTGGACTAATTGCAACTAATTCTTTATAAGGTACGGAGCTCCTAAAGTGACATGGATGTTTTGCGAGGTCTCGCAATACTTTTTGCGAGATCTCGCAAAAGGTTTTTTTCCTATGTCAGTGAACCGGAAGTAAAACAGACACAGCGATGGAGGAGAGGGAGCATGCGGGAGCCTACCCACTATCTGTGCTCTGTTGTGGGACCATAATACGGTTTGATGTCTTTATATGTTAGGTCAATACTAAAATAGAATTAAATAAACTTCTCCCACAGATGATGGGTATAGGCTCCTCCATCGCTGTGTCTGTTTTACTTCTGGTTCACTAGCATAGGAAAAAAAACTATTTTTATCCCTCCATGTCCCTTTAAGGGCTCCGTAATAAGGCATTGTCAATTGGTCTAATTGTAATTGTGTACCCCGCCTTCCGCCGGAATGCAGCTGAGATAGGCTCCAGCACCCCCTGCCACCCCAAAAGGGACAAGCGGTAGAAAATGGATGGATGGATGGATGCAAAACTTTGAGGATATTGAATAATATTGTATACTAGCTTGTATTTCCCAAGTATTTTGAGATGCGTTGCAAATGTTACAGTATTTATATTGTGACACTCACTCTGCCCACTAAAAATATAATTAAAGGGTTCCTCTGAAGCTGACAACATTTGCACTTATTTCGTAGCTCTGGACCTAAATTTATGTCTACAGCTAAAATTTCTCCCACAATAGATACAGTAGTAATTTTAGGCGTGTTTACTAATGAGTTACAGCACATTTGGAACAACCAGGTGGCGACTTGTCAAGGGTGTACCCCGCCTACCGCCCGAATGCAGCTGAGATAGGCTCCAGTACCCCCCAGCGACCCCAAAAGGGACAAGCGGTAGAAAATTGATGGATGGATGGTACTTTTAGCTCCAAAATGTGGGCGGGCCTGCATCAGTCTGCTGAAGTAACCGACAGAAGACTGGTTGAGTTGAGTTGAGTTGAGTTTGAGTTTATTTCGAACATGCAAGCATACAACATGATACATCACAATTTCCAGTTTCTCTTTTCAACATGTTCGAAAAGGAGTAGGAAGAAGCAGAGCTTATTTAATCCTACCCCTTTTCTTTTACATAACAGTTGCTAAAACTTTTGTTCACTTCCTGTCCTCAATTTATTCACAATATACTCCATAAGTAATCACAATAAAAATGAATAAATAAATAATAATTGGTGAAGTAAGTTATATTTAATATGATGAGATAGTAAGATTATTTTGAGAATGAAAGAATGGATGGATGAAATACATTCAGAATGTTCATCATGGTTCTTCTTCTTTGTACTTTGTAAACACTTTAAGTTTGAAGAGTTTCTTGAAGTGGATTATATTAGTACATTATTACTGGAGGTAATTTCATATTGCATAGTATGTGTTTTGGTAACATTTTCATCTCAAATTACAATATTTTTGTCAGAATTTAAAGGAATGATAAAATATGCCACCCATATTCTATTTTGTGTCCTCTTTTCCCGAAGTTTTCCACAAAATGCTTGAGAAAATGCTGAAAGAGTATGAGGAAACACATGCTATGGTGTCTATGTAAGAGGAGATGGAAGAGCAGGGAAGTCCAGGAATGGCGATTATTTTACATAATCCTCATCATGTTAACCATATTAGTTTTGAAGTAATTGTGGAGCAGGGTGACAAAACATGCAGTTAAGTGCTCAAAATATTAAGTGGGGTTGGCATATTGAGTCTGGCGATAGAAAGGGAGCGTTCCAAGTATGGTTTATTCTTTATAGATTACTCAGTAACTAATCGATTTATTGGGAAATGACTGCCAGATTAATTTCCAGGAGCAAAAAATACATTGAGAGAACTTGTTAGTGAAATTTCGGCCATTTGGATGCTATGGGCCCTTTAATAATGTGGTTGTGGTATTGAACTGTACTGCATCATACTGAGAGCTTATTATACAAAACCCAAAACTAGTGAAGTTGGCACGTTGTATAATTCGTAAATAAAATGCAATGATTTGATAACAGAATAAAATGATTTGCAAATCCGTTTTAACTTCTATCCAATTGAATAAACTGCAAAGACAAGATATTTAATGTACAAACTGAGAAACTTATATATATTTTTTGCAAATAACCATTAACTTAGAATTTAATGGCAGCAACACATTGCAAAAAAGTTGGCACTGGGGCATTTTTACCACTGTGTTACATGGCCTTTCCTTTTAACAACACAGCTTTTCAGGTGGAATTCCTTCCCATTCTTGCTTGATGTACAGCTTAAGTTGTTCAACAGTCTGGGGTCTCCGTTGTGGTATTTTAGGCTTCATATTGCGCCACACATTTTAAATGGGAGACAGGTCTGGACTTACAGGCAGGCCAGTCTAGTACCTGCACTATTTTACTATGAAGCTACGCTGTTGTAACACGTGGCTTGGCATTGTCTTGCTGAAATAAGCAGGGGCGTCCATGATAACGTTGATTGGATGGCTACATACTGTATATTGCTCCAAAACAACTTTCAGCATTAATGGTGCCTTCACAGATGCTGGGTTTTGAACTTTGCGCCTATAACAATCCGGATGGTTCTTTTCCTCTTTTTTCCGGAAGACACAACGTCCACAGTTTCCAAAAACAATTTGAAATGTGGACTCCTCAGACCACAGAAAACTTTTCCACTTTGCATCAGTCTATATAAGATGAGCTCGGGCCCAACGAAGCCGGCGGCGTTTCTGGGTGTTGTTGATAAATGGCTTTCGCTTTGCATAGTAAAGTTTTAACTTGCACTTACAGATGTAGCGACCAACTGTAGTTGCTGACAGTGGTTTTCTGAAGTGTTCCTGAGCCCATGTGGTGTTTCTCTGTCTTTGTTGCCACGTGTGCCAGCTTTTTTGAAACATGTTGCTGGCATCAAATTCCAAATGAGCTAATATTTGCAAAAAATAGCAAAGTGTTCCAGCTCGAACGTTAAGTATCTTGTCTTTGCAGTCTATTCAATTGAATATACCGTATTTTTCGGAGTATAAATCGCACCGGAGTATAAGTCACACCTGCCGAAAATGCATAGTAAAAACAGAAAAAAACATATAGAAGTTGCACTGGAGCCCGGCCAAACTATGAATAAAACTGCGACTTATAGTCCGAAAAATACAGTAGGTTGAAAAGGATTTGCAAATCATTGTATTCTGTATACGATTTACACAACGTGCCAACTTCACTGGTTTTGGGTTTCGTAATTAGATCACCTTATTTAGGGACACAAACATGGCAAAATATAATAAACACGTATGATACATTGGAGTTCTTTGGCAATAAGTATACCGCACAGACATCTGTTAAGGCTAAAGAATTCTAAACAAAAAGGAGCAGGTGGCACTATCACACTCCAGTCCTGTAGGTGGTAGTGTTGGCCATAACACACTTAGCATGCTGCTCTTTAAATTGAAAAAGAGCTAGTCAACAACTAACTTAACACATACAGGAAAATAAATAAAAATGATCCGATTCCCAACATTATTTCAATTAAGGGGGGACGGGAAAAATGTTTTTGTCTCCATTTTGGGGTCATGGCCAAAAATAATTGAGAAACACTGGGTTATGGTATAAGAATATATCATATTTTAATATGGCATATTTTATGGACATTCAACACGGGTGCATTCTATTGTATTTTATGTTTTATTATAAATACCATGGCGAGATCCTGAGACCCATTGTTGTGCCATTCGTCCAAGACCATAACCTCATGTTGAAGCATGTTAACGCACGGCCCCATGTTGCAAGGATCTGTATACAATTCTTGTACATGTCACTCATTGAGTTTGGGAAGCTTTAGCTCGGCGTTTACAATTCAGTGTGTTTCAGTTCTTGCCAATATCCAGTAACTTCGCACAGCCATTGAAAAGGAGTGGATCAACATTCTACAGGTCAAAAAAGACAAACTGATGCAAATGAGATGTTTGTGAGGCAAACGGTGTTCACACCACATACTGACTGGTTTTCTGACAATTCCAAATACAGTAAAACTGCCCACTTTGGAGTGGCCTTTTATTGTAGTCAACTTAAGGCATAACTGAGCAATAATCATGCAGTCCAATCAGCATCAAATCAAATCAAATCAAATCAACTTTATTTATAAAGCACATTTTAAATTTACCACAGGGGTAGCCAAAGTGCTGTACAATGAACAGGTTAAAAGATAAAACGAGTACCGAGCAAACACAACACAACACAAACAGAACACGATAAAAAAATAAATAATTAAAATAGAATAAATAAAAACATAAAAACATAAAAACAGGTTCACAGCAGGTGTATTATGGGGCGCCATTGCAGGATGGATATCACTCAGTGTTAAAAGCCATGGAATAAAAGTATGTTTTTAAGAGAGATTTAAAAACAGGAAGAGAGGAGGCTTGTCTAACACTCAGGGGTAGGTCGTTCCAGAGCTTGGGAGCAGCAACGGCGAAAGCTCTGTCACCTCTAAGCTTCAGCCTTGTGTCAGGGACCGTCAACAGCAGCTGATCGGCTGATCTTAAGGATCGGGTGGGGCAGTAAGGCTGAAGGAGGTCGGAGAGATAGGTTGGCGCGAGGTTGTTTAGACATTTAAAAACAAATAAAAGGAGTTTAAAATTGATTCGGTAACGCACAGGGAGCCAGTGAAGGGACGCTAAAATAGGGGTGATGTGCTCACGTCTGCGGGTCTGTGTTAGCAGACGAGCAGCAGAGTTCTGCACGAGCTGCAGGCGGGCGAGGGAGGCCTGGCTAATGCCTACATACAGGGCATTACAGTAATCAAGACGAGTCGAGATAAAGGCGTGGATTAATTTCTCAAGATCATGACTTGATAGAAGCGGTTTCACTTTCGCTATTTGGCGTAATTGATAAAAGCTTTTTTGAACGACGCTGCTGATTTGTTTTTCGAATTTAAAATCTGAGTCAAACTTTACCCCCAGGTTTGTGACACAGTCGCTGAGATACGGGGTCAGAGTGCCGAGGTCAACGTTGGGGGAGGGAGAGCGACTTGGACCGAACAACATAACTTCTGTTTTATCTTCATTTAAGCTCAGGAAGTTAGCTGAAAGCCAGACTTTGATGTCGTGCAGGCAGTCAATAAGATGTTGAACCGTGTTATTTTGTGCCATGGGAAAATAAATCTGGCAATCATCGACGTAAAAATGAAATGCAATACTGTACTTCCTAAAAATAGAACCAAGGGGGAGAAGGTAAAGCGCAAATAAAATTGGGGCAAGGATTGAGCCCTGGGGGACCCCATGTGGTAAAGGAGCTGTGCATGGACGACATAAAACTGTCTACTTTTACACAAAAACTCCTGTCGGTTAGGTACGACCGGAACCAGTTGAGGTATGCCACATCTATGAGGTGGATGACAAATGATAAGTACTCACTAACACACCTAACACAGCTTTATACAGATTTCTGACTAACTTTTGAGAGGAATAGACCTGTGCAAAGGCCTCCTTTGTCTTACCAAATACTATACTTGTATAGGAACTGATCTAATTTTGTCGATATTATTGATTCACTTAACTTAGTATTGATTCACGTAAGATCAAACAGTACCATATTTCGACATCTTTGTTGCTTGTGATGTCACGTCAGGTTGCAGACTAAACACCGTCTCAAACACTTGGCGAAGAAACAAGCAGCACTCAGAGTGGACTCAGCCAAACTAGATAATGTTGTAATTTTCTATTCCAACAAAGCCTAATGCCTATGCCTAATATAAAACACTCAGTTGTACAACGAGGCTCCACTTTTCCAAAATGTGCTAGCTTAAAACTAATTTACATTGGCTTTGCCATGTGCATGCTACTGATTAACATTAGCGATTTTATATGGCGAAAATGTTGTAATGAAAACTACAACTAAGACACAAGATACAATTATATTATTATAATTGTTTAGTTATCACAGTTGCATACCAGCATCAACTCCCAGCTACCACCAATTGTGATCAAATGGGAAAGGCACCCATCCGTACTTTTTGTACATGGAAAAAGTTTTAAGAACAATGAAAAATGGGAGCAAAATTGTCTTTTTTTTAGTAGTTCAATTGAAAAAGGGAAACTCTTATCTCCTCTATATTCACTACACACAGAGTGCAATGTTTTAAAATCTAATCTACTAGTCTTAATTATTTAGTAACAATAATTGTATAATTCTGATGATTATATCTTTTTTTTTTTTTTTTTTTTTTTTTTTTTTTTAATGTCCTGTCCAGCTTCTCAGGCAAATCATATAGTTGATGTAGATGCCCATGTCGGCTGTTCAGATTTACTTTACAAAAGAGAAGTGTAGGATACTTCTCTTGTTGCCTTATTTGTATTTGACTTTATTAAATGTATTTATATTATCATTTAGTGCAGCCGGGCCGGAGCAGGAGGGGATAGAAAGAGAAAGAAAAAGAAGACAGAGGGGGAAATTGTGGGGACAAGAGGGGGATTAGACAGAGAGACAAAAACAACAACAGCAAACAACAACAGCAAACAACAACAACAACAACAATAGAGCAACATCAGCAAATATGACATGTACAAATATGATGGTAAAAGTAATAGCAAATAAGCAGTTAGCGAAAAATAAAAAATAATACAGAAATGACAATGAGCATTATTACACTACAAATGGATCAATACAAATACCAATAGAAATAGCGCTATTGATAATGAACAATATCAATAATTTACCTTTATTATCAACAATACAGTTGTTTAAATGCAACAATACATATACGTAATGATAACTTGAGATACGAAAGAATGCAGAAAAATGGAGGGGGAGAAAGAGAAGCAACCTACATTAACCTTGTAGATTGTTATAGTCACAATAGGTTAAGCTTTGTCAGTGTGCCATGTGTTACACCCAGTTTACCCTAGGGCAACAACGTTAATATATGTTTGATGAAACGTGATTATGTGCATGAGTGTAAGTATGCATATGTACTTGTATATGTACAGAATGTGTATATGTGTTTGTACAATGAATGTATATGTACAGAATGTGTATATGTGTTTGTACAGTGAATGTATATGTACAGTATGTGTATGTGTATGTTTGTATATTGAATGTGCGTGTGGATGTACGAACATTAGGTAGGTAAATATGTACTGTATTTGTGTATGTATGTGGGAGCGTAGGTACCTATGTACGTATGTGAGCATATGTGAATTTGCATGTACAATACATTCGACTCCCAGAGTGCGTGGGAGCCAGAGCACGGCCCCATCACCCCCGAGAGCCCAACCCACAAACAGGAGGCGTGGTGCCCAGGGAACCAGGGACCACCGCCCCCACGCAGCCAAGCCGGCCAGCGACAGGAACCCCAGAGCCCGACCCACCGTACCGCCCACAAGGGCCAGCAGCAGGCCGCAGACAGACGCACCCGGCAGAGGACAGGGCACGAGAAAAGCAGGGGACAGCCAGACCCCAAGCCAGCGAGAGACCACACCCCACACGGGCAGAAAGGCGAGACGCCCCGCCCGAGGGACCCAGAGACTCCCCGCAACCGGACGGGAAGACCGCCCCCGCCCCACCGGCAACCGGGCCCCCACGAGCCCACCCCCCACCCCCGGAGAGCACGGCGAGGCCAGCCCCCGGCCACCCCACCCAAACCGGCCGCCGCAGGACCACCCAGGCACAGGGCCACGGGAACCACCCACCCCACCCGCAGGGACCCCAACGATGGAGATGGAACAACCAGCAACCGCCCCGCCGAGCCCCCCCCCCTGAGGGAGGGGGAAATTAAAAAATAATATTAATAAAATATATTAAAAAATAAATAAATAAATAAATTAATTAATTAATTAATTAAAAAAAAAAGAATTAAAAGAAGATCACAGACATGCTGACAAACAAGGTCACTACCCCAGCAACTGGCCGACTCGCAGCACCTCGGAATACCTTGCAGCACCAAGCTACCACAATAGACGCAGGGACTAGGCCCAACAGGCCCCAACCAAGACGGGCACCCGGAAGGGATGGACAGCCGGACCCAGGAGCTCCAGACACGCAGTTCGGATGCAGTAGCCTGAGGCGTCGACCCCCGTCTGACAGGCAGGCCCAGAGCGTACCCCCAGAAATATACATACATACATACATATATACATACACATACACACATACACGTATACATACCCACACATACACATATATACATATACATACACATATGTACACATACACATATATAAACATACATACATACACACACATATACATACATATACACAGTTCGTCAGCCCCGACAGCCATCACGCGCACGCGCTGCCATCAGTCACAACATCAGCCACACCCCTGCACCAGACCCAGCAGCCACGGGCGCCCACACCACAAACAAACGGCAACAGAAACAGCAGCCGCAATAACCCCAGACAGCCAGCACCAGCCAATCAAATCAAAGCGATCAAAAAAAACTGCGACCAGCAACCACACGCCACCAGGGCCACGGAGACCAGCCGGCGCCAGCCCGCCGGTCAGCCCGAACGCCAACACGCAAACAAGAGACACCAACAACCCCCCCAACCAAAAGGCCCCCCACCCCAACCCAAACCCGCATAAACACACCACCGCCCAAACAACCGAGACACAGCATCCAGACCAGACACGGGGGCTGCGCCGCCACCACACCAAGTCACCAACAGAGACCCCACAGCGCAAAGTCGGGCCACACGGGCACGGACCCCATCCAACAGGAAGTGAGACCCGCGCGACGCCACACACAAATAAATAATAAGATTAAAAAAAATAAAAAATAAAAAAATAAAATAAAATAAAAAATAAAATTTAAAAAATAAAATAAAATAAAAATAAGTAAATAATAAAAATAAAAATAATAAATACATTAAAAATAAAAAAATATATATAACAATAATAAATGAATAAAAGCCTGGCAGGCCACCAGACCGCAGTCCCCGCCGGCCGACGAGGCAATGAGGGGTGCGCCGAACCCCAAACCCCCCATGCATGTGTACAAGGCCCCCAGAGTGTCTACTGTGTAGTTAAAATTAGGAGGTCAGCCGTTACAGCCGACCTCCAGTCCCTATTGATGTGTGTACTGTAGCGTGAGTGAGATATGTATGCTTGTGGGAACTAATAATGCGATTAAAATTGGGGGACATCAAGGTCATGGTGGGTCCCAACCAAACCAAGCCCCCCAAATCCTAAGTGTCTAATATGCAGCTAAGATTGAGGGATGGACGAGCAGGGGACAAGACAGGAGGACTGGAGCCCCATTGGAGGCATCCTCAACCCCCCGCCATGCCTCCCCGCAGGACAATCCCCAAAGTCCTATATATGTGTGACTGTGTGCGCTATAAGTAGGAGGAGTAGAGGGCCCGGACATCCCCCCAGTCCACGCGGCCGACAACCAGGAACTACGGCCAGGAGGCCGCCACCCCCCGCCACAGCCCGTGACCCACACCAGACCACTTTAACGTGACGCCACGCGAGCCCCTCCCCCCGCCAAACAAAGCCAGCCCCCGCCCGCCCCAACCCAACCCTGCAGAGCCCATACCGGCAACCAAACGCAGAGAAACCGCACAGCCCCCACGCCCAATGCAAACACCGCATCCCGGCCATCCACACAGCAACGTGCCCATACGAGTCCCGGCCAGGGGAAGGAGCCCCCCAACGGGGCAAGAAGCCAATGCATCCCGTCCGCCCGCCAGCCCCCAAACCAGCCGGCAAGCCAACGCCAGCCAGCCCCACAACCCCACAAGCGCACAGACACCAGCCACAGTCCCCCAACCACTCCAACCCAACACAGCGATGCCAACCGCTGGTATCACCGCAGCAACCATCACCACCACCGCCCGTCCGCAGCGTAAACACCCGCGGCCGCCGAAACCAAAACAAAAAAGCGACCGACCCCGTAAACCACAACAACGCACACCCCCGGCTACCACCGAGGCCACCAACCCACCTACCCCAACTCATCCACCGCCAGGCCAATTGAGCCACCGGACATCCACACCCATGCACACACCTACACATTCATATACACATACATACATGCATATGATGATTATATCTTATAGCTGCAGTAAAGGAAGGAATTCATAAAATGTTTTAATGCACTCTGCTCCAAATTATGTAAAGCGCCAATCAATTCAATCAATCAATTCCTTGTATTGTCATTGTCATAATAACACTTAAGTCATACATGTCAACGAGATTTTGTTTGGGCTTCATCTAGCGGCATAGAAACTGCATTGAAGTGCAGATTGACAATAGTTTACATTTAAGCATTGTCAAGAAGATTGCGAATAGAGGGGCGTGGGGGTGGGAAGAGTCAGATGTCTGATGGGTGTTGCGTTGATGTTGCAGCAATGGAATGTCCAAAGCACAATTATTGAGGTGGTGAAGAGTGAGGTAATAAGATGGTCGGGGGCAGCAAAGGGGCAGACGGTTCATTTAGCAGTCTCACAGCCTGAGGATACAGACTGTGAGACATTCGGGTGGTCCTGGCGCGAATCGATCTATACCTCCTTCCAGAGGGTAGCAGGTTGTAGAGGCCATGTGCTGGGTGGTATCTGTCCTTCAGGATGTTGCGTACTCGCTTTCGGCAGCGGGCTGTGTACATGGCACTCATCTCTGGGAGTATTGTCCTTGTAATTTTCCCCGCCACTTTAACCACTCGCTAGAGGGCCTGTTGGTTCGCTTTAGCACAGCTAGCAAACCACACTAAAAAGCCGTAAGTTAGGACACTACTGATGGCACTGTTGTAAAAGTTTACCATTGATTTCTGCGGAATGTTTGCACATTTTAGTTTCCTTAGAAAGAAAAGACATTGTTGGGCCATTCCGACTGTAGAAGCAGCGTTAATGCCCCAAGCATAGATCTTCTGTTATGTTCACCCCTACAAATTTGAATTGTTTGAACCTTTCTACGAGATTGTTATTAATTAAAAGTGGAGGTTGTTTTTTCTGCCCTTTTCTGCGGAAGTCAACAATTAGTTCTTTGGTTTTGTTCGTGTTAAGAACCAAGTTGTTGTTAGCACACCATGAAGCCAGCTGTTGCACCTCTGCACTGCATGCTGTCTCATCATTGTTACTGATGAGCCCATCGTCGGCATATTTGACAGTGAGATTGGATGTTGAAGAGGCTATGCAGTCATGTGTGAAGAGGATGAAGAGCACAGGGCTTAGCACACAACCCTATGGGGCACCGGTGTTGATGGTGGGCGTGGCAGAAATGTGCTCGCCTATTTTCACGTACTGTGTGCGGTTAGTTAAAAAGTCCAAAATCCAGTTGCAGAGGAAAGTGTTCAAACCAAGGTTGTGAAGCTTCGATCTGAGTCTGTTTGGCCTTATTGTGTTAAATGCTAGCTGAAATCGACATAGCAACTCTACATAGCAACTGACGCTGTGGGCAAAGCAGAAATGTTTTTCAACACTCTACTGCCGTCTGGTGGCTGAAGTGGATAGTGCATCCCCACAATTCGTCACGTTTCATGTGTCAGGTAAACTGCGACAAAAAGGGCCATATGAATTCCTACTGAAATAAAAACCCAATTGATAAAAAAAAAAAAAAATGAACTACTGGTCCGCACATTAAATAGCAAATGAACTGCAAAAATGTCAGTTTGAATTCAAAGTAGAGCTTGCTGGATCATTAGGACATGTTGCCCATGACTTTTCTCACACAACACAAAAAAGATGAATTCAAATAAGTCACATGTCTACTCAAACATATACAGTAGATTACACTGCTGGCTTTTAAGGACATCACCTCATCCCTCACCTCCTCCTTCACTCCTCAATGATGTTCAATCCCAACCGAGGCGGCGTTGACCTAACTAGGACAGAGGGTCACCCTCTCAGCTTGGAAGTCAATGGAGAAGTCAATACACCATGAGAGCCCTCAACACACCCCTTACCTCCTTCTCCTGGCGCACCGTGACCAGTGTATGAGCGCCCCACCACAGCCCACGCCTTCAGCCATGGCGTCCTCCCTACATGGGTACTGGTCGTCTGGCTGGGGCGGCCTGGCACAGCTGCACCGGGAGCCGTGCTGTCACAAGCAGTTAGGGTGACAGCCACTCACACTTCATAATGTCCCTCTCACAGGTCACTGAGCGACAAGCTGGGTCACCTCGCTCCAGCAGGCAGCCCCAGGGGGAGCACCACTACCACCGTCGTTTGCTACCCCCACCTTACTCCCTCCTTCACCCAGACATGAGGGGTCAGGTGGAGGGGAGAGGTGTGGCGTTTATTCGGGCTGGAGCTGCAGGAATTGGGAGGGATGACACCGGGGTCACGGCGAGGGTGGATCATGCGACATCATCTTTGCATACTGGCAACGAGTGGGGGTCAGTCTGGGCTGCTTTGGTGGTCACTAAAGACCTCAGAAGAAATAGTGAGGGAGTGTTGATTCATTGAAACTTAAGATAAAATGGGTTATTATTCTCACGTATTAAAACATTATTTTGTCTGATTGTGTTAATCAGAGAACCACAGTGGACATTTCAATAGGTACAATCAAATAGAGCTGTGTCATAACTTCTGATTTGATCAGGACAATAATTATGTTATTGTTTATTATTTTGGTCACAGTTTGAAGTGCACTGCACCATACAGAAATATAGTATGCTGGACTTTGTGTGTCGCTATGGTAACCATCCATCCATCCATCCATGTTCTACCGCTTATTCCCTTCTGGGTCGCGGGGGGCGCTGGAGCCTATCTCAGCTACAATCGGGCGGAAGGCGGGGTACACCCTGGACAAGTCGCCACCTCATCACAGGGCCAACACAGATAGACAGACAACATTCACACTCACATTCACACACTAGGGCCAATTTAGTGTTGCCAATCAACCTATCCCCAGGTGCATGTCTTTGGAGGTGGGAGGAAGCCGGAGTACCCGGAGGGAACCCACGCAGTCACGGGGAGAACATGCAAACTCCACACAGAAAGATCCCGAGGCCGGGATTGAACTCACGACTACTCAGGACCTTCGTATTGTGAGGCAGACGCACTAACCCCTCTGCCACCGTGCTGCTATGGTAACCAAATTACTAATTTATTGACCTGAATATAGACGTCACAATGTATATTTTTGAAGACAAAGTCTTAAACTAGTGTCTTTAAGGTGAACTATGATGATTTTAACCTGCATTTAAGACAGTCCCTTGTCGTCTAGATCAGAAGTGACCAAAGTGGGGCCCGGGAGACAGATTTGGCCCGCCGTTTCATTTCGTTTGGCCCTCCATGGCTAATACATTTTCATACTGACATATATAAAGCTCACACAATCATTGATTGCATGTCCGCAAGGCTAGTTAGTTTCCATTACTATCACCTCTTTAAATATGGTGGTATGGGTTAAACTCTGCACATGTAATGATGCTGTACGCTTAAAATCCCTGCGTTTGACCCGCGCCCATTGACACATTTTCACTTTACATGCAAAATGTCTGGGCAGCCCTAGTCTACATAATATGTACTAGATTAAATTTGTCTTTTTTTTTTTTTTTTTATTAAATTTTGCAATAATTTTGCTCCACATTTACTTTTCCAACCTGTTTTTATTAGTCTGTCTGCAAGATGTTAGATTCTGGAGGCTTTCCCAGGTTGCAGATGAAACCACGCCCCACCCTTTCCAAAACTATCATAATTTATCTTTTGAAAATGTAAACTGTTTAAATATTTATCAACACCTGCTTTTTAAATCTTAAACAAGTCAACTATGTTTGCGCTGCAAGGTGCAATGCAGTTGTTATCTCATCATCTTGCAAAGACCACACAGATCCATCACTCTTTTTCTAATCATTACCATTACACTCAGCTGGAAATAATATGTATGTATTGCATTCATGTGCAGAGTACAGACCTTTTACATGATATATCATATCAAATACATCCTATAAATCAATGCAATCAGTTAGCATGTTATGTGGGTGTGCATTTAGTTACAATAGGAATTGATTTGTGTGTTTATGTTGCACAAAGTTATATTTGAGTGATGGACCAGAGCCATTTTGAGTGTTGACAGCTATTGATGTCTTTGTAGTGTGTACTACAGTGACGTGCGGTCACTAGACGCACGTCACTAGAGGCGGGGCCTCACCTGCCATCATGGAAAGAAAAAAAATGTAAAAAGAAAAAAAAAAAATTAAATTGTTATATGTATCCAGTGATTATACTATAAAGTTATTTTCCATTTAACTTCACCAGTTTTAGATTATTTTTATTCAAAATCGCTGAATTTTCACATTTGCCGTTCAAATACTGAGAAGAGACGGTGCGGTGAACAGCAGCCAGTCGAGGCGCGTCACTCAGTGCCTCAACATGGACGGACTCGGCTAACTGCTGGTCTGCTGTGCAGTGAGACTGTATTGCTATATGAACTATATTATACATTTCCATAGTTTAGTTAGCTGAGGTATATAATGTACAGTGTATTTTGTCAACAACTGTATGTGTGTAAAGTATTTCTTGTGCTGAGCGATCATAAAACTGCTGCGAAGACGCACTGGCTGAGGCACGCGTAACCACGCCTCCTGGTGCTTAAGACACCTTCGCCGCAGACTGCACCCACCGACGGGAACGCCACACCAACCAAAGCCCACACCCAAACCCTCCACGTGCAAGACCGAATCCACCCAAAAAAAGTCACTTAACAAGAAGCCAAAAAGTGCAAAAACAACATTGCTCGCGCCGGAGGAGCCGTGAACGACTGCAAGGACATTACATTAGGTACACCTGCAGACTGCAGCACGGATTTCATATTTAATTCATTCACAACTCCTCCACACCGAACACCACTGTACCCGCACTTATAAGTAAAGGTAAGAGCATAATACGGTTTTTTTTTATTAAATGTGCTTTTTTGTGTGCTACAGTTTGTATGTGTAAAGTTAAAGTTAAGTTAAAGCAGGGGCGTCACTAGCTTTTAAGGACAGGGGGGGCTTTGCCCCCAGGAGATGCACAGGATGCGAGCGAATGTTACGCACGAGCACAAAACTTCACAAACGGCTAACAAAGACTTAGAAAGTATTCATTGTTATTTTTTTTATTTTTTTTAAATGCACGGGACGAAATGAAATGCTCCCCGGGACGATGGCTTTTAACCATATATTTTCTTTTTCTTTTTATGTATTTATTCATTTTACATTTTATATTAAATGTCTTGGTTTTTCCTCCCTCTGAAAATCCTATTAAATGTTTAACAAGCCATCCTATAATAATAAAACAGCTATTAATGTAACAATACAATAAAACAAATATATTTAATGATGTTTTTTTCATTATTTTAACAATAGGCTTATGTATATTACTTTATATAGATTCTACAAGAAACACAAAACTTAAAAAAATAAATGATTTACAATTGCACACACAAGGTTGTGTGCAGCTTCACTCATTGTAAAGGAAGATAATGTGCTTCGTACACCTGCAGGACCGCAAGCAAGGTCGCAGAGAAAATGCGGGCTGGAATTTGAGTGATGTGGGCATTTTCTATATGAACAAGTGGAATGGATTGGATACCGATGCACGAAAGGGGCTCTCTACCTTACGCTACGAAGTGGGGGGAAACTGAGTGAATAATAACAGGTTATATGATTATTTATTTAAACTCATATTTGGGCCACTTTATAATGAATATGTCGGCATTTATTTGTAAAAAAAACAACAAAAAAACACCAAATTATTTAGGGGGGCTTAAGAATATTTTAGGGGGGCTTGAGCCCCCCTAAAATAGGCCTAACAACGCCAATGAGTTAAAGTACCAATGATTGTCACACACACTAGGTGTGGTGAAATATGTCCTCTGCATTTGACCCATCCCCTTGATCACCCCCTGGGATGTGAGGGGAGCAGTGGGCAGCAGCGGCGCCGCGCCCGGGAATAATTGTTGGTGATTTAACCCCCAATTCCCACCCTTGATGCTGAGTGCCAAGCAGGGAAGAATGCTGGTATGAGCTTTTAAACATAACCCGCTAACTGCTGCCAATCAAATGGTGAATAAGATACTCTTTAGGGTTCATATGTTTGTAAATCTGACTGTGATGAAGTCAGTGCCTCACCAGTCATGAACCTCACCGCTGGTCACTGGTGTACTATATAGATAAAAAGGCAAGTGTAATTCTTGATTGTCCAGTTTATGGAGCCAAAAGACAGAACGAACAGAAACACATTGAAGGTGTGTTTTGATGCCACACAAACGCAGCGTAATAGATTGATGACGGACGGCGACTAGCGACACGTCAGTGGATGCCATATTGCTTCAATGCAACTTCATGGATTAGTTTTATTTTATTTTTTTTTTACTTTTTTGAGTGGACTAATAGTGGCCTTTGCATTACTGGATTGCTAAAATGGCGATTGATTAGGCGCCCTCACTTCAAACTGACACACTCTTAATAGTGTGCGTGACTTTAATGGGCTAGGGGGAAATGTTGGTATTACAAACTTTTGTGTGGTATTGCTTCCTTATTTGTGACTATTCCAACCTGATTTTTTATGCGTAGCAGCGACAGTTGGAGTAAATGTGACAGCGTGTCATGATTACGACAGTCAGTTGGATTTAAAAAAAATACAAATATCCATATCATATATCCAGAATCTTAACGGTCCTTGTGAACTGGCCAAATAAGGAACCAGTAGCAAAAAATAACCAAACTTGGTATACATCCCTAGTCGTCTACGCTACTTTTTTTCCAGACATGTTTGAAAATGAACTTCATAAACGTTTGTATGGATTTACTCGATCACAACATTAGGTACACCTGCACACTTGCTGTTCGATTCAGACTGCATGAAAAAGCTGCTTTGGGCAGCATGTATGTCACTGCATATTGCACGTCCGTGTTATTATGCACATGCCATGATTGTATAAAAATAATATTTTATCCTACCTATTTTTTTATTTACTTACAGCCTGGTTGACGGCTTTACTTAATTTCTACATACTCAGTGGCCTAGTGGTTAGAGTGTCCGCCCTGAGATCGGTAGGTTGTGAGTTCAAACCCCGGCCGAGTCATACCAAAGACTATAAAAATGGGACCCATTACCTCCCTGCTTGGCACTCAGCATTAAGGGTTGGAATTTCGGGTTAAATCACCAAAAATTATTCCCGGGTGTTGCACTGCTGCTGCCCACTGCTCCCCTCACCTCCCAGGGGGTGATCAAAGGGGATGGGTCAAATGTAGAGGACACATTTCACAACACCTAGTGTGTGTGTGACAATCATTGGTACTTTAACTTTAACTTTAAGTACATCCACCTCGCTCTGGCCCTGGTCAGACTGCAAAACCCTACCAACTTAAGCATCCAAATCTGCGTGAAAGCTCACGCCAAATTGCATGAACCTTATGATTTAAAGCTTTGGCGTTGTTTAACACGAGTATTCAACATTGGAACATTTTTGAGTCACAAAAGAGGAAAATCATCATAAGTTCACAACTTTGTAGTTTGCCAATTTGCTAAGAACCTTTAAGACACTTATTCACAGGTGAGGGACAGGAAGAAAAGCTCTGAGTCGCACAGGGAGAAGTGATTTGACGCCATGTGTTGGTTTGTATGTGTAAATCTCGAGACCCCGAATATAACACAAGCTGTCTTTTCCTAACTTTTTCCAAAGAAAAAAAAAAGATTGTCTTATATTCGGGTCAATATCTTACAGTTATCAGTAGGCTATAATGCCATAGAAAGCTACTGCATACTACAACCACTCAATATTTGTGTGTGATATAAAATATGTTTAACAAGACAAGCTCTCGGAGAGTGCAAACCTTTATTCCAATAGTAAATTATCCTCATTAAAAAAAAAAAAAATTCCTAATTAACCAACAGAAATACAAACAAACCCTGGTGAATACATAACCTACTAAGGTGATAAATATGTGAAAAAATACACACAGCGTGACTCGGTTGGTGGAGGGGCTGTGCCAGCAACCTGAGTGTTCCTGGTTTGATTCCCAGCTTCCACCATCCTAGTCACGTCAGTTGTGTCCTTGAACAAGACACTTCACCCTTGCTCCTGATAGGTCGTGGTTAGGACCTTGCATGGTAGCTCCTGCCATCAGTGTGTGAATGTGTGTGTGAATGGGTGAATGTGGAAATACAGTCAAAGCGCTTTGAGTATCAATCAATCAATCAAAGTTTATTTATATAGCCTTAAATCACGTACTTTGAAGGTAGAAAATCACTGTACAAGTATAACCCATTTACCATTACCATTTATTCTATTATTATTTGTCATTGTTTAATAATTATTTCCCCACGGCCCCGACAGGGACGAGCGGTAGAAAATGGATGGATGGATGATAATTATATAAGTAGCAGTTTCATTGTTGCCCTTGACACAATTTAGTTGAATATCCCTCATAAGCAATAAATATCCAATTTGAAAAAATCTGATTTGATATATATATATATATATATATATATATATATATATATCTATGGTCCCTTCCAGCATGTCACGTTGTTCCCATTGGGTTGAGTTTTTTTATTTCCCTGATGTGGGAGGATGTCGTTGTGGCTTGTGCAGCCCTTTGAGACATTTGTGATTAAGGGCTATATAAGTGAAGTTTGATTGATTGATTGATTAATTGATTGATGTGATTAATAACAAATAAATCATTGCGTTATCAAATATGAATTTGTGTCACAGTCCGTAAACACGATGAGAGGCGGCCAATTTCGCTTCAAAACAGAACTTTTGATAAAACGAAGGTAACTTGTTGGCATTGCAGCGTCAAACGTTTTTCTCACCGGCGCACATCAAGTTTGAAACACCGTCTTAAAGCAAAACCCAAAGTTGAGGATGCCACCGACAGTTTTGTCAAAACTCTTGCCGACTTTTTTTTTGTAAACAGCTCCGAGCGACAAATCTAGTGACTTTTTTCTGGAGATATTAGAGACTTTTTCTACATTTTGGAGGATTTTTCATGTCTTGGAGACTCTGAGGTGAAAGCAAGCAGCAGTCACCGTCGTCAGAGAGCAGTGACGGCTGCTGCTGGTCAGCTGGTGCTGTTGTGTCGATCCACAACATAGCAGAGGAGAACGCTACGCTGGCAAAGTTTACTGATTCATTGTTGTCAACAAAAATACCACAGTTAAGTTCAACATGTCTTTGCTAAACGGACAGCCACCGCATGTAAGACATCTAACATCTGTGTAGACCAAGTCCTGCAAGAAGATGTCATTCATATCACCACAGCTGACCTTTCGTACCTTGAAGAGGCACAATAACAACAAGAATGAACAAACTGTACGACACAAACAAGAGCATGAACATGCAACTACGGGCTGAATGTGATTTTTTTTTTTGCTTCCTGAAGAACGTTGAACATCTGTAAGAAATCACAACGAGCTTGGGTCACATTATACCAAAAAAAGAGATCAGCATTGTCATCTGAAAAAGGTAAACAAGCGTGTTTGTTTCAACAACGGAAGAAGAGTAAATGGTGCACTATGTTAAGTTGTTTATGAGGCCGTTTACTACATTATCAATTAATAACTTTACCTTGTTTGCAACATTATTGCAAACTGCAAAGACTTTCAAACTGTGCATTTAATTTTTACTATACTTATTTTCGCCAAGTATGGAGCAAATTAATGACTTGCAGTTCAATTAAACTGTATGACATTCTGACAACTAAATTGCACATGTACCCAACTATTGGGGCATTTTCTTCAGCAAATTTTATTTATGCAAGCAAATAATAACTTGTGATTAATCATGATTAATCACAGGTTTAGAGTGTGATTAAGTTTTTTTATTAAAAATGTGTTCCATTTTGTCCACTAGCGATGCTGAGATCATTATTCATGCGTTCGCTACGTCTCGTCTCGACTACTGTAACGTATTATTTCCGGGTCTCCCTATGTCTAGCATTAAAAGATTACAGTTGGTACAAAATGCGGCTGCTAGACTTTTGACAAGAACAAGAAAGTTTGATCATATTACGCCTATACTGGCTCACCTGCACTGGCTTCCTGTGCACTTAAGATGTGACTAAGGTTTTACTACTTACGTATAAAATACTACACGGTCTAGCTCCATCCTATCTTGCTGATTGTATTGTACCATATGTCCCGGCAAGAAATCTGCGTTCAAAAAACTCCGGCTTATTAGTGATTCCCAGAGCCCAAAAAAGGTCTGCGGGCTACAGAGCGTTTTCTATTCGGGCTCCAGTACTCTGGAATGCCCTCCCGGTAACAGTTAGAGATGCATTTAAGTCCCATATTAAAACTCATTTGTACACTCTAGCCTTTAAATAGACCCCCCTTTTAGACCAGTTGATCTGCCGTTTCTTTTCTGCTCTGCCCCCCTCTCCTTCGTGGAGGGGGGTCAAGGTTTCGGTGGCCACGGATGAAGCGCTGGCTGTCCAGGGTCGGGACCCAGGGTGGACCACTCGTCTGTGCATCAGTTGGGGACGTCTCTGCGCTGCTGACCTGTCTCCGCTCGGGATGGTCTCCTGCTGGCCCCACTATGGACTGGACTCTCACTATTATGTTATAAAAAAAAATGTAATAGTTTTTTGATTTTTTTTAATAGATTAAGAATCGGTTCAAATAAGAATTGCGATTTATTCGAAAATAATATCACATTTTGCAGTGTTAGCTGGAAAAAATAGAATTTCGAAAAAAATCCATTTTGGGCCGTTTTGGCCTGCAGTGTAAACGTAGTCCTACAGTCAATATGACTGAGGACTGTATGTGCTGAGACTTGATGTTCTTGTCATCCTCCATAGGAAGAAGAGATGTTATGATCTTGCTAATAGCTGTAAGAGATCATCATGTCTGCCGCCCGACTGTCAATAATGAGCATCACCTCTGCTCTCAGGCAGCAGCACACAGACCTCATTAATGGACCTTCCCTTAATTGCTTTGCCTTTTGAACTGACTGTCCACCTGCATATGGCACTGCAACAAAGTAATAATACATTGCTGCAGAATGTCAGGTGATGAGAAATTGCACAATATTTAAAAGGACACAGTAAAGTATTAAATTGTGCAACGCAGAATGAATCCACTGACAAACAATTTGCGCAAACCAACAAGTTAAGCACGTAATTTGAGGACATACGAGCTAATTGGATGCAATGGCTGAGTTTGGCTTCAGCTGTGAGCGAGAGGCCTCACACCTCATTCGCGTTATTCAAACAGTCACGCCCCGAGAGCGTGGCTTAATTCACCGAAGGTGTGCCCACACAGCCACTGAACAATGTGTAGCCATTAATTGCGCTCGCCCTCCCACATCTGGCGCTTCGGCATGACCCCGCCTCTGCTGCGCCCCGGCGTCGTTCATGCCGCCACAATTTCACACGTAAAGGACCCCAATGAAACGTGAAAGGAATACGTGACATTGTTAAATTGCATTAAAGTGGTTAAAACAGTTGACGTGTGTGTCCCCTCACACACTCACCTCACTGCAGAGGCAACAAAGCCGGATGTGAACGCAATCGCACCGTGGATCCATCTTCATAAAGGGGGGACATTTCATCATGAGGCTCTAAACAATTATGGCACTCCTCAAGAGAGACGTGAACTTGATGCAAAGAGTCAAGCCAGAGGGACAGAAGGCTTCCCAGACTCGTGCATCAACGCAATCAAAAATCATTTGGCTTTTATCCAGCAGTATGACTTTTAGAGAGGATCACTGACTGGATCACTGCAAGTCATGCAATCACAACATCTGCCTTGTGGCCTGGAACAAGAGTTTGTTTGTGATTATACATACGTCAAGTTTCATTCATGTATTTATTTGACAGGGACATTGCTACCCATAGGTAACCAATGTGAGGTACACCGGGCAGCACGGTGGAACAGGGGTTAGTGCGTCTGCCTCACAGTACGAAGGTCCTGGGTTTGATCCTGAGCTCGGGATCTTTCTGTGTGGAGTTTGCATGTCCTCCCCGTGACTGCGTGGGTTCCCTCCGGGTACTCCGGCTTCCTCCCACCTCCAAAGACATGCACCTGGGGATAGGTTGATTGGCAACACTAAATTGGCCCTAGTGTGTGAATGTGAGTGTGAATGTTGTCTGTCTATCTGTGTTGGCCCTGCGATGAGGTGGCGACTTGTCCAGGGTGTACTCCGCCTTCCGCCCAATTGTAGCTGAGATAGGCTCCAGCGACCCCGAAGGGAATAAGCGGTAGAAAATGGATGGATGGATGGATGGAAGGTAACCGATGTCAAAGTACATAAGACTTATAGCCACAGGCTAATTTGCAACCCTTGTACTTGGTTAGGCTTTTAAAAAAACACATACAAAAGGATTAAGACAAGTACAAAAATAAAAACACAGAAAATAATTGGCCACATTTGTCCATACTACATCCAGTTCCAGTGCTCACACTTCTGATTTTCCGTAAGCCACTTTTTCAGTTGTGTGGAGAAAAGTTGAATGTCCGACTGTGACTTTAACTCCAGTGGCAAAGAGTTCCACAGATGTGAGGCCTTCACTGAGAACGCAGACTGACCCAGAGTCGTTCTGCACCTTTTCACTCTACAGCTCCCACTGACTGCAGCTGGAGTCTGCACACCTTCACTACTGTGTCTTTGTATTTCTTGACACCATCACATCAGGGGCTAATCCATTAAGACACTTAAAGATAGCTTTTAAATGAGAAATGTATACAATTTTCAAAATTCATCATGTTATAATTTGGGTTAATATGGCAGTGATGATGCTTCATTGGTTTTTGGTCAAATTATCTTTAGTGATTGTTTATATAATGACAACAGAGGCTTCACTACACTTCTCATAGTGGGGGGTGGAGGGACTTTGACACATGTTGCATGTTGTTCATGAAATTACATATGTTAAGCTATCTGAACAAAACAATCACATCTCAGCTTTGTGTTCTAGTTAACAGAGCAAATTAGCTTAAATCATGACTATTTGCTGATTTCTGTCAGGTTTGTCACTGACAGTTTAGTTATGTTTTGAGTTTTTCCTCTGTTTGTCTTTATTTCCTGTCGGCGCTCTTATTTTGGTTATTTCCTACTTGTCTCCCTGAGTACTGTGTCCTCTCAGCTGTGGCTGATTGGCACCTGGCCACACCTGGTGTCAATCAGCCAGCTACTATTTAGACATGCTTTTCCCTCCATTCAGTGCTGGAGTATTGTCAATGTCGCTAATGATTGTCGAGGTCAGTGTCATTTATACTTGTCAATGTCATTTATACTTGTCGTTGTAGCTCTGTCTACTTCTGTTCACTCTGCTCATGTCATAGTTCATCCTGCTCGTTTCTTGCCACGTGAGTTTTGTTTATTCGTGTCACAGTAAGTGTTTTTGTTTCTTGTCCATAGTTTAGCCTATGTGCTAGTTTCTGTTCATAGACAAGTTTGTTCTCCGCCTTGTGCGCACCTTTTGTTTGTACCTTTTTGTTTGTTTCTTGTTATAAAGTTAAATTAAATCATGTTTTCCTGGACAAAGCCTGCCGTCTGTGCATCTTGGGGTTCGTCACCTGCACCCTGTGACAATTTCATTCGTATTGACGATTTTATTCACCTTCTTGTAATCGTATTCATTTGGAAAGTATTTTGAATTGTTTTGCGTACGAATTGTGTTCTAAAATAAACTCGCCTTGCCCAACCAAACCACTTTGAGATATGACATACTTTCCTATAATCATTCTTCATTAATACCGTATTATTATTATTATTATTATTATTACGCCAACAACATTTTTTGGGGGCTTTAGCACACTCGAAAACGTGTGCATATTGTGCAAGAAATTTGCACAGGTTCATCATGAGCGATTATCTTCAGAGACTATATACCAGGGATGTCAAACATACGGGCCGGATCAGGCCCACAAACAGGTTTTATCCGGCCCGCGGGATGAGTTTGCTAAGTATAAAAATGAGCCGAAATTTTTGAATGAAAGAAACTGCTGTTCTAAATATGTCCACCAGATGTCGCAATAGCAATTATTTGTATCTTTGTAGATTATGCTACATATGTAAAAAAAACCACAAAAAAAAACCACATGATTAGTGCAGCAGTCAGGGAAAATTAGCAAACTACATAAATAACATCTGTAATTTGATTTTGATATCATTTTTTCTATCTTGATGGATTGAAAGTTAACACCAATGAGTTGACTGATGAACATTATTACATGATTTATTCAGAAAGTATAAATAACGACAAATAAAGATAGGATACTATTAACCGCAACATGTAAGTGTAAAAAAAACAACATACATTTTTACACCTAGTGTGTGTGTGACAATCATTGGTACTTTACTTTACTTTAAACAAAGAAAACGATCTGAAGTTGTCTTTATTTTTAAGTTATGGTGCCGTGATTTTAACAGTCCGGCCCACTTGGGAGTAGATTTTTCTCCATGTGGCCCCTGATCTAAAATGAGTTTGACACCCATGCACAGATTGTCGGACATTTTGGTTTTAATGTCCCATTTTTGAGAAGAAGTAAGCCAAATTAAAATTTGCCTAGGTTTTAGTGTAATGTTCTCGTCTGGGATGTGTTTTTTTTTTGTCTTTAGAATGTGTAGTGGGCCAAAAACACCCCTGCCTTAGGCATTTAATACATACAAAAAAAACTTATATTACTATAATAATAATAATAATAATACCTGGGATTTATATAGCGCTTTTCTAAATACCCAAAGTCGCTTTACATGTGTGTGTGGGGGGGGGGCGACGATAAAAACAACTTTATTAGAAAAAAATAAATAAAAAATAAAAATAAATAAATAAATAAGAGACACCTAGGGCAGGGTCAGTTTGGAAAGGCTAATGTGAAGAGGTGAGTTTTTAGGGTGGCTTTGAAGGTAGGGAGGGAGGGGGCATCTCTGATGTGCCTGGGGAGAGCGTTCCAGAGAGAGGGGGCAGCCACGGAGAAGGCCCTGTCGCCCCAGGTTCGGCGCCTGGTCTTGGGGACCTCAAGGAGGCCGGCATCACTAGACCTGAGGGAACGGGACGGGACGTGTGGCTGGAGGAGGTCAGAGAGGTAGGGTGGTGCCAGGTTATGGAGTGCCTTGTAGGTGGTGAGGAGTATTTTAAAGGTGATTCTGTATTTGACAGGCAGCCAGTGGAGGTCATGAAGGACAGGTGTGATGTGCTCTCTGGAGCGGGTTCCGGTGAGCAGGCGGGCAGCAGAGTTCTGGACGTATTGCAGTTTGTTGAGGGTTTTGGAGGTGATGCCGTAGAGGATGCTGTTGCAGTAGTCTAGCCGGGATGAGATGAAGGCGTGGATGAGGGTTTCGGCAGCAGAGGATGTGAGGGAGGGCCGGAGACGGGCAATGTTTCTGAGGTGGAAGAATGCAGTTTTGGTGATATGGTTTACGTGGGGGAGGAGTGAAAGGGTAGGGTCGAAAATTACACCTAGATTGCGGATGTGGGTGGAGGTAGTGACAAGGGAGCCGTCGATGTTTAATGAAAAGTCCTGAGTGGAGCGAGTGAGGGAGTCGGGGCCAATGATAATTATTTCAGATTTGTTGCAGTTGAGTTTTAGAAAGTTTTTTTGCATCCAGGTTTTTATGTCTGTGAGGCAGGTGGTGAGGGTGGAGTGGGTGGCTGTGGTGATGGTCGTGGTGGAAATGTATAGTTGTGTGTCGTCGGCATAGCAGTGAAATTGAAGGCCGTGGTGTCGGAGGATCTGACCGAGGGGTAGGAGGTAGATGGTGAAGAGTAGGGGCCAAGTACTGAGCCCTGGGGGACGCCGTGGGTGACTGGGGCAGTGGAGGAGGTGCAGTTGTTGGTTGAGATGAATTGCTGACGGTCAGAGAGGTAGGATTTCATCCAGGAGAGGGCAGTGCCAGATAAACCAAGGGAGGAGTGGAGGCGTGTTAGGAGGATGGAGTGGTTGATGGTGTCGAAGGCAGAACTGAGGTTGAGGAGGATGAGGATGGAGAGGGAACCAGAGTCGGCGGAGAGGAGGATGTCATTGGTGACCTTGAGGAGGGCAGTTTCTGTGCTGTGGAGTGAGCGGAAGCCGGATTGGAACTTTTCGTATAGGTTATTGTGGTGAAGGTGGGATTTGATTTGGGAGGCAACTGCACGTTCGAGAATTTTAGAGAGGAAGGGGAGGTTGGAGATGGGCCTGTAGTTGTTGGGGGAGTTGGGGTCGAGATCGGGTTTCTTGAGAATGGGGGTGATGGCAGCCAGCTTGAGGGCAGGAGGGACAGAGCCAGTGGATAGGGAGGAGTTAATTATAGTGATGATGAGAGGTGAGAGTGAGGGGAGGCAGGCTATGACTAAAGTGGATGGGATTGGGCCGAGGATGCAGGTGGAGGCTTTCATACCAGAAGTTATGGAGGATAGGTCAGTTGTGGTGATTTCGGAGAAGAAGTTGAGTGGGTGGTTGGAGAGTAAAGGGGGGGCATGATCAGGGGTAGTGGAGAAGGTGGGAGAGGAGGCGGCCAGTTCAGAGTGGATGGTGTTGATACTATGACATCATGTAATTTTTAATCGAAAAAGTAAATGGAGAGTAATCTACTAGTTTTAGAGTGACCATACAGCACACATATAGCACTGCATTATTCATGTCCATTCATTCATTTTTCTTTCTATTTACTATATTGAATAGTATTAGCCGAACAGCAGTTTGACAATTGATGCCTAAGGAAAGACTTGTAAGAGAGCAGAATTTACAGTAGTGTGTATCAGTCACACTACTGTTTTGGACGGCTCGTTGCCTTTTCAAATTTTAGCTATGAACACCTAACCACTGCAGTACCACCTCTGTTTGTCATGGCCGCCTCTCTGTGTGCCACGGTGGCCATCATCCTGCTTTAGGGCTCTGGAGATATTTCAGACATATGTAGGGAATCAATCTTAGAGCAAAACTGAAGGAAAACATGGAATGTCATTGAGCAATAAGTATGACGCCTGTCAGAGGTGGAGCTCAGAGCAGCGCTTGGGGCAAGTCAGCCTCGGTGTCCTAGTGAGAAGACTCGTCAGCTGACCCCCCACTGCTTTATCACACACACACGCACGCGCACACGGTCTAATAAGGACCTCAGACTAGAATTTATTTGTATGTGGCCTAGCACAAAGGAACAAAAATATCCCCACAATAAGAGTAGGATGTCCTCTCATGTAAAACTGACTTTTTAATAATGTGTCCCTGAAGCCTGTTTATGAGCACCAAAGTTGTTGTGCATTCATGAAGTAAAAACCTCATGGACATGATACCACCTCTCTGACAGCTTTACAGAGGATAACTTTGTAACACAAAAATGTAAAGGCTTCACTACACATCTTAAACAAAAGATTGGCGTTCTAGAACAGATTTTGGGCAATCCACTTCAAATACTCTTTCGTGGGTAGACCTGGGCGGTATGAAAGGGGGGGGGAATCATATCACAATATTTTTTATTTCATATCAGCCGAAATCGATATGTATCGCAATATAAATGAAATCACAATTGTTGTACCGTTTAAATTGATTCAAATGTATTTTTATTGGGGTTCAACATGACAGATCTACTGAAGGACATGGTACAACTGTGTCAGGTACCTTACTGCCAATATTATTTACAAATGTAATTTTGCTCACAGGTCTTGATTTATTTAGGTAAAATTTTGTTAGAATTCATGTATTTCAGCGCAAAATGTGTTTTCCATCAGTTTTTTATGAGTCCTTTTTATGCAGTATATTTGATTGGTACTTATTTTTGTAATCAACCTGACATAAGCCGAGTGTTTATGTGTTAAATAATATGATAATAGTTCATATTTAAGAGGGGAACTGCACTTTTGGGGGAATTTTGCCAAGTGTTCACAATCATTATGAGAGCAAGTCTATATATAATGTAGTAACATACATGTTCATAACAACATGTAATATGTGCAATATTTATCGTATTTTGTTCATTTTAATCATTGCTGGAACTATTTCTTCTGCGCATTTATTTCTGTTTTCAAAGCAGTGCACGTCCGACTTCCGGCAAAAACTACTGTTCCTACGAGAGTGTTCTAATCATGGCAGATTTGGTAACAAACAACGATGGCCAGTGTTTTTAGACAAATGATGATTCACAACCTTATCTTTTTGAATCTGAATTTATGGAGGCTGAACTACTGCTTCTAGAAGCTAGCACAAAGGAAGAGTGAGACGTTGGAGCAGACTGAAGCCGAGAGAGTGAGGTGAAAGTGAATCAAAGCTGCAAAATGTGGAACTTGAAACCAAGCTATTTCCACATAAATGGAGTGCTTACCCATAACTGACCGTAAAAATCGTCCCTGGCCAGCTGGACCGAACGGACGACTGTCCATCGAGTGAGTCACACTTGTTCATGATACACACTGAACATCATGCGTGTATCATGACAGAAAACATACGATGTCTGGTTAGCTGTGTACAAACAAAACATGAAATGTGGGCTAATACTACAGATACTGTAATATGACTGTTCATGTTTTTCAGTCAGTACAGATTGGTGTCTTATCGCAGTGTTGTGCATTACAAACTCACACGTGCTTTTTGTTAACGTATAACTTAGCTTATCGCTTGCCGTAGTTAGCTTTTACAGCTAATACAGTAGCACACCGATGTGTTAGTACGCTAGAAAACGAGTACGTCAGTGTTCGCTCTTACAATAACAATGTCGCTACGTAAATGAAGTAATGTTGACATTTTTTTAAGTGATTCAGAAGTAAAAATGATTGCTCCCATTAGCTGCATTGCTAGCCACCAAGAACGAGACGATTCTTACATGTTTGAAAGCGGGAAAAAAAAATAATAATAATTTTGTCTTCTTGTCTCTCATAATGATTGTGAACAAAAAGCAAAATTCCAAACAAAATGCTATTCCCCTTTGAGCGGGCCCCAGGCCTCTGTGTAGTTGGGCCCCGAAGTCAAAAAGGTAAAGAACCCCTGGCATACAGTACATTTTTCTATAAAAATTTAAAGAACAAAATAAAAATTATAATTAGCCAAAACGTGATCCAAAGAAGTTCATTAGGTCTTCAAAAAATTATGTAATTTGTTATTCTCAGAGCCAGACCTGTGTGTTTACTTCCGTACCTGACGGTTTAGACTACAACTGTTGCCTTCCTCAGAGATGTTGCATGGTACAACTATTTCAAAATCACGTGACAACTTCTGAGGAAGGCAACAGTTGTAGCCTAAACCGTAAGGTACGGAAGTAAACACACAGGTCTTGCTGTGAGAATAAAACAAATAAGTGCTTTATTATTTCCAGCCAAGTAATGGCATGGCAGGCCAATTAAAATTATATGGCAGGCCATTTAAATAATATGGCAGGCCACATAAATGTATTTCATATATATATATATATATATACATAAATATATATATATATATATATATATATATATGTGTATCAGTGACGTGCGGTCACTGGAGGCAGGTGAGGCGGGGCCTCACGTGCCATCATGGAAAGAAAAGAAATGTAAAAAGAAAAAAAAATAATTAAATTGTTATATGTATCCAGTGATTATACTATAAAGTTATTTTCCATTTAACTTCACCAGTTTTAGATTATTTTTATTCAAAATCGCAGAATTTTCACATTTGCCGTTCAAATACTGAGAAGAGACGGTGCGGTGATCAGCAGCCAGTTGAGGCACGTCACTGAGTTGAGCCTCACCATGGATTGTGCAATGACTCGGCTAACTGCTGGCCTGCTGTGCAGTGAGACTGTATTGCTATATGAATTATATTATACATTTCCATAGTTTAGTTAGCTGAGGTATATAATGTACAGTGTATTTTGTCAACAACTGTATGTGTGTAACGTATTTCTTGTGCTGAGCAATCATAAAACGGCTGCGAAGACGCACTGTGTGAGGCTCGCAGTAATCCCGCCTCCTGGTGGTAGAGGGCGCTAGTGATCCCAGAGATCATTCTTGCGACTACTCGGCTGCAGAAGAAGTGACAACAAGCAGCAACAGTTAGCAGCGATCGTTTATTGTTTCCTCTCGCTTGGACTTTTAACATGGAGGATTACATATCTAAAATAAAACAGTTTTCTAAACTGGACTTTCATTCGAAGCAGGAGGTAATACTTAAAGGAAGATCTCCATCGAGACAGAGAGACTTTTAAAACTGAAGAAAGATAAGGAAGACTTCTATAAACAAGTTATTGATGCTTTTGTTCAAAAGGAGCTGCGCATGGACGTCATATATAAGTAATGGTAAGACCATAATAAAGTTTTTTTTTATTAAATGTGCTTTTTTGTGTGCTACAGTTTGTATGTGTAAAGTTAAAGTTAAGTTAAAGTACCAATGATTGTCACACACACTAGGTGTGGTGAAATTTGTCCTCTGCATTTGACCCATCCCCTTGATCACCCCCTGGGAGGTGAGGGGAGCAGTGGGCAGCAGCGGCACCGCGCCCGGGAATCATTTTTGGTGATTCAACCCCCAATTCCCACCCTTGATGCTGAGTGCCAAGCAGGGAAGAATGCTAGTACGAGCTTTTAAACATAACCCGTTAACTGCTGCCAATCAAATGGTGAATAAGATACTCTTTAGGGTTCATATGTTTGTAAATCTGACTGTGATGAAGTCAGTGCCTCACCAGCCATGAACCTCACCGCACGTCACTGATATAAAGATCATAGTGGGCCACAATAAATGAAGTGGCAGACAACATAAAATGACTTGGTGGTCCACCATAAATGAAGTGGCGGGCCACACAAATGACGAGGTGAGTCACGTTAAATCTATACGGCGGCCGTGGTAAATTATGTGGCGGACCACATAAAAAATAAATGATGTGGCGGACCGGATGTGGCCCCCGGGCCTTGAGTTTGATCCATAAGAATGACCAAACAACAATGATACAATGATTTGTGAGTGTGTGATTCTTCATACTGTTTACATAACTCAGTTATGCAGACAGGGCAGAAAGGTAACATTTGGAAGATGACTTGAGGGGGCAAGAAGGGATGAGAAGCCCGGCCTAGACAGTCAAGTGAAGGGAAGCAGAAGATGATGCAACAAGATGTCACCACTGATGGGTCATTACACCCAAGTAAGCATGGAACACTAGCTGGCCCCCTCCTTACATCCTATCTTGTTGTATTTAAGCACTCTAACAAGAGGTTCCTAATTGGTGAACTTACAACAAACACACACACACACAAGTGTGTTTAGGTCGTATAATGAGGCTGGCTGCTGTATAACATCAGAGCATAAACCGGCACTAATCAGGTAAATCCAGTTAGAAGGGCTCACACTTTACAGCACATGCATCTGCGAGATTTGCACTCAGTCCTGTTGCTCATTATCAGGACTCCAAGCCTGCATCCGCACGATGATCCCCAATTGATGGCACATCAGGCAGACACGAGTCGCCAAACGCCTACAGTGTGAGAGTTAGAAGCTCAACCATCAGCTGCTTTAAGCTCACGTATTAGTTTGGCGACAACACACACAGTGTCCACATCACACAGTCACTGACTGCATCCTGGAGACGAGACGTTTGCAAGCAGAGACTTTAACAAATGAGCGCATGCATTGTTCTTTTGTGTGTGAGATGTGTTGATGCTTTGATGAAGTGTTTGTTTGTAGGCCGAGAAGCACTTTGATAGAACTATGACGAGTGTGGGAGGATTTGATTTTAGTCGAAAGAGCGACAGCAACAGTGATAAAGTGGAAGTCCATTGTACGTATCGTGACAAATAAAGTTTGTAGAGTACTTTGTAATTACAGTATTGTTTAATTGTATGGAATGATTGTTTATGTTAAGCAAATTACGCCCATTTTTCTATCACTCTAGCATATTTTATCATGTTAAAGGTGAAGGTAATGTACATGAAAAGAACATTTGTGGCGCTCCAATCAGCTTGTGGTCAAAATGCTTTGGAAGGCCTGCTAACATACAGTAAGTACATACAGATTTTGTATGGGATTTGATAATAGTTGTCAAAAGAAAAATTAGCACAGACAACACAGTAGAGTGCATGCAATATTTTGTGTGTGCAGTGGTATATTCGTATATATATATATATATATATATATATATATATATATATATATATATATATATATATATATATATATATATATATATATATATATATAAAAATATATATATATACATATATATGTGTGTGTGTGTGTATACATATATATATATATATATATATATATATATATATATATATATAAATATATATATATATATATATATATATATATCAACCAATCAATCAATCAATGTTTATTTATATAGCCCTAAATCACAAGTGTCTCAAAGGGCTGCACAAGCCACAACAACATCCTCGGTTCAGATCCCACATCAGGATATATATATATATATATATATATATATATATATATATATATATGTGTGTGTGTGTTTGTGTGTGTGTGTGTAGAGAGATAGAGAAAGAGAGATAGGGAGAGAGATTAAGGATGTCAAAAATTAATTACTAATAACTAATGTGTGTTATACATTAAATTTGCAGTAATTATGTATATATGCAGATTTATTTTGACCGTATATGCTCCTTTACCTTAAAAAGTGGTCCGGGTTGTTATACGGTCAGTTACAAGGTTAATGCATATTTTGGTGCAAATATGAGTGAGGAGTCTCTTAACTATTGTGCTCTCTGGCAAATTTCACTTCAAAATACACCCAGTTGATGTATTCGATAAAACATAGTTGCATAGTTTTGAGCAAATAAATGACTTTAAGTAAAACCTTTTAAAAAGCAGAGGTGTATTTTGTATCATTATATAGACATAATGATTCATGAACACCTTTGTTCGATAATGAAGGTTGCCTCAGCTCAAAGCCTGAGCCCCGACATTAATGAACTAGCATCCAAGAAAAGATGCCAGGTATCTGGCTTGGGCACATCAGATTATATCAGTGTGTTGCAAACTGAGCAGTTTAAAGTCCTGAATGGTTGTTTTATTCATTGTTATTTTATTTTCAAATGTATTAGCCTGTGGAAAAAGTTAATGTTGATATTTACCTCAGAAGTCTGCAAATAGAAAAGAGGCATTCTATTTTTATTTGAATTGTATTTGATATGCCATTGATATTTTTTAATTATTATTATTATTATTTGAAACTTGATTTTGCATGTCACTATAAAGTTATATAAGCCTTGCTTGTTCAATATTTAATGCAAAACTTGTTTGGGTCCCTATTAAAAGGTTAATTTGTTCAACCTTGGCCCGCGGCTTTGTTCAGTTTAAAATTTTGTCCCACTCTGTATTTGAGTTTGACACCCCTGTGTTAGGCCAATACTAAAATAGAAATCAATAAACTTCTCCCACGGATGATGGGTAGGCTCCTTCTGGTTCACTGACATAGGTAAAAAAACAATTTGTTTCCCTCCATGTCCCTTTAGGGACTCCGTAGGTTTTTTTATGTTCAAAATCAATACATTGTTGGTGCCTTTGGTTATTTCCCTGCTCTGCTTTATTAAAAATAGTAGTTTGGCCTTGGCTGAGGTCTGTCTTTTACTGCTCCTATGTGTCTGTGTTGACAGTGTGTGCTAATAAGCTCTTGTTTGTCAAAGTAAAGCCATCAGTGCATGCAATGTGCACCAATCAGAAGAGAAGCATTGTCATCCAGGCGTAAGCATCGCCATCAATGAAATGAAACAACCTATTTTAATGTTGTCAGAGGGTCACGGAAGAGATTCAGGAATGTTGGTGGTGTTGGGGGGGGGTCCAGAGGGAGTTCACATCAGCCTCCGTGTGCACATTTAGACTAGCGAGTGGAAGTAAAACCTGGCCGCCGCCAACCAACACGCTTTGCCTCAATTGGTAGCGGCAATAACAACCAAATTAGCCATGCACACGCAGGCGCCCCTCATGCAGAGCTCTGGCCCCCAAGTTAGCGGCCCCCGAGTCCTCTCTGATCCACTGGTCCACTGATTCGAGACACGACAATACGAGCCATCACGCATCCATAGTGTGAAATTAGAGCAGGGTGTGAAAGTGGAAAAAAAGCAGATAAGTACGAGGTTGAATGCCGCTATTTCGCTTCTTTTGCCTGATTTATTCCTGCACCTCGACACTGTCAAAGTCAATAAAGAAGAAAATTGTTCACACATTTGTGTTGGTTTCTCTGTCATGACTAATGTGCCATCTCTGGCTCTGGAAGACAAAACAGAGTGTGTTTGCTGTAAGCCTAACCTGAGTTATGAAGCCGTGCACATGTGTCAGGCTGCATACTTAACAAAGAAACTTTTTCAAATTGTTGCTCAATCCATGCACTACAGACATACGGACATTCGGGCTGCTTGCTTCAGAGATGCTGGTTTGGGTTTAAAAAACCCTAAATGCTGTGCAAATTATTCTCTTGATGCTATAGAGTAGTGCTTCTCAAACTTTTATCACCAAAAACCACCTTAGAAAAACACTTGGCTATCCAAATGCCACCATAATGACCAACATTAAAATACAGTAGTGTAGTAAGCCCAAGTATTCATTAAAAACAAGGCAGAGGTTTTCATTAACAAGCATATTGAATATTGTTGGCCAATGTAACATTATACAAAGTTTGAACAGAAACACTGTGTTTGACTATCAAAAAATACAATAATAATTAATTAAGTGATTATTTGGCGTACCACTAGATGGAGCCACTAATGGTACCCGTACCACATAGAGTGCTATAGTATTCCAGAAGGATCCATTTGTCCATTTTTATTTTCTGCAAAACCACAATAGCACAGACCGCCGACAAGGCCTAACAATCAATCTTTTTGTCGTTAAAATGCATGCATTATTCCTTTTGAAATTACACAAATATTACAAAAATATTTTTGATTAGTTTCACTTTTATTTATTAATCAATCAATCAAATTGATTTTATTTGTTATATTTTGAATGTTCAGTTCAGTTCAGTTTCAGTTTATTTGGAAAAGCATGCGATACAATGTAATGCTTCACACAATTCCAGTTGTTTCATTACAGCACGTCCGAAAAGGAGTAGGAAGAAGCAGAGCTTATTTAATCCTACCCCTTGTTCTCTGTAACAGAACTGTGAACAAATAAATAATAAATAATTAATATAAGCGTACAAATAATAATAATAAGCGTACAAATATTAAATGCATAAATAATCTTTGTCTCAATAAAAAAAAATTAAAAAAATTTAAAAAAGGGTTCAAGATGTTCATCTTAATTCTTATTCTGTGTACTTTGTGAACACTTGTAGTTTGAACAGTCTCTTAAACTGAATCATATTGGTGCTTTGTTTGATTTATTTGCTTAATCCATTCCATAATTTAATTCCACATACTGATATGCTAAAGGTTTTAAGTGTTGTACGAGCATACAAATGTTTTAAAGTATATTTTCCTCTAAGGTTATATTACTCCTCTTTTGTTGAGAAGAATTGTTGCACATTCTTGGGTAGCAGTTGTTAAAAAAGTTTTATAGAATTTTTAATTAGTTTTTGCATAATACTGTTAACTAACTGACAAAAAAAAACAATAACAGTTGTGCTAAAAGCATAAAGTTTATGGATTTTTTTAAAGTAAAAATAAATTTTTTTAGACTTGATTTCCCTTACGAGGAATTAAATATGCAATACATTTGTCAATAGATGTGTATTATTATTGATATTAAGTAGTACCAATTCTAACAATTCTAAAGGAATAATCAAATAAAGTAGGAATGATAATTTTCCATTTTAATAGTGCATATGTCCTCCAATAACCCTCGACATGCTGCCGGCTCTAAGGGCATCTTGTCTACAGCTGCCATACTAGTGCTGCCTAAATTTCCACTGTCACACATGCACACACACTCACACACACACACACACACACACACACACACACACACACACACACACACAGGAGGAACCTTGCAATGCATGCATGAAGCAGACCCCAACGAAACACAGCAAACCCACAAAGTCGCCTACTTCCTGTTGTCTTTTTACCTTAGCTTGTAGCTCATCTGGAGGTGGAGACTCCAAGACACACAACTACACACACACACACAACTATACACACACATATGCATGCACACAAAAAAGATCCAGGTCAAAGTGCAGCGTCTGATAAAGCCAACATGTGTCGGCAGACGAGTGCAGGTCTGCAGCCCTCTTGCCACACCAGGCCTAGTTATACCCAGCCTGTTTGAGGTACACTGATTACTGATATTACACACACACACACACACACACACACACACACACACACACACTTAAACACACATCCACAAAGTACCTTCACTGCAGGGTATGTGTAAACTCACCATGCAGAAGCAGGTCGCTGCATTAAACACAAGCATATGCTAGCAAGAAGTCTTGCTATGATCTTGCATACAGCCCTCCACTAGACTGGGCTTCAGTACGCTACACTAGTCGCTGTGTTCCACTGCATTACATTGGGCAGGGCAGCTCGTGCCCCCTCATGTGCTGCCACCGTGTGTGTGTGTGTGTGTGTGTGTAACAACAAGTGCAGGGCCTTGCAGAAGGCTGCTAGGGCTAGGCGCGTGCATGTCGAGGCCTCCTGCAGTCATTGGTGTGAGAGCCCATTTTCACAGTTCACAGCCGACCTGCTAATGGCTGATCATTCGTTCACGCTCTCTGTTGATTGTGCAGGCGGGAGGTTGGCCAATCGCACACTTCGCTAATGTACCGTACATAGTTGGGATAATCGGCGAGAGCAATAAGCATGCTAATGTTTCGTTGGCCAAGAAAACGGAGGCCTGGTGGTCTGGAAGGGCTTAGGAGAACGTTGGCTTTGGGATGGCAACCTATGTAAAGGATGCTCATTTCAAAAAACTATAAAGTTGCTTAATGTTAAAAACTGTATTTCTATCAGGCTACAAATACAAGCAGTTTGCATTTAATAGAGTTGGGATTTGTTGTTTGTTGCGCGGCTAAGAGGGGAACTGCACTTTTTGGGAATTTTGCTTTTAATTCACAATTGTTATGAGGGACAAGAATACATTTGTCTTTTTGTTTTAATGCACTCTAACTTGTAAAGAAAAAAAGTCTGCTTACAAAAGAGCCAATAGACGCCATTGTGTCTATTCCAACCATAAAACCCAATAAAATATAATATAATATAATATAAACATGGGGCAGCACGGTGGAAGAGGGGTTTGTGCGTCTGCCTCACAATACGAAAGTCCTGAGTAGTCGTGAGTTCAATCCCGGCCTCGGGATCTTTCTGTGTGGAGTTTGCATGTTCTCCCCGTGACTGCATGGGTTCCCTCCGGGTACTCCAGCTTCCTCCCACCTCCAAAGACATGCACCTGGGGATAGGTTGATTGGCAACACTAAATTGGCCCGAGTGTGTGAATGTGAGTGTGAATGTTGTCTGTCTATCTGTGTTGGCCCTGTGATGAGGTGGCGATTTGTCCAGGGTGTACCCCGCCTTCCGCCCGATTGTAGCTGAGATAGGCTCCAGCACCCCTCGCGACCCCGAAGGGAATAAGCGGTAGAAAATGGATGGATGGATAATATAAACATAATAAATTAATATAATATATCAGTATATATTATATACTGTATATATATTATGTAAATATTGAATATATGTTATATTTTATTTAAATGTGTAGTCTACTTTATACCTGCATTATTCTTTCCATCCTTACACTTTTCATACTTTGTAACTGATCTACTGTGTGGAACAATTTCCCTTGTGGATCAATAAAGTTTGTCCAAGTCTAAGTCTAAGTCTAAATAAACATTGTGGAGAATGCTTTAGTAAAACTTGATGGTATTCCTATTCTGTCTTGATGGTCCTTTTTACTCAACACATATGTCATCTGAAAAAACTTGGGATTGACCAGTGACTTTTATTCCCTGAGAGGAAAACTGGTCAGACGTAACAACATCCAAAAAGCGCCAGCAATACCCTATTTACATTTTGCGACCTGATTATTAACCAAGTGTTGGCGATATTGTTATTATAAGCGCTAACGTTAAGGACCTACATTTAGCAGCACATGGACCAGAGGGAGTTAACTTCCTTGTGCTGATGTATTGACATCATGAGCTGCTGAGCTGCTCTCTCACCTCTGAGCTCGTGAAAGTTTATTCTGGATTGTAAACCATGTCTCTCCCCTGAATAGTAAAATTATGTAGACATAGGGTTTGGTACCAAAATCTATTTCGATACTTTTCGATAATTTTTTAAATAAAGGGGACCACAAAAAATGACATTATTGGCTTTATTTTAACAAAAAATCTTAGGGTACATTAAAATGATGTTTCTTATTGCAATCGAAGAACAATTTTGTCCTTAAATAAAATAGTGAACATACAAGACAACTTGTCTTTTAGTAGTAAGTAAGCAAACAAAGGCTCCTAATTTGTCTGCTGACAAATGCAGTAACATATTGTGTCATTTATCATTCTATTATTTTGTCAAAATTATGAGGGACAAGCTGTAAAAATTATTATTAATCCACTTGTTCATTTACTCTTAATATGTGCTTATTTTCTGTTTTAACATGTTTTATCTACACTTCTGTTAAAATGTAATAAACATTTACTATTCCATTGTTCTCCTCTCTGAGCTGCCACCTTACCGTGGTAAAGGAGTTTACGTGTCCCAATGATCCTAGGAGCTATGTTGTCCGGGGTTTTCTATACCCCTGGTAGGGTCTCCCAAGGCAAACTGGTCCTAGGTAAGGGATCAGACAAAGAGCAGCTCGAAGACCTCGATGAAGAACACAAACCAAGGACCCAGATTTCCCTCGCCCGGACGCGGGTCACCGGGGCCCCCCTCTGGAGCCAGGCCCGGAGGTGGGGCACGATGGCGAGCGCCTGGTGGCCGGGCCTGTCCCCATGGGGCCCGGCCGGGCACAGCCCGAAGAGGCAACGTGGGTCCCCCCTCCAATGGGCTCACCACCCATAGCAGGGGCCATAGAGGTCGGGTGCAGTGTGAGCTGGGCGGAAGCCGAGGGCAGGGCACTTGGCGGTCCGATCCTCGGCTACATAAGCTGGCTCTTGGGACGTGGAACGTCACTTCGCTGGGGGGGAAGGAGCCTGAGCTAGTGCGTGAGGTGGAGAAGTTCCGGCTAGATATAGTCGGACTCACTTCGACGCACAAAAGGGCTCTGGAACCACTTCTCTTGAGAGGGGCTGGACTCTCTTCCACTCTGGCGTTGCCGGCAGTGAGAGGCGACGGGCTGGGGTGGCAATTTTTGTTGCCCCTCGGCTCAAAGCCTGCACGTTGGAGTTCAACCCGGTGGACGAGAGGGTAGCTTCCCTCCGCCTTCGGGTGGGGTGACAGGTCCTGACTGTTGTTTGCGTTTACGCGCCAAACGGCAGCTCAGAGTACCAACCCTTTTTGGATTCACTCGAGGGAGTACTGGAGAGTGCTCCCCCGGGTGATTCCCTCGTTCTACTGGGGGACTTCAACGCTCATGTTGGCAGCGACAGTGAAACCTGGAGAGGTGTGATTGGGAAGAATGGCCGCCCGGATCTGAACCCGAGTGGTGTTCTGTTGTTGGACTTTTGTGCTCGTCACAGATTGTCGATAACAAACACCATGTTCAAACATAAGGGTGTCCATATGTGCACTTGGCACCAGGACACCCTAGGGCGCAGTTCCATGATCGACTTTGTAGTTGTGTCATCGGATTTGCGGCCTCATGTTTTGGACACTCGAGTGAAGAGAGGGGCGGAGCTTTCTACCGATCACCACCTGGTGGTGAGTTGGCTGCGATGGTGGGGGAGGATGCCGGACAGACCTGGCAGGCCCAAACGCATTGTGAGGGTTTGCTGGGAACGCCTGGCAGAGTCTCCTGTCAGAGAGAGTTTCAATTCCCACCTCCGGAAGAACTTTGAACATGTCACGAGGGAGGTGCTGGACATTGAGTCCGAGTGGACAATGTTCCGTACCTCTATTGTCGAGGCGGCCGATTGGAGCTGTGGCCGCAAGGTAGTTGGTGCCTGTCGTGGCGGTAATCCTAGAACCCGTTGGTGGACGCCGGCGGTGAGGGATGCCGTCAGGCTGAAGAAGGAGTCCTATCGGGTTCTTTTGACTCATGGGACTCCTGAGGCAGCAGACAGGTACCGACAGGCCAAGCGGTGTGCGGCTTCAGCGGTCACGGAGGCAAAAACTCGGACATGGGAGGAGTTCGGGGAGGCCATGGAAAAAGACTTCCGGACGGCTTCGAAGCAATTCTGGACCACCATCCGCCGCCTCAGGAAGGGGAAGCAGTGCAGTGTCAACACCGTGTATGGTGGGGATGGTGCTCTGCTGACCTCGACTGCGGATGTTGTGGATCGGTGGAGGGAATACTTCGAAGACCTCCTCAATCCTACCAGCACGTCTTCCTATGAAGAAGCAGGGCCTGGGGAATCTGTGGTGGGCTCTCCTATTTCTGGGGCTGAGGTTGCCGAGGTAGTTAAAAAGCTCCTCGGTGGCAAGGCCCCGGGGGTGGATGAGATCCGCCCGGAGTTCCTTAAGGCTCTGGATGTTGTGGGGCTGTCTTGGTTGACAAGACTCTGCAACATCGCGTGGACATCGGGGGCGGTACCTCTGGATTGGCAGAACGGGGTGGTGGTTCCTCTCTTTAAGAAGGGGAACCGGAGGGTGTGTTCCAACAATCGTGGGATCACACTCCTCAGCCTTCCCGGTAAGGTCTATTCAGGTGTACTGGAGAGGAGGCTACGCCGGATAGTCGAACCTCGGATTCAGGAGGAACAGTGTGGTTTTCGTCCTGGTCGTGGAACTGTGGACCAGCTCTATACTCTCGGCAGGGTCCTTGAGGGTGCATGGGAGTTTGCCCAACCAGTCTACATGTGCTTTGTGGACTTGGAGAATGCATTTGACCGTGTACCCCGGGAAGTCCTGTGGGGAGTGCTCAGAGAGTATGGGGTAACGGACTGTCTTATTGTGGCAGTTCGCTCCCTGTATAATCAGTGTCAGAGCTTGGTCCGCATTGCCGGCAGTAAGTCGGACACGTTTCCAGTGAGGGTTGGACTCCGCCAAGGCTGCCCTTTGTCACCGATTCTGTTCATAACCTTTATGGACAGAATTTCTAGGCGCAGTCAGGGCGTTGAGGGGATCTGGTTTGGTGGCTGCAGGATTAGGTCTCTGCTATTTGCAGATGATGTGGTCCTGATGGCTTCCTCCGGCCAAGATCTTCAGCTCTCACTGGATCGGTTCGCAGCCGAGTGTGAAGCGACTGGGATGGGAATCAGCACCTCCAAGTCCGAGTCCATGGTTCTCTCCCGGAAAAGGGTGGAGTGCCATCTCCGGGTTGGGGAGGAGATCTTGCCCCAAGTGGAGGAGTTCAAGTACCTCGGAGTCTTGTTCACGAGTGGGGGAAGAGTGGATCGTGAGATCGACAGGCGGATCGGTGCGACGTCTTCAGTAATGCGGACGCTGTATCGATCCGTTGTGGTGAAGAAGGAGCTGAGCCGGAAGGCAAAGCTCTCGATTTACCGGTCGATCTGCGTTCCCATCCTCACCTATGGTCATGAGCTTTGGGTCATGACCGAAAGGACAAGATCACGGGTACAAGCGGCCGAAATGAGTTTCCTCCGCCGAGTGGCGGGGCTCTCCCTTAGAGATAGGGTGAGAAGCTCTGTCATTCGGGGGGAGCTCAAAGTAAAGCCGCTGCTCCTCCACATCGAGAGGAGCCAGATGAGGTGGTTCGGGCATCTGGTCAGGATGCCACCCGAACGCCTCCCTAGGAAGGTGTTTCGGGCACGTCCGACCGGTAGGAGGCCACGGGGAAGACCCAGGACACGCTGGGAAGACTATCTCTCCCGGCTGGCCTGGGAACGCCTCGGGATCCCCCGGGAGAAGCTGGACGAAGTGGCTGGGGAGAGGGAAGTCTGGGCTTCCCTGCTTAAGCTGCTGCCCCCGTGACCCGACCTCGGATAAGCGGAAGAAGATGGATGGATGGATGGATGGATTCCATTGTTTGGATACGTTACATTAGTTTTGGATGATACCATAAATTTAGGTATCGATCCGATACCAAGTAGTTACAGGATCATACATTGGTCATATTCAAAGTCCTCATGTGTCCAGGGACGTATTTACTGAGTTTCTAAACATAATATGAATATTTTTTTAAAGAAAAAAATATTTTAAGATATCGATGTAATCATAGTAGTATCGACAAGATATGCTATAATTGGTATCATTGCAGTGGATGTCAGGTGTAGATCCACCCATTACATGTGTTTACATCCAGGAGCGCTAGCTTTTGTTAGCGGTGACGCCGGTGAGCTATTGTATCCTCCTACGGTGTGTAGTGAAGCATGTTTAGCTATTCCTTGTCCTGCAGGGATGATACTTGTAAGAAACGTACTTTATTTGTCGCCATGGAGGCGAGGATTAGTGATTTAGAAGTAATGAAAACACTGCCGACTGCGGATGAACGTTAGCTGCTAGCTAGCTAGCCATGTCTTAAAGCACCTCTTCCTGAGGGCATTTCACTGTTATAACTTCACCTTTATCATTAGTTTTTAAGCCAAAATGCATCCGTTGTCCTTTTTTCTGTCTACACACCATGTCTGTTTGTAAGTACTAGGTGATTCTGCGCTGCCGAACATGCTCCTCTGCTCGTATAACCAGCAATGTCACGATGTGTTGACGCGCCGTCATGCCTGTTAAAAAAAAAAAAAAAAAACGGGGGGAACCGGTACTTTTTAAACAGAGTAGAGTATCGTTTTTGATTCATGAGTACCGCGATGCTATACTAGTAATAGTATACCGTACAACCCTATGGGGACATAAAATGAAAAATTTGTAAACTTTGACAGCCAATTTAGACTAGGAAATGTTGATACAAGCCACGAGAAAGACATGCGAGAGACGCTTGTTTGCATCCACCTTTTTTTTTTTCAACCCTTCACGAAGATTATGAGTCATTCTTTAATTTATTTTCTAAAGGGGAATATGTCCAAATCTTAACAGTCGGCAGACATTGTACTGTAAGTGATGTTTTATTATGTTGGTTGTCTCTCATGAAGTCTGCAGTGAGCAATAATCAGTGATGATGTCAAAGGAAAAAACGAACGTTGTGATGCGTTCATAAAACCAATGCACCACGTAAACTTAAAATGATCAAAATATGTAAATAACTCATGTTATTATGAATATGCCTGTTATTACATCACATACAGTATATACTTACAGCATGTATATAAAACGTTGATGGAAGTGTTTGGATGTTTTTAAGGGCTTTATAGGCAGAATAAAGGGACTTCCATAGGCTCCATTATAAGCGGACTTTTGCATTTATTTACCATTTAGAATGCATGAAAAAAACATATGTGTTCTTGTCTTACATAATGATAGTGAAAAATCCAAAAAGAATTGCAGTTTCCCTTTAGACACGTGAAGACAATACTCCCTCGCCACATCGCACTTCAAAAATTGCAACTTTACCAATTTGCTGATTTAAAAAAAATATATTTTTAAAGTATATTGTACAAATTTTGTGGGTCCTAAATTAAGCATAACGTTGGCTAAATAAAATAAACATATTAATACTACCTACAGTAGTATTGGCCACTAGATGGGACCAAACCAATCAGAGTGCGCTGTTCGGTATTGTGACCACCAGTGTTGGGTTAGTTACTGAAAACCAGTAACTAGTTACAGTTACTAGTTACTTTATTTCAAAATTAACTCAATTACTAACTCAGTTACTTACACCAAAAAGTAATGAGTTACTGTGAAAAGTAACTATTTAGTTACCGGTACTTCTTTGTTTCTTCTTCTTTTTTTAATTAATGCCCTTTTAGCCTTCATTTCAGTACTGTTATTGCACTGGAGAATAATACAATCTGTTGATCAACTTGACATGCATTTGCATCACTGAACTTTGCTAAGCAATGTGGTCTACATACAACACACAAAGACAAAGATATGTTTCAAAGGGCCAATTTATTTCAGGCCAGAACAAATTGACAAAACTATTTTAAATAGCTGCAACATAACATACATAAGTAACAAACCACATAATAACAACCTGGCTTCACCCAAGGAAGGCACACATGACATACACAAAGCCTAACCAGGCATTGTTTTTCTCTCAAGGAATTCGGACATAAAATCATGTCTTTCGGAGATCGACACTGTACTGAAGCCCAGAACACTCTACGTTTTAGTTTAGAGATAAGGAAAGATTTACCTGGCCCACTAGGATCCCTCTTTATGTTTGTGAACTTTATAGTCTAAACATTTAGAGTGATGTGATAATCAAACACTCTAGAAGTCTAGAATGAAAGAGTATATAAGAGAATTGACAGAGTGTGTGTACCTTCAGTCATGAATGATGAGCAGAGGCAGAGTTTGGAGTGTTTTCTTTAACTTGCTTTCCATGTTTATGTTCTCACTGTCCACTGTGTCCAGCTGCCTGAAACATATGTTGCCATCCAAGCAACGTTATCATGGATGCCCCTGTTTATTTCAGCAAGACAATGCCAACAGCGAGACTTCGTAGTAAAAGAGTGCGGGTACTAGACTGGCCTGCCTGTAGTCCAGACCTGTTTCACATTGAAAATGTGTGGCGCAATATGAAGCCTAAAATACCACAACGGAGACCCCGGACTGTTGAACAACTTAAGCTGTACATCAAGCAAGAATGGGAAAGAATTGCACCTGAAAAGCTTCAAAAATTGGTCTCCTCAGTTCCCAAATGTTTACTGTGTGTTGTTAAAAGGAAAGGCCATGTAACACAGTGGTAAAAATGCCCCTGTGCCAACTGTTTTGCAATGTGTTGCTGCCATTAAATTCAAAGTTAAAGATTATTTGCAAAAAAAAAAATGAAGTTTGTCAGTTTGAACATTAAAGGGGAACATTATCACCAGACCTATGTAAGCGTCAATATATACCTTGATGTCGCAGAAAAAAGACCATATATTTTTTGAACCGATTTCCGAACTCTAAATGGGTGAATTTTGGCGAATTAAACGCCTTTCTATTATTCGCTCTCGGAGCGATGACGTCACAACGTGACGTCACATCGGGAAGCAATCCGCCATTTTCTCAAACACATTACAAACACCGAGTCAAATCAGCTCTGTTATTTTCCGTTTTTTCGACTGTTTTCCGTACCTTGGAGACATCATGCCTCGTCGGTGTGTTGTCGGAGGGTGTAACAACACGAACAGGGACGGATTCAAGTTGCACCAGTGGCCCAAAGATGCGAAAGTGGCAAGAAATTGGACGTTTGTTCCGCACACTTTACCGACGAAAGCTATGCTACGACAGAGATGGCAAGAATGTGTGGATATCCTGCGACACTCAAAGCAGATGCATTTCCAACGATAAAGTCAAAGAAATCTGCCGCCAGACCCCCATTGAATCTGCCGGAGTGTGTGAGCAATTCAGGGACAAAGGGCCTCGGTAGCACGGCAAGCAATGGCGGCAGTTTGTTCCTGCAGACGAGCGAGCTAAACCCCCTGGATGTCTTGGCTCACACCGTCCCTTATGCCACCGAAGATGATCAAGAGTAGAATATCGACCCTAGCTTCCCTGGCCTGCTGACATGAGGGTATGTCTACAGAATATATTAATTGATGAAAATTGGGCTGTCTGCACTCTCAAAGTGCATGTTGTTGCCAAATGTATTTCATATGCTGTAAACCTAGTTTATAGTTGTTGGTTTCCTTTAATGCCAAACAAACACATACCAATCGTTGGTTAGAAGGCGATCGCCAAATTCGTCCTTGCTTTCTCCCGTGTCGCTGGCTGTCGTGTCGTTTTCGTCGGTTTCGCTAGCATACGGTTCAAACCGATATGGCTCAATGGCTTCAGTTTCTTCTTCAATTTCATTTTCACTACCTGCCTCCACCCTACAACCATCCGTTTCAATACATGCGTAATGTGTTGAATCGCTTAAGCCGCTGAAATCCGAGTCTGAATCCAAGCTAATGTCGCTATAGCTTGCTGTTCTATGCGCCATGTTTGTTTGTATTGGCATCACTATGTGACGTCACAGGAAAATGGACGGGTGTATATAACGATGGTTAAAATCAGGCGCTTTGAAGCTTTTTTTAGGGATATTGCGTGATGGGTAAAATTTTGAAAAAAACTTCGAAAAATGAAATAAGCCACTGGGAACTGATTTTTAATGGTTTTAACCCTTCTGAAATTGTGATAATGTGCCCCTTTAAATATATTGTCTTTGCAGTGTATTCAATTGAATATAAGTTGAAAAGGATGCAAATCATTGTATTCTGTTTTTATTTATGAATTACACAACGTGCCAACTTCACTGGTTTTGGGTTTTGTATTACGACTCTAAGGGTGAACTTCTATTCATGCCATAACTTGATGGGTAAATGTACAACCCTTTGACCAAATATCTGTGTTGTACATTATCCGTAATCCTGCAAAATGTATCTGCCCTACTATTTACTGTTTTATTATGTCAAAGTGGCTGCCGTGAACAAAACAACAAAGCTATCGGGGATTGAAAACATTCGCGCAGCAGTGTAGGTTTTAATAGGAAAGGGTCAAAAGTACATTTCTCTGGGGAAAGAAATGTCATTAATTAAACTAAGTCTCGTCACCAATTAGGACAACACGCCTGCAGGCACTATAAGCCTTTGAAAACTTAAAGCACATTTGCATCCATATAATTCATATCTGTAAAGTAATAGCTAATAAAGCTGAGTGTGGCCAAATGCAAAATGGCACGAGGCGTGTTGACTTTCTCATGTCTGCTTTGAGTAAAGAGCTGTCAGGCGTGCTGATGTGAAACATGTTGCATCTGCCTCCCTCACAGGTTTTTCACAGCGCATTAGGAGACCCCTCGTAGAATCCCTCTCTGAGATCACACTGCATTTTCTGTGTGACTACACATCTTTCGCCCGTGGAGGAGCGCGGCGCCGCCGCACTGTCCATCTGGATATCCCGGCTCGTCCCGCAAAGTTCACTTCGGCCAAACATGACAAACTTCCTCAAGTGGATGGGATTAGCATGAGGGGGATCGTGCGCGCGACTAAGTGCTCTCCGGGCTAAAAAAGAGAGTGGTCGAGTGCCAAGGAAGCATAATTAATGTCCTTAATTGGGCCTTTCGTTACAGTTGAGACTGATAGTCCACTCATAGTGGCTGCAGGGCCGCTGCCATATGTGTGTCCTCTGCTTGTCTCGTCTCATATAGCTTGCTGGACTTCTTACTAACATGCATGTATCTTTGGACACACTTTGCATACTTTGAAAACTTCCTGCCGTTTTGCCCAATCGCACAATTTATCCCTTCTTTGTGGATAATAACAATGTGCACAGAGGACCGAAATTTCTCGGTACAGTACCCCTCCTCCTGAGTCGTGATGACGCAGTGACATCAAAAGGGCAACAACGTGTAAATCCGCTTTTCTCTTTCCAGTACAGTGACCAGTAAACACATCTGTGTTCCATTTCAGCAAATATTGCATGTATCAGTCAAGAAGAGTGATAAAAGCGACGTTACCCTCTGAATTCATTATGTGGATGACAATATGTTTCTTCTAAATCAGGGGTGTCAAACTCAAATACAGAGTGGGCCAAAATTTAAAACTGAACAAAGCCGCGGGCCAAGGTTGAACAAATTAACCTTTTTGATAGGGACCCAAACAAGTTTTGCATTAAATATTGAACAAGCAAGGCTTATATAACTTTATAGTGACATGCAAAATCGAGTTTCAAATAATAATAATAATAATTAAAAAATATCAATGGCATATCAAATACAATTTAAATAAAAATTGAATGCCTCTTTTGTATTTGCAGCCTTCTGAGGTACATATCAACATTAACTTTTTCCACAGGCTCATAAATTTGAAAATAAAATAATGAGTAAACCAACCATTCAGGACTTTAAACTGCTCAGTTTGCAACACACTGATCTAATCTGATGTGCCCAAGCCAGATACCTGCCATCTTTTCTTGGATGCTAGTTCATTAATGTCGGGGCTCAGGCTTTGAGCTGAGGCAACCCTCAATATCGAACGAAGATGTTCATCAGTCATTATTTCTCATATTCCACAGTCTTGGGGGCGTGCCTTACAGGCACTGCTTTTAACGTCCTCTACGAGCTGACGTCACGTCCGCTTTTCATCCCTTCTGACAACGTGTCCGCCCAGTCACAAGATATGAGCGGCTCCTGTACGCACACACAAGTGAATGCAACGCATACTTCATCAACAGCGATACAGGTTACACTGAGAGTGGCCGTATAAGCAACTTTAACATTGTTAGAAATATACGCCACACTGTGAATCCACACCAAACAAAAATGACAAACACATTTTGGGAGAACATCCGCACAGTAACACAACATAAACACAACAGAACAAATACCCAGAATCCTTTGCAGCACTAACTCTTCCGGGACGCTGCAATATACCCCCCCCCCCCCCTCCCCACACACACACACCTTGTAGCATCCCGGAAGAGTTAGTGCTGCAAAGGGTTCTGGGTATTTGTTCTGTTGTGTTACTGTGCGGATGTTCTCCCGAAATGTGTTTGTCATTCTTGTTTGGTGTGGATTCACAGTGTGGCGTATATTTCTAACAATGTTTAAGTTTTTTTATATTGGCACCCTCAGTGTAACCTGTATCGCTGAAGATCAAGTATGCGTTGCATTCATTTCTATGTGCGTGCCAGAGCCGCACATATGAAACTGGGCCAGCACGTTAGATTGGATGAAAGGGGAACGTTACAATCCTTGGGAGGGACACTGAAATTTGGGAGTCTCCTGGGAGGTTTGGCAAGTATGAGAATTAGCGGTGTACCCCGGCACCGCCGCTGTATATAATCGGCGGGCCAGCTCTAGTGTTAATTTGATTTCGCCTCACGGGCCAAGTGAAATTACACGGCGGGCCAAATTTGGCCCGCGGGCCAGAGTTTGACACCCGTGTTCCAAAGCGTGTAGTATAGTATGATATGGTATGGTCAGTAAGGGGCCTCGAGAGGGGTTTTGGGGCATCCCCCCCAAACCTCAACAACACCCAGCCCCCCCAAAAATAAATAAACACCAGCCCACCACTCCCCCCACCCTGAAAACACAGTTTAAAAAGAAAAATCATGATTTTACTCAACAGAACAGCAACAATGCAAACATATCATCCATTTTAAAAACAATAGTGTTCTTGACTATATCTCCTCTGTGGTTGGTGCATGCACGTCTGTGCGAGTGTAACAGAGGCCACTCAAATTCAAGATTAATGCTGGCCTGTGCTTTTAGTTCAGTGGTCAAGACACTGGCCTTTCATGCCGGCAAGTTGGGTTCGAGCCCCGCTCTGCAGAGTAGGAAAAGACAACGGAGCCGAGAGAGAGAGAGAGTACCCAATCACTACACCAATCAGAGCTGTCTGTGATTGACAGCTATGAACACCAGTCATTGCATTCCGTCGTTAGAATCGGGGGCTTCGATTGGCTTCAGCCCAGGTAAGCCATTGGTATGATATGGTATGGTACAGTCCATCCATCCATTTTCTACCGCTTATTCCCTTCGGGGTCGCGGGGGGTGCTGGAGCCTATCTCAGCTACAATCGGGCGGAAGGCGGGGTACACCCTGGACAAGTCGCCACCTCATCACAGGGCCAACACAGATAGACAGACAACATTCACACTCACATTCACACACTAGGGCCAATTTAGTGTTGCCAATCAACCTATCCCCAGGTGCATGTTTTTGGAAGTGGGAGGAAGCCAGAGTATACCTGGAGGGAACTCACACAGTCACGGGGAGAACATGCAAACTCCACACAGAAAGATCCCGAGCCCGGGATTGAACCCAGGACTACTCAGGACCTTCGTATTGTGAGGCAGACGCACTAACCCCTCTACCACCACAGTGTTAAAGTTAAAGTTAAAGTACCAATGATTGTCACACACACACTAGGTGTGGTGAAATTTGTCCTCTGTATTTGACCCATCCCCATGTTCACCCCATGGGAGCAGTGAGCAGCAGAGAATCATTTTTGGTGATTTAACCCCCAATTCTAACCCTTGATGCTGAGTGCCAAGCAGGGAGGTAATGGGTCCCATTGTTTTGTAGTCTTTGGTATGACTCGGCCAGAGTTTGAACTCACAACCTCTCAGTCTCAGGGCGGACACTCTAACCACAAGGCCACTGAGCTGGTGGTATGGTATGGTATGGTATGGTGTGGTAAAGACCACCTTCACCACCTTCTGTAAATTTTCTCCCCGCAGATGCTTTCCTCTCGCCAATTTTCTCTTAAGAGAACCGCTCTCATGTGCTCTTTTCTCCTTAATTGAGCAAACTGCAAAGATAATGTTTGCAGTTTAATGGTGTTCGAATGAGCATAACATTGTATAGTATAGCATGGTATAGTGTTGTATTTTATAGTATGATATAGCTTAGCATAGTGTAGCATAATATAGCATTGTTAACAGTAGCATGGCATAGTATAGTGTAGTAAAGCATACTATATCATATTATAGTATAGTATTGTCCATCCATCCATCCATTTTCTACCGCTTGTCCCTTTTGGGGTCGCGGGGGTGCTGGAGCCTATCTCAGCTGCATTCGGGCATTGTATAGTACCTAATAGCATAGTATAGCATAGCATTGTATAGCATAATATAGTATAGAGTAACATAGAGTAATAGAGTATAGTACAGTTTAGTGTAGCATAGCGTAATAGTAATATAGTACAGTATTATAGTATAGAAAAGAATAGCTTATTATAGTATAGTATGTATAACGTATTACAGTACATAGCATACTGGTTTTAAATGCAGAGAAAACAAAGTGTATGCTCTTTACCACATCAAAAACTGTAAGATCATCACTGTGTGAGAACATTTTAACAAGAAATGGGCAACAAATTATGTTAGTATCTGCTTTTAAATATTTAGGATTTTTAATTGATGACCACTTGAGTTTTAAGGAGCACATTCAGTATGTTGTAAAAAAACTGAAACTTTTACTGGGATTTTATTATAGAAACAAGTCTTGCTTTTCTTTTACTGTGAAACAGAAATTGGTGGAAACAACCTTTTTACCTGTTATTGACTATGGAGATGTGTTGTACATGAATGCTACTGCTGGTTGTCTCCACAAGCTGGATAGTGTGTACCACGGGGCACTGAGATTCATTACCAACTGCGCTCCCCTTACTCACCATTGTGTGTTATACTCAATGGTTAACTGGACATCTTTATGTGCTCGACGCCTCAATCATTGGTATGTTTTCATCTACAAAACCATTCTGGGTATCACTCCATCTTATCTGTCTTGTCTTTTAACAAAGAAACAAGGAAGTCACAATCTTCGTTCAATGAATGTTCTGCAATTTGTCGTCCTCAAAGTAAGAACTGAACTGGGCAAGAAAGCATTTAGGTTTTCAGCACCGAAGGCTTGGAATAACCTACAATCGAACATTAAACTTCAAACCCTAGTTACGTTGAATGAGTTTAAAGCTTCTGTGAAAGGATTGCAGTCTACCTTGTCTGTATGCACATGTGTCATGTGAGCAAGTTTTAATGTTGTAAATGTGATGTTTTATGTATTTGTTTACTGTTTTTAATGTAACCTTGCTGCTGCCCTCTTGGCCAGGTCTCCCTTGGAAAAGAGATCTTTGATCTCAATGGGATTCTACCTGGTTAAATAAAAGCTAATAATAATAATAAAATAGTATATTATAGTATAATATAGTATCATTTAACATAATATAGTAAGGTATAGTTTACTATTTGTATACTACATTTTTATGATTAGATACATATTACATTTTAGCCTTAATTTAATTGACAGAATTATTTGATTACATCTATAATTTAAATATATCCATCTAGCTATTCAGCGTCTCTGAAAGACAAATGCAGTAATTAAAATAACTATGAAATGACATTGTTAATACTACATTATTACTTTGTAGCCTTAATTGTATTTTATTATTTACCAAAACTTCTTTTAAAAACATTTTCAAAATGTGGACATTGACGCACTACATTTTATAAGATCTTACTGTACAATTACATTATTATTATTACATTTTACATGATATTGCCATATTATATTATTATAATTACATTACATGCCATCCATCTATTCCATTGTAAATAAAATACTGTATAAATTTAATTTATGAAATAATGAAAATAACAATGAAAAGCAGTTTTATTTTATTTTTTCATTCTAAGAAAAAGGCTAATTGTTAATTTATTGCGAGGCTTCCTTTAGGGTTAGATGATGAACTTACCAGCAGGGGGCAGTAGTGCACTTTTATCAGGCTTTACCAGACTTTTAATGGCCTCCATTAATTGTATCATCGTTTGAAAAACATTTGCCTCAACAATGCAAATTCATTCTCTACAAAGTAATTTGGGCCAAAAAAAATTAATAAAAAAACCCTACATAATGTTAATAATAAATTAATGCTTAAAGGAAAACAACAATTCCGGGAAGCTTGGGATGGTCTGTCATTAAATGGCTGACTGACGAGGGTCACAAACCCAGGAAAACAATGGGATGGAGGTCTCTTTTGTTTTATTTAATTACACACTAATGAAGTCAGGTTGGATTAATTGGCGGTGATGCACCAAGGAAGACAGGCTTGACCTTGTCAATGTTCAATTTAATGAGTATCTGTACAACAAAAAAAATAGCTCTGGCTTTAATTTAAATCCATGATTCTTCTATTACATAGATAAAATTGGATTGTATGTATTCATAGAGGGCTTTGGTTGTGATGTATTTGTTTTAATGATACACTGTAAAGTAGGTGAAAGCAGTTAGGTTCCTGGGGGGTTGCGGTCACAGATTTTCATTATTAGTGTGTACACTCTACTATTCACTTTATAGTAATGCACAAGCCTGCAGCTAGGTGGCAGCAGTGCTCAATCTAATCAACAGGATGCCTGTTCTACCCAGTAGAAGTAGTAAATACACAGGAAATTATGTATACACTGTAAAATAAATCTGCACAATTTACAGTAAAATACCGGCAGCTGTGGTGTCCAGGAATTCACCGTAACAAATACAGTCACGATGTATCGGACATTGCGGTATGTTGATGTTGAATATGGTAAATTTACAGTTGATAAATGTTTTTGCTTACAGTAAATTACTATGAAATAAACTGATATATTGCTAGCCTCTATAAAAATTATGTTGAATTTACGATACAGCAGCTGTGGTTGCCAGGAATTCACCGTAAAACAAATTAGGGCCAATTTTAGCGTTGTCAATTAGCCTATCCCCAGGTGCATGCATACTTGCCAACCCTCACGATTTTTCCGGGAGACTCCCGAATTTCAGTGCCCCTCCCGAAAATCTCCCGGGGCAACCATTCTCCCAAATTTCTCCCAATTTTCACCCGGACAACAATATTGCCGCGTCCGCTTTTTCTTCATACATACTGCGTGCCGGACCAGTCACATGTTGTATGCGGCTTCTACAGACACACGTAAGTGACTGCAAGACATACTTGATCAAAAGCCATACAGGTCACACTGAGGGTGGACGTACAAACAACTTTAACACTGTTACAAATATGCGCCACACTGTGAACCCACACCAAACAAGAATGACAAACACATTTCGGGAGAAAATCCGCACCGTAACACAACATAAACACAACAGAACAAATACCCAGAATCCCTTGCATCCCTAACTCTTCCGGGCTACAATAAACACCCCCGCTACCACCAAAACCCCCACCCCCCTACTCTCCCAATCTCCCGAATTCAAAGGCCTCAAGGTTGGCAAGTATGGGTGCATGTCTTTGGAGGTGGGAGGAAACCGTAGCTAGTACCCGAAGAGAATTCACGCAGTCACAGGGAGGACATGCAAACTCTACACAGAAAGACCCTAGCCCGGGATACGAACTCAAGACCTTCTTACTGAGAGGTATCAATGCTAACCACTGCGTCGACCTGTTACCAATACTAGTATCTGCAAAATGCCTGTGTTTCTGAGACATGTAAGCGGTATATGAGAATTTTAAATTGAAAGTTTTGTACAACCTTTCACTGGACAACTCTCAACATGTTCGTTCAAGTGAGCTATTAACAATTATTAAATGCTCCGTATCTGTTAAATAGCTGCTTGCAACCAGGTCAACACACTTAAACACACAGCATTTTTAATTTCAATGCAGTTTACAATGAAGCACATAGACGTAACCCCTCCATGTCTGAAACAAATTGCCACAAAAAAACAAAAAAACATTTTGTTAGTCAATGCTTTAACACAAACCCCTCAACTAATTAAGGTATGCTGTAAATGTGTGTGTGAAGGTGTGTGTGAATGGGTGAATGTGGAAAGAGTGTCAAAGCGCTTTGAGTACCTTGAAGGTAGAAAAACGCTATACAAGTATAACCCATTTACGATTCACCATTTAAATTTAAATGTACAATCTGCAAAATCTTTAATTAATATAGAATAATAACGTACATTTTTATGTATTTGCATGCCTGTGACATTACAGTATTACAACTACATTGTACAAGTTTTTTACATTTTCACAGTAAAGTCATGTGTTTTCTATGTATTATAACCATAGTAATATAAGTTATATATGGTTTCTTGGTTTGTAGGAATCCACTTAATTCGCTACCGTGATAAACTATTTTTGATTACACAATGTTTAACAATTGCCGTAGTTTTTAAGGTATTTTATTACAGTGTACTTACTACTCCTTCTACACGGTAGGAGTAGTAAGAACACAGGAACACATGTGTACTTACTACTACTACCCAGTAGGAGTAGTAAGTACGCAGCAACACATGTGTATTTATTGCTACACTGTAGATGCAGGAAGTACAGAGAAACAGAGTATATTATAACAGAAATTGAGAAGTTTGTGACAGGAATAAAAGTTTAAAAAAAAGTAAAGGTCAGCAGCGTATACATACAGTATAATGTATGGCTCACACAGTGTTGTACAGATACATATATACATATTCTCAACAGTAAGTTAATTTCAGGGGGGTGGCGGGAAATTCTGTCCCCCTATAGGCTTTTCTTACTGTTTTCCTTGGCTTCCCTGATCACATTGATGGAGTAGGAGCCAACATGAGGGAGAGACTGACACACTTTTCCTGTTTCCCCCCAAGGGAATGAGCTAATTAAGGAGGGTCCCTGGTTTTATTTACTGTCAGCGTTCTGGCCTCTGGCTCTAGTGTGTGTGTGTGTGTGTGTGTGTGTGTGTGTGTGTGTGTGTGTGTGTGTGTGTGTGTGTGTGGGGCTGATTCTGCCATCTCAGACCGTCCTCGGTCACACCAGTTTGGTTAAGTCCTGGCTATTTTGCCCACATCCAGTCAGCCAGGGGCGCTATGACGGGGCTGATGCTGACCGTTATCCATTAGTTACATGGAGCTCCTCTTGGAGGATGTCCACAGACATGCAGGGAAGTACCGTAATTACTATGGCCTCCATACTATATGATAATATAGCAGAGCTTGCTCATAGCAGGGAAGAATCAGAATTACATTGCATCATCGAAGTGATGTCATGCAACCTAAACACATTGTGTAGTTTGTTCACACACAATTATGTGGACGATGACCATGTGGGTACCGTAATTGAAGCTTTCATGCAGAATATTGCACTCCTTTTTCTTGGCTTTTCCATGATATGTTTGTTTTTTTAAATGCCCACTTTTTAGCAGTAGATGCAGTGCAGATGTACAGGCGCAATCATAACGATATTGTTAAGTTAACCAACAAAAACTAAGTGTTATCAGCTTTAAAGGGCAGAATGTTTCGTCGGATTTCATCACATTATGCAAGGGGTACCCGATGAAGAAGCTCTGCACTTATCCTTTAGGTGTGAATTCCTCAATAATACTTTGATTTCAAGGAAGGAGTATGACTATGGTAGAATTGCAGTGTATCACTTAAATAAAAAGCTGATTAATCCAATTTGGACTCATTTCAAACCTGCTTTTCACTCCTTTTGCATCCAAAAAAAATTCTTATTTTTCCACTTTTAACACCTTATGACACAAATAGTTTAACTCATGATTATTCACATTGGCCAAATTTAATATTTTTAAAAAAGAAAACCAAAATGTATATATTTTATACATTAAATTTACAGATATGTAAGGTATAGATTTTTTTTAATGTAGTGGATATGTTTACATCTTAAAAAGTCTTCATATCCCTGTCAGATGTTGAGGACAAAAAAAAATTACACCAGTGCTTTATTTTTTAAAGTCAGACCTCCCTTTTGGTCGTCATGATCCGTTGCCCGGATCATGTTCTGTTTAGTTTTGGACTCCCTCAGTTCCTGTTTTGTGCACCCATGGGTTTGTTTTAGTTGCCATGGGTGCAAATTACTATCACCTGCCTCTAATTAGTGTCCGGGATGCTCAGCTCACCTGCTGCCGGGCACTAATCAGAGAGCTATTTATTCACGTTGCACGCCACAAACTGTCTGGCTTCCTTATTTGCAGTATGCAACAAGTTACGTTGGTTTATTCCTGTTCTCGATTCCTGTTTCCTGTGCTAAGTTGTTGCCTTAGCTTCCCGTGCGATCTGCACGCTTTCCCTTTGTCTGTTTCCTGTCTTTCGGTATTGTGTTGGATTTATGACAGTAAATCATATCCTACCTGCACGCTTCGTCCGGAGTGGTCTGTCTCATACTTGCCAACCTTGAGACCTCCGATTTCTGGAGGTGGGGGGCGTGGTTGGGGGCATGGTTAAGAGGAGAGGAGTATATTTAGAGCTAGAATTCATCAAGTCAAGTATTTCATATATATATATATACCGTATTTAGAGTATAAGTCGCACCTGCCGAAAATGCATAATAAAGAAGGAAAAAAACATATATAAATCGCCCTGGAGCCCGGCCAAACTATGAAAAAAACTGCGACTTATAGTCCGAAAAATACGGTATATATACAGTATATATATAAGAAATACTTGACTTTCAGTGAATTGTAGGTATATATATATTTTTTTTTTTAATTATTATATATATATATATATATATATATATATATATATATAAATAAAAGAAATACTTGAATTTCAGTGTTCATTTATTTACACATATACACACACATAACACTCATCTACTCATTGTTGAGTTAAGGGTTGAATTGTCCATCCTTGTTCTATTCTCTGTCAAGTCAAAGTACAGAGCAGCACAAACACCACTGATTTGCAGAGCACACTCCAGGCCTGAAGGGGCAACAGTGAGAGCTGAGGGCTGAAAATCTCCACCTGCTTCCAACAGATTGGTTTGATTGAATTCACCTGTTCACCTGCTCAGAGCACATGCTCAAAATGTTTGAGTTTCAGTCAGTCACCCCTTTGACATGCTGCTAGAAGGAAGGAAGGCAGCTCCTGTTTGGACTCAGAAGACGCAACTGGTGAGGAAACCAAGGGAGAGAAGATAATTTCACTGGGGAGAATCTTTAAAGAAGATAATTCCACTGATGTTTACACAATTGTTTAAGTTCACTGAAAGTAAATTTAAAAAAGTATCTGTGATGTTTAAGTTTATTCTTATAATTAGGATGGATTGTTTAAATTTAATTTCATTCATATTGTTGGAAATGTTTAAATGTATTCTTAAACCTAGACCCTATCAGTGGAAATTAATTTGTTTGGATTGATTTAAAGGAAAGCAAAGCATGTATTATGATGTATGTTTATGAAACACTAATGTATTTTTTTTTCTGTTTGGTTAAGGTTATCAACCTAATCTACCACTATTCAACCCCCACTATTCGACTATTCATTTTGTTCATCCATTCATCTACACCAATAACCCACTTTATTTTATTGCTTCAAATCAAACATCAATAAATCACAAGGAAAAAGGATTGAGTTGTCCCTTTGAGTCCTTCCTGAGTCCAACTGGCCCTTTCAAGTTCGGGCAAGGCTGTGAAAAAACCTGGAGAACTTGACAGTTGATAACCACCAGCGTGGCAGTGAAGACGAGGATTAAAGGCCTGAAGTCAAAGAAGCTGCTGTCGCAAAGGGAGGTACTTAAAACTGCACCATGGCAAGCGAAGCTCTTGGAAAAACAGTCAAGCAACTGAAGCAAGAGAGGACCGTAGCCAAAAGTGTCTTCACCAAGCAAGCCAACTACCTCAGCAGGGCTGCAGATACCATGATAAAGCAGGAACTACAAGAGGAGTTCTGCAAACTTTCCAGTCTGGCGAGGGATGTCGGTGAAGCAAACGATGACTACGAGACCGGCCTACTGGTGGACATGGAGGCCAAGTCTGAGGAAGGTGATGAAGTGGAACTAAAAATACAGCAGCAAAAAGACATAGAAAAAACCACAGATGACTGTGAAGCAAGACTGGATGAAGTCCGGAAAAAAGTTCAGCACAACCTTTGGTCCAGATATGGTGAGGACGAAGTCAACTCTGCAATAAATGAGGCAGGGATCGCCAGTGAAGATGTCCGGAGAATGCCTGTGACTGCAATCAACAGAGACGGATATGAGCTGCAGTGGATTGGAGTGAAATCATTGGTCAAAGATGTAATCACAAGCATGACTGAGTGGGAAAGGTGGATTCCAGATGACCAAAGGCAAAGGCTGGAAGGCAGAGTTAAGGACCTGAGGGCACTCAGCAATGTCCTCGAGGCCAGAAGGGCCGAATTCCTAACGGCACAAAGAAGTGCAGAGGAAGAAAGAAGAGGAAGAGAACCCCAGCTCCAACCAACTCCACAGCCGGTGCTGAGAATCAAACCCACCAGTCTACCCAGGTTCTATGGAATCAAAAGGAACTTCCATCGATGGCGTAGTGACTGGGAGAAACTGCAAAGACAGGGAGAGCCGACCGGCTCCATTGAAGTGAAGAAGTTTCAGCTCCTGGACAGTGTTGATGAGCGGATAAGCAGAGAACTACGCCTGTCAACATACAATGATGCGGAAGACATGTTCAGAGTGCTTGAAAACAGGTATGGCAATAAAACCACAATTGCCTTAGATATAGTTGAAGAACTGGAGAAGATTCCTGCTTTAAAGTCAAACCAGCCAAGGAAAGTGATTGACTTAATCCAAAAGGTGGAAAAGGCCCTGGATGACCTGACAGCGCTGGGAAACATCGGCGCCATCAACAACCCCCTTGTGATCAGGTCAATAGAGAGTAAGCTGCCGGACGACATAAAGAGGGACTGGCTCACATTAATGGTCAACCCAGGAAGCAAAGTGACGGCAGACAATCACTTCGACAGCCTCCTCAAATTCCTGAAGACCCAAGAAGAAATCCTGGAGAAGCTAGAGCAGCTTGGTGTAAGTGAAAGGTCTGAGAAGAAACCTACTTACATGGAAAAGAAGTTTGCCTCTACCAGATTCACAGGCAAAGGCGGATGCGTTGTCTGTGGAGATGAAAAGCACCAGGAGAAGCTCTTCTTTTGCAAGCGGTTCAAAGAACTGAAGCCTGGCGACAAAGTGAAAGCTGTGGAAAAGCTAGGAGCATGCAAAAGGTGCCTAAATTGTCATGAAGAGGAGGAGGAGTGTACGGATACTTACCTGTGCAGGAACAGGGACTGCAGGAATTCTTCAGGCCACCACTTCTTTCTTTGCCTAAAGGAAGACCCCAAAAGAAGAGAACCTAGGAAAGGAGGAAGACCCAACATCAGACGACAAGCCCTCACTGAGGAGCAAGAAAAGCTGATTTCTGAGCTCACCCCAGAGATGGCTGAAAATTTCAGGAAGGCATTCACCAATGTGGCTGTGAAGACCTACTGTGCTGGAAGGATCCAACCTGGAGTGATGGAGAAGACCTACTGTGCTGGAAAGATCCAACCTGGAGTGATGGATGCAAATACACGTGAGTTACCAGTAATTCTGATGCTGTTGGAAGTAACTAGCAATGCAGGACAGAAAATTGGAACTCTCATTGACCTGGCATCGGACACCAACTACATCACTCACAGAGCTGCCAAAAGACTCGACCTGCGAAATGAAAACGTCACCCTTGTTGTCCAAGGAGTTGGAGGAATGACCATGACGGTAAAGACCAGAAGATATTTACTCAAGGTGAGAGTGAAGACGCCCACAGGCACAGAGAGAGCTCATGAGCTTGTATGCTATGGCTTGGATGAAATTGCCAAAGTGCACAGTGAAATCAAACCTCACCAAATCAGGAAGTTCTTCCCAGACATCAACCTTGAAAATCTGAAAAGACCAAAGCATATTGAGCTTCTCATCAGCCACCGTGAAGGAAGACTCGCTCCACAAAGAGTAAAGGTAATTGGGGACCTGGTGCTTTGGGAAAGCCCATTAGGAATGACTGTTGGGGGAGCACATCCAAACCTCTTTGAAGAAGTGGATGTGGCTATGCATAGATCCAAAACACACTTTGCCCGGTCTATGAGAACTACAGCAGTGAAATATCAGGAAATTGCTGAAACCAAGATGACGACAGCTGGCAGAGAGTTCTTAAACTGGTGGAAATGGGAAAGCATTGGAGCCGCCTGCGAACCCAAGTGCGGGGGATGCCGGTGCGGCAACTGTCAACCAGGAGGAAAAGAAATGACTATAAAAGAGGAAAAAGAGCTGGAAATCATAAGGAAAGGCCTAACCTATGTCAAAGCAGATGCACATAGTGACGAACCACACTGGGACACGAAATATCCCTGGATTGAAGATCCAACCTCGCTGCCCAACAACAGGAGTGCAGTTCAGGCCACTTTCCTGCGGACAGAGAAGCAGCTCAAGAAAGAACCAGAGTGGCGAGTGGCATACACAGCTCAAGTCCATGAGATGGTGGCAAGGAAAGCGGCAAAGAAACTCACCAAAGAGACCATTGCTGGCTGGCAAGGACCAGTGTGGTACGTCAGCCACTTGGTGGCGCCAAACCCGCATTCAGTTACAACACCTGTGCGATTGGTATGGAACAGCAGCCAGAGGTTCCAAGGACGCAGCATGAATGATCTCCTGCTGAAAGGGCCTGATGTCCTCAATCCCATCCGAGCAGTTCTACTCAGGTTCAGAAGAGGAGTCCATGCTGCTCTTGGTGACATTAAAAAAATGTACAATTCTGTGTGGCTAGAAGACCTGGAGATGCACCTCCACAGATTCCTCTGGAGAGACACTGAGGATGGAGAAATTGAGGAATATGCCATCACCAGAGTCAACATCGGTGATCAACCAGCAGGGTGCATCGCACAACTCGCCATGAGAGAGACAGCCAAGCTGCCCAAGTTCGCTCACCTGAAAGAGGAATGTAGGATCGTGGAAGAGGACACGTATGTTGATGATTTGTTGACATCCCATAATGACCTGGAACAGCTGGAGGAAAATACAAGAAGAGTGGAGGAAATCCTAAAGTCAGGCGGGTTCTTTCTCAAGCCTTGGGTCCGATCAGGCCAAAGTGGGAGGCGGGAGTCTGTACCAATAAAGCTGAAATCCTCATCGGACAGGATCCTCATTCTCCCAAATCAGATGAGTGAAGATGAAAACAAAGCCCTTGGTGTTGGATACCTCGTTGGAAAAGACAGACTCTACCCCATGACCTCCATCAATTTCTCAAGAAGAAAGAAGAAGATGAGAATGGGCCAAAATCTCCTGGTGGGAGAGGTGAGACAAGAAACTCCAGATCCACTGACAAGAAGACAACTGCTTAGCCAGGTCGCTAGCCTGTACGACCCAATAGGTCTTGTCACACCTGCTAAGCAGAAAGGTGCCATTCTTGTCAGGAAAGCTTTTCAAGAAGCAGCTGGAAGCAAAACTCTGACCAGAGACACATGGGACAAACCTTTGTCTGGAAAGTTGAGAGAAGAAGCCATCTCACTGTTTGAGGAATACACGCGCCTCAGCCAAATCACCTTCCACAGAAGCCTCACACCAGCCAATCGGATTGGAAAACCCTGGGGAATAACCTTCTCTGATGGAAGTGACAGAAGCTATGGAGCTGTGGTGTACCTCAGATGGGAGACTGAAGAAGGCATTCAAGTCAGACTGACAGAGTCCAAAGCCAAGCTCACACCCATCGACCAGAAAGGAGAGGCAGTGAAAGCTGAAATCTGTGGTGCTGTCTTTGCTACACGGCTCAGAAGGTATATTGAAAAACACAGTCGGATGGAAATTGAATGTTGGCTCCATCTGCTGGACAGTCAAACTGTTCTGGGATCAATCCAAAGAGAGAGCTACGGATATCAGACCTTCTTCGCAAACAGAGTTGGAGAGATCCAGAAGTCCACGTCTATTGAAGATTGGAGATGGATTCCAGGAGACCTGAATATCGCTGATCTCATAACAAGAGGAGCATCACCAGAGGACCTTAAAAAGGATTCTGTGTGGCAGGAGGGACCTGAGTTTCTAAAACATCCTGTGGATGAGTGGCTGACAAAGTCAGCCAAAGAGGTTGCTGCGAATGCCACAGCGAGCATTGACAAGCTTCAAAGGAAGTCTTTCACAGCAGTGGTAACCAGAGCACAGGCAAAGAGGAACCAGAATGATGTCCCATCTAATACAGAAAAAACTCCAAAACCTACTCATGTCAGAAATGACCACAGTTCTTCTGAACAAGAGTCCAAGATCCAAGTCCGAAGACCACCTGCCGGTTCTGCTGTCCAAAGAATCCTGGACATAAAGAAATTCAGCAGCCTGACCAAGCTGATCCGAGTCATTGCCTGGGTATGGAGAGCAGTCAGGAAGTGGCGAACTCGGATCAAACGCTCAGCTTCAAGTAAGCTAAAATATCAGGAAACCTCACCACAAATGTGCAAGCAAGTAGTACTCACTGCCATCGATTGTGAGAGATGTGCAAATCAGGACTTTTCCCAGCTACTCAGTCTCCTCTGCAAAACCTGCTGAAAAGAAGGGAAAGCAGCACTCAAGTAAAATCCCGGCCACCATTCTTCACAGAGACGTCAGACGGATCATTGTTTTAATACCAGTTGAAGAACAAGAACAACATCATGCAAACTGAAGGTAAACTTGCCGGAACAGATGATGATGTGACCTCCTTGGGTTTAAAAAACCAAGAGGTCAAGTGGGAGGTGTCAAGTCAAAGTACAGAGCAGCACAAACACCACTGATTTGCAGAGCACACTCCAGGCCTGAAGGGGCAACAGTGAGAGCTGAGGGCTGAAAATCTCCACCTGCTTCCAACAGATTGGTTTGATTGAATTCACCTGTTCACCTGCTCAGAGCACATGCTCAAAATGTTTGAGTTTCAGTCAGTCACCCCTTTGACATGCTGCTAGAAGGAAGGAAGGCAGCTCCTGTTTGGACTCAGAAGACGCAACTGGTGAGGAAACCAAGGGAGAGAAGATAATTTCACTGGGGAGAATCTTTAAAGAAGATAATTCCACTGATGTTTACACAATTGTTTAAGTTCACTGAAAGTAAATTTAAAAAAGTATCTGTGATGTTTAAGTTTATTCTTATAATTAGGATGGATTGTTTAAATTTAATTTCATTCATATTGTTGGAAATGTTTAAATGTATTCTTAAACCTAGACCCTATCAGTGGAAATTAATTTGTTTGGATTGATTTAAAGGAAAGCAAAGCATGTATTATGATGTATGTTTATGAAACACTAATGTATTTTTTTTTCTGTTTGGTTAAGGTTATCAACCTAATCTACCACTATTCAACCCCCACTATTCGACTATTCATTTTGTTCATCCATTCATCTACACCAATAACCCACTTTATTTTATTGCTTCAAATCAAACATCAATAAATCACAAGGAAAAAGGATTGAGTTGTCCCTTTGAGTCCTTCCTGAGTCCAACTGGCCCTTTCAAGTTCGGGCAAGGCTGTGAAAAAACCTGGAGAACTTGACAGTCACTATTTTTCTAACCATGCTGAACACCCTCTCTGATGATGCATTCTGCTTTGTCTCCTTGTTGTGTGCGTAGTTGTGCACTGCACTCTCTAAAAGCCGTAGATGTTAATGTCACATATGCATGTACAGTAGATGGCAGTATTGTCCTGTTTAAGAGTGTCACAACATTGCTGTTTAGGGCAGACGAACTGCTTTACGGTAGACGAAAACGTGACTGCTGTTGTTGTGTGTTGTTGCCGCGCTGGGAGCACGTTAATGAAACTGCCTAACAATAAACCCACATAAGAAACCAAGAACTCGCCCTCCATCATTCTACAGTTATAACGTGATTGGGCAGGCACGCTGTTTATATTGTGGGAAAGCGGAGGTGAAAACAGGCGGTCGACACGTCACTCAGATCCGCATGGAGCTGGAGGGGGCGTGGCCTCCAGCTCCGCCTGAATTTCGGGAGATTTTCGGGAGAAAATTTGTCCCGGGAGGTTTTCGGGAGAAGCGCTGAATTTCGTGAGTCTCCTGGAAAATGGTCTGTCTGCATCTTGGGAGAACGACCCTCGCAGTAACATGCGACGCCCACGCGACATTGGGGTTCCAAAAGCTTTCAAATGGTTGTCGCAGCTTGAGAAAAATAAAGAAAAGTGTTTGCTTTTTTTGTTTGTTTAACCTGCCAAAACCCCTGGTCTCGGCGTCTTCATTCAAATGAAATCTACAATATTAATAATGATGACGGATTAGATTCATGTAGCGCTTTTTTTCTAGTAACTCAAAGAATGTACTATACTTGTACTGGTATTACATTTTTTAGCACAAGCAACCCACTTATGATAAATGCATTGATAGTGGATGGTCAATTGTTGTTAGGTTGACCGTGGACGCACACACACACACACACACACACACACACACACAGACACACACACACACACACACACACACACACACACACACACACACACACACACACACACACACACAGCCACACATACTGACAACATCCACTGATGTTGATCAAACAGAACCTGCGGTTGTCTACTGGCTGCAAGCTGATTCAAACAGTACCTCAGCAGGATCCTCTTCCCAGGGTTCCACTCACAGCTCCATTTGTTGGGGACAGCGGCACTGCAGAGGTGACACGCCGAAGCGACAGGGGCTGGCCCACCCTCCAAACTCTCCATCAACATCCACTCCCCCGGTGGTGGCACCCTGGCGGGCCCCTGTGGCTTTGCCCGTGTCACAGCGGCCATGCACGGTGGAGGCGAGAGAGTGATGGATGGACAGGAAAAGAGTGTGTTACTGGTGTGTGTGTGTGTGTGTGTGTGTGTGTGTGTGTGTGTGTGTGTGTGTGTGTGTGTGTGTGTGTGTGTGTGTGTGTAGCAAGGATGACTCTCATTATTGTGTCTGCTGTTAGCTCTTATGGTGGAGTTGATGACCCGAGTGACCCGGAAAGCGAGGCGTTGCCTGCACAGCTGTGGTCATTGTGGTGATCAGACACAGTGTAATTAATGCACACAATCAGAGGTGTGTGTATGTGTGTGTGTGTGTGTGTGTGTGTGTGTGTGTGTGTGTGTGTGTGTGTGTGTGTGTGTGTGGAGATGCACGCGGGGCCTTACCGGCTTATTACAACTAAACAGCGAGTTACTGGAGAGGGTGCCGGGTAATTTCCCACCAGGCCTCGTCAGGGAACAGCGGGGGCCGGTGCCGAGAGCGTGGCCACATCAGCTCGCACTCGGACCTGCGAAGAAAATTACCATCATTAAACAAAAAAGTGAGCGAGCTGAGCGGGAGAGGGAACCAAAATAAGAGAGAGTGACAGACAAAGGGATAGCGTGTGTGTGGACACACTGAAAACAAAACTGTTTAAACCCCCAAGAGACAAGTCATCATTTAATTTCATCAAGAAGCTCTGAGGACTAATGTGCTCGTTAAAAGACAGACATTGTAGGGAAAAACCAGCGCTGACACAGGTGCAACAATAATGCATATAAAAGTGCCCATTTTTTATCCTCTAGTCCAGGGGTGTCAAACGTACAGCCCAAGGGCCGGATCAGGCCGGCTAATAGGTTGTATCCGGCCCACGGGATGAGTTTGCCAAGTATAAAAATTAACCTGAAATGTTTTAATGGCAGAAACTGCTGTTCTAAATGTGTCCACTGGATGTCACAATAGCAATTATTTGTATATTTGTAGATAATGCTACATATGTACAAAATAAACCACATGATGTTAGTGCACCAGTCGAGGAAAATGATAAAACTACATAAATAACACCCTGTAATTTGATTTTGATGTAAATAAGTATAAATAACGTCAAATAAAAAAATAAAAAAATTATGATTTCTACATTTTCAGAATGTGCTTGTTCTATTTTTAAACAAAGAAAACAATCTGAAGTTGTCTTTATTTTTAAGTTATCGTGCCGTGATTTTACCAGTCCGGCCCACTTGGGAGTAGATATTTCTCCATGTGGCCCCCAATCTAAAATGAGTTTGACACCCCTGGTCCAGTCTAAATCCTATTATATTCCTCTTGCAGTTAAAGACATTATAATCCACTTTTAAACATGTATAAACAATTACAGGCATATCACATCTTGTCAAAGCATCGTCCTGCTGGACAATATTGAGTGAATCAACTTGTGACTGTGAGACAAAACCCTCTGTAAGATTTATAGATGCAGTGCTCGTTTTACCCACCCCGCAGATGGTGCCATCAAACCGCTTTATATTTAAGTAGCCATAAAAAAAACTATGATTTACCATTTAAAGCAGATAAAAGAATATGCAGGGGGCAAGAATGCAGAACTGCAAATAATTGGAAATGTATGGAATATAATTTAAATCATGTTTTATGCCACTTTTGGGTTTTGTTTTGCGAGATGGGTGAGCTGGTGGTCAAACAACCCTACTCATGCACATATTTCAAAACATCATGTTTCCATGAACAAACTATATATCAAACAAATTCCCCGCTGGTTTAAGAGGTGAAGCAAATCTTCCATTAATCAGAGGGGTTGGCGGTTTGAACCCAGCTCTCTTCATCCCAATCACTGCTGTTGTGTCATTGTGCAAGACAATCTACCCACATTGCCACCCTCACCCACCCACCAGTGTGTGACTGCAGAGTCACTCAATATTGAGTTTTCACTGTATTGAGCTTAAGGTATTTTAAAATGAACTTTATAAACCAATGTATTAATAATGTTATTAGAGAAGTCAGTGTACAGCAAGTATACCAGTATAGATTTGCTTGCTACTGAAAATGACTCAACACGCTGGCAACTGGCTGCATGAGTGCAGTTGGCCTTTAGGCAGGATAAAAACAAGGTGAGCAACTGTTTGCTTTGCTTTCATCTGGTCACAATAAGGTAGACCTCCCCGATAGTATGAACAAAACTTTTCATATATATATATATATATATATATATATATATATATATATATATATATATATATATATATATATATACAGTATATATATATATATATATATATATATATATATATATATATATATATATATATATATATATATATATACTGTAGGTTTTTTTCAATAATAATAAATGTATTTTGTAAGTGTGATTAAGCTGATTAAAAAAAGTATATCTATATATATATATATATATATATATATATATATATATATATATATATATATATATATATTATATATGATATGCATATATATATATATATATATATATATATATATATATATATATATATATATATATATATATATATTATATATGATATGCATATATATATATATATATATATATATATATATATATATATATATATATATATATATATATATATATATATATATATATATATATATATATATATATATATATGATATGCACACTCCTCTCTGAGCTGCCACCTTACCGTGGTAGAAGAGTTTGCGTGTCCCAATGATCCTAGGAGCTATGTTGTCCGGGGGCTTTCATGCCCCCTGGTAGGGTCTCCCAAGACAAACAGGTCCTAGGTGAGGGATCAGACAAAGAGCAGCTCAAAGACTTCTATGGGAATGAAACAACAAGGATTGAGATTTCCCTCGCCCGGACGCGGGTCACCGGGGCCCCCCTCTGGAGCCAGGCCCGGAGTTGGGGCACGATGGCGAGCGCCTGGTGGCCGGGCCTGTCCCCATGGGTTAGGGTTAGGGTTAGGATTAGGGTTACAGGGCACAGCCCGAAGAGGCAACGTGGGTCCCCACTCCAATGGGCTCACCCTCATGGGAGGGGCCATAGAGGTCGGGTGCAGTGTGAGCTGGGCGGCAGCCGAAGGCAGGGCACTTGGCGGTCCGATCCTCGGCTACATAAGCTAGCTCTTGGGACGTGGAACGTCACCTCGCTGGGGGGGAAGGAGCCTGAGCTAGTGCGCGAGGTAGAGAAGTTCCGGCTGGATATAGTCGGACTCACCTCGACACACAACAAGGGCTCTGGAACCAGTTCTCTCGAGAGGGGCTGGACTCTTTTCCACACTGGCGTTGCACGCAGTGAGAGGCGACGAGCTGGGGTAGCAATTCTTGTTGCCCCCCGGCTCAAAGCCTGCACGTTGGAGTTCAACCCAGTGGACGAGAGGGTAGCCTCCCTCCGCCTTCTGGTGGGGGGGATGGGTCCTGACTGTTGTTTGTGCTTACGCACCAAACAGCAGTTCAGAGTAGCCACCCTTTTTGGATACACTCAAGGGAGTACTGGAAAGTGCTCCCCCGGGTGATTCCCTTGTCCTACTGGGTGACTTCAACGCTCATGTTGGCAACGACAGTGAAACCTGGAGAGGCGTGATTGGGAAGAATGGCCGCCCGGATCTGAACCCGAGTGGTGTTTTGTTATTGGACTTTTGTGCTCGTCACAGATTGTCCATAACAAACACCATGTTCAAGCATAAGGGTGTCCATATGTGCACTTGGCACCAGGACACCCTAGGCCGCAGTTCCATGATCGACTTTGTAGTTGTGTCATCGGATTTGCGGCCTCATGTTTTGGACACTCGGGTGAAGAGAGGGGCAGAGCTTTCTACCGATCACCACCTGGTGGTGAGTTGGCTGGGATGGTGGGGGACGATGCCGGACAGACCTGGCAGGCCCAAACGCATTGTGAGGGTCTGCTGGGAACGTCTGGCAGAGTCTCCTGTCAGAGAGAGTTTCAATTCCCACCTCCGGAAGAACTTTGAACATGTCACGAGGGAGGTGCTGGACATTGAGTCCGAGTGGACCATGTTCCGCACCTCTATTGTCGAGGCGGCTGATTGGAGCTGTGGCCGCAAGGTGGTTGGTGCCTGTCGTGGCGGTAATCCTAGAAACCGTTGGTGGACACCGGCGGTGAGGGATGCCGTCAAGCTGAAGAAGGAGTCCTATCGGGTTCTTTTGGCTCATAGGACTCCGGAGGCAGTGGACAGGTACCGACAGGCCAAGCGGTGTGCGGCTTCAGCGGTCGCGGAGGCAAAAACTCGGACATGGGAGGAATTCGGCGAGGCCATGGAAAACGACTTCCGGACGGCTTCGAAGCGATTCTGGACCACCATCTGCCGCCTCAGGAAGGGGAAGCAGTGCACTGTCAACACCGTGTATGGTGCGGATGGTGTTCTGCTGACCTCGACTGCGGATGTTGTGGATCGGTGGAGGGAATACTTCGAAGACCTCCTCAATCTCACCGACACGTCTTCCTATGAGGAAGCAGTGCCTGGGGAATCTGTGGTGGGCTCTTCTATTTCTGGGGCTGAGGTTGCTGAGGTAGTTAAAAAGCTCCTTGGTGGCAAGGCCCCGGGGGTGGATGAGAGCCGCCCGGAGTTCCTTAAGGCTCTGGATGCTGTGGGGCTGTCTTGGTTGACAAGACTCTGCAGCATCGTGTGGACATCGGGGGCGGTACCTCTGGATTGGCAGACCGGGGTGGTGGTTCCTCTCTTTAAGAAGGGGAACCGGAGGGTGTGTTCCAACTATCGTGGGATCACACTCCTCAGTAAGGTCTATTCAGGTGTACTGGAGAGGAGGCTACGCCGGATAGTCGAACCTCGGATTCAGGAGGAACAGTGTGGTTTTCGTCCTGGTCGTGGAACTGTGGACCAGCTCTATACTCTCGGCAGGGTCCTTGAGGGTGCATGGGAGTTTGCCCAACCAGTCTACATGTGCTTTGTGGACTTGGAGAAGGCATTTGACCGTGTCCCTCGGGAGGTCCTGTGGGGAGTGCTCAGAGAGTATGGGGTGTCAGACTGTCTGATTGTGGCTGTCCACTCCCTGTACGATCAGTGTCAGAGCTTGGTCCGCATTGCCGGCAGTAAGTCGGACACGTTTCCAGTGAGGGTTGGACTCCGCCAAGGCTGCCCTTTGTCACCGATTCTGTTCATAACTTTTATGGACAGAATTTCTAGGCTCAGTCAAGGCGTTGAGGGGATCCGGTTTGGTGGCTGCAGGATTAGGTCTCTGCTTTTTGCAGATGATGTGGTCCTGATGGCTTCATCTGGCCAGGATCTTCAGCTCTCACTGGATCGGTTCGCAGCCGAGTGTGAAGCGACTGGGATGAGAATCAGCACCTCCAAGTCCGAGTCCATGGTTCTCGCCCGGAAAAGGGTGGAGTTCCATCTCCGGGTTGGGGAGGAGACCCTTCCCCAAGTGGAGGAGTTCAAGTACCTAGGAGTCTTGTTCACGAGTGAGGGAAAAGTGGATCGTGAGATCGACAGGCGGATCGGTGCGGCATCTTCAGTAATGCGGACGCTGTATCGATCCGTTGTGGTGAAGAAGGAGCTGAGCCGGAAGGCAAAGCTCTCAATTTACCGGTCGATCTACGTTCCCATCCTTACCTATGGTCATGAGCTTTGGGTTATGACCGAAAGGACAAGATCACGGGTACAGGCGGCCGAAATGAGTTTCCTCCGCCGGGTGGCGGGGCTCTCCCTTAGAGATAGGGTGAGAGAAGCTCTGCCATCCGGGGGGAGCTCAAAGTAAAGCCACTGCTCCTCCACATCGAGAGGAGCCAGATGAGGTGGTTCGGGCATCTGGTCAGGATGCCACCCGAACGCCTCCCTCGGGAGGTGTTTAGGGCACGTCCAACCGGTAGGAGGCCACGGGGAAGACCCAGGACACGTTGGGAAGACTATGTCTCCCGGCTGGCCTGGGAACGCTTCGGGATCCCCCGGGAGGAGCTGGACGAAGTGGCTGGGGAGAGGAAAGTCTGGGCTTCCCTGCTTAGGCTGCTGCCCCCGCGACCCGACCTCGGATAAGCGGAAGAAGATGGATGGATGGATGGATGGATGATATGCACATGTTTATATATATATATATATATATATATATATATATATATATATTTATATATATATATATATTTATATATATATCAATTAATATGTACATATACTATATATATAGTATATATGTATATACACTATGTATGTATATACAGTATTTATACTATATATAGTATATACACTATGTATGTATATATATTAGAGATGCGCGGTTTGCGGGCACAACCGCGGAGTCCGCGGATTATCCGCGGATCGGGCGGATGAAATTTAAAAAAATTAGATTTTATCCGCGGGTCGGGTCGGGTCGGGTCGGGTCGGGTCGGGTCGGGTCGGGTCGGGTCGGGCGGTGGAAATTAAAAAAAAATTAGATTTTAAATAGATTCAGGCGGGTGGCAGTTAAACCAATTCGGAAATATATATACATAGTTAAATGTTGTTACCCACATACGAAAAATGAGCAGGCACCTGCTGCATATGCCACAACAGAAGAAAAAAAAAGAAAAAGAGATGTACACTTTTACGGAGCGGAGAAGGCCCCCGACGCCTCGCCGGGGTCCGGGACCGAGGCCCCTTCCCCCGAGAGGGCCCCACCGGGAGCCGTAGCTGAGGCGATCCGCGAGAAGGGCCCGACGCACGTCCAGGGTCACCATCGCGCCCACCGCACCGACACCCCGCCTCGTCCGCCTTCGCCGCGGCCGGCGTCACGCACAGCAGGTAAGCAGTTTACCTGCCCACCACCCCCGTGGCCGGGGGCTCGTAACAGGGGTCACTCCGCGCGCTCCGCCCGCGCAGCTTACCTGCCCGCCACCCCTGTTGCCGGGGGTGCGTAACAGGGGTCACTCCGCGCGCAGTGCGCTCACGAAAGGGGTGGGACTCACCCTGGTTGATATAGACAGCAGCTAGGACGGTGGCCATGGAAGTTGGAACCCGCTAAGGAGTGTGTAACAACCCACCTGCCGAATCAACTAGCCCTGAAAATGGATGGGGCTGGAGCGTCGGGCCCATATACCCGGCCGTCGCCGGCAGCGAGACGCGCTTGGAGGTGCGCTCAGCGCGGCTCCCATATGATTGCGCACTGGTGTGCGTCTGGGTCGTGACAGCGTGGCACGCGAATATCTGTGCTGCATTGGATCAGTCTCCTTTCTTTAACAGGCAAAAGCTTTATAACCTCACTAATGCCTTGCATCGTCTATATTAGATATATAACAACGGGCGGGTGCGGGCAGATGCGGTTCTGATCAAATGTTAGATCGGGTGGATTGCGGATGGTTGACGACTTTCTGATGCGGTTGCGGATGAAATAATTGCCTATCCGCGCATCTCTAATATATATATATATATATAAATATATACTGTATATATATATAGTATATTTATTTTGTAAGGCGCCTTTCAAAGCTCTCAAGGTCACCGTACATCACGTGAAAGCAGCATAAGTTATGCATTGTTGATGTTTTGGCAATCCCAAAAAAAGTTTTAAAAAAATAAGGTTAAAAAAAATATTACATACTATTTTTTAGTATTGACATATGTTCTTGTCGCCAATTGTTTTGTGGTGTTGGTATTTGTAATATTCTATGTTTTTAATTGAGAAAAGTCAGTCTGGGCATTTGTTTCTTTTTCCTTTCTCCCTTAGTCATACTCATATCTTCTGACCACTCATTTATGATATTTACTCTAAATCAGTCTTATCATAACTTATTTTAACAAAAGGTTTAACTTTATAAAGTAAAATGCTCTGTCCTCATCTATTGTACAGAATCCTATTATATCCTGCAGGTGTGCCTAATTTTGTGACTGGCGAGAATATTATAGTTTTATGATCTTTGAGGCAACATTATACAGCACATCAGGAGCACGACTCTTTTCTAAATAAAAAAATATATATTTTGTGTATTTTGTAGCTGACGTGGAGTGAAAGCATTGCTGGAAGCAAAGAGAAGAAGGAACTCCTGCAGGTCAAATTCTAACACTGACTTTAGCGCTGATCTCCACAAAGTATGATAGATAGAAGAGTGTTGCTCAGAGCTACAGTCCCGGCCTCTCGTGTTCATTCAGCATTACGTTACATGTATGAGTTGTGAGCAAAGATCAAAAAGTCTTCACAAAAAAAAGACTTTAAAATCACGTCCCACGGCTGTCTTGACAGCTCCAGAGGGCCTGTGGCACTTCCTTCTGTCCTCATTCCTTTTGTCTCATTCCCGCACTGAAGGACTGCGTCCCATGCAGCGTATACGTCTATACGCACTCCTACCATTTCTAAACCCTCTGCTCCTTTCTTCTTCTCGCCCAAAAGTGAAAGTAAAAGCTTGACTGAGAGTTCACCTGGCTTGCGATGAGAGGAAGACGAGATGAAAACAAAAACACGCACAGACAGGCCCAGGAGAGATTGTCAGATGCTGAACATGTTTGGTCAAGGAGTGGACGCACGCTGCGTCGCATCTCCATCCCTTCTAGAACATTCTTCACCACACACACACACACACACACATTGCCCGTATAAAAGCATACACAGATGCGGTCTTGGTGATGGGGAGTGAAAGAGAGGAAGAGAGGGAGTCTTTGCATGGATGACCCAGTTGGGCTTGTGCCAGTTCTGGAAGAGCCCGGAGCCAAAGCGTAGACCTGGAGACACACACATACACAGAGAAAGAGAGAGAGAAAGAGAAAGCGAGAGAGAAAGAGAAAGAGAGAGACACACACACACATACGTGCACACATGCCATCTGGTCCTGTGCCTTTTAATAACTGAAACACGGCACAAGATGTAGGCAGCATGGTGCACAGTTTCCCATCAAGCCTGGCAGCAGCGGCTTAGACGTGAGTAAAGATGGCGACCCCAGAAGAGTAAACACAACACATCATCACACGGGGCATTCACTGTCTCACAGGAAAATGGGGCAATCGCTGTTCCTGCTTTGCGACTAACCGCAACTGCACTGTATTTTGGTCTAACTTGTCCATCTTCCCCCCCCACCCCCCTCTCTTGCCCCGCTGTGTACAGGACCAAGTCAGACTTTTTGATCCTGGCATCTGCGTCTTGCAGGAATGCCTGCGTGCTCCCTCTGCCCTCTGATGTAGCTCCAGGAACTAATGGAATGTGAAAGAGACAGACAGGCTTCTCGGCCTGAAAAACACTGCCCTCTCCCCCCATTGCATGCACACGTGCGTCTATACCAAACATGTGTGTGTGTGTTCTTGTATTGCTACCCTTCTTGAGACATCAACAAGGAAAAGTACCTTTCATATGAGGACCGGTGAATAAGTTAGGACCGAAGTCATGGTCCCAATACGGAAAACCATTGCATCTGATAGAGAGCCAAATACTAGAGTACGTGAACATTGCTCCAAAGTCGAGATTTTTTGTTGATTTAATGTGCATACAAAAGTAAACATTGACAGGTGCAAAGGCAGCAATATATGATAAAATGTCATGTCTGTGTGATCATGTTTTGTTTTGGTTATGTTCAGGTTTGGTTTTTGGACTCTTTGTGCACTCTTATTTGTTTTGTCACCATAGCGACCATTAGTTTTCACCTGTCTTCATGTCACGCACCTGATTCATTTGAACTCACACACCTGTCACTAATCATGCCACTGCTATTTAAACCTGTCTTCTTCTGTTGATATACCTGGTGACATTATCCTTACTACCTCTGCTACCCATGAGATTCTTGTTTACTATAGTTCATGCTTCATGCCATGCCACAGTAAGTGTTTTTGTTTCATGTTCATAGTTAATTGCCTTTGTGCTAGTCTTTTGTTTCATTAGTCAAGTTTGTTCTCCGCCATTGTGCGCGCCTTTTGTTTGCTTCCTTTTTGTAGTTAAAAAATGTCCTAGAGGGGGGGATTACCCACATTTGCGGTCCTCTCCAAGGTTTCTCATAGTCATTCACATCGACATCCCACCGGGGTGAGTTTTTCCTTGCCTTTATGTGGGCTCTGTACCGAGGATGTCGTTGTGGCTTGTGCAGCCCTTTGAGACACTTGTGATTTAGGGCTATATAAATAAACATTGATTGATTGATTGATTGACCTTCACGCCTTGCCCGCGCCAACTTTCCTTTGCATTCCGAGAAAACACAACACCTTAAGGTCCACGTTTTGACATAAAACAAGACGGCAGCTGAAGAAGGACTATCCTATTCATCCCCGAAAAAAACCCGCCAGGTGAACAGCTGATTTTACGACTTCCGGTGCTGACGTAAGACAACCCGCGTTCCATATGTGACCATAGGATGAATAAATACACTACGGCACTAAGACTAAAGTGGCCATTAACAGTTAGCATCTACAGATGGGTTGCCCAAAGTGCGGCACAGAGCCGGGCCATCTGTGATCTGTAACTCGTTTGTCATCGGCCTTAAGCACATTACAAAAAACAAAAAATAAAGATCTAATTTGCACCCCTGGTGGTGAATTCTATCAAAATGAGGGTAGTCCCAAAAAGAAGGGATTTTTTAAAATTGACTGTATGTCGGTTTTAAAAGTGCTTCCCCTCTGGTCAACATATGAAATAACAGGTGTGTGTAAAAATTTGAAGTGCTCCCCCTCTGGCCAACATATGTAATAACAAGTGTGTGTAAGAAGTTGAAATGCGCCCCCTTTGGCCAAAAAAAAAATAATAATAATAATAATATGCGGGCTTCATGGTGGCAGAGGGGTTAGTGCATCTGCCTCACAATACGAAGGTCCTGAGTAGTCTTGGGTTCAATCCCGGGCTCGGGATCTTTCTGTGTGGAGTTTGCATGTCCTCCCCGTGATTGCGTGGGTTCCCTCCGGGTACTACGGCTTCCTCCCACTTCCAAAGACATGCACCTGGGGATAAGTTGATTGGCAACACTAAATTGGCCCTAGTGTGTGGATGTGAGTGTGAATGTTGTCTGTCTATCTGTGTTGGCCCTGCGATGAGATGGCGACTTGTCCAGGGTGTACCCCGCCTTCCGCCCGATTGTAGCTGAGATAGGCTCCAGCGCCCCCCGCGACCCCAAAGGGAATAAGCGGTAGAAAATGGATGGATGGATGGATATATAGAGCAGTGGTTCTTAACTTTGTTGGAGGTACCGAACCCCACCAGTTTCATATGAGCATTCACCGAACCCTTCTTTAGTGAAAAATAAATAAATAAAAAATTCTTAAATTTAAGACAAAGTAATATGTTTTTGGTAACACTTTAGTATGGGGAACATATTCTAAGTAACAAAGATTTAATTTAGAGTTATTTGGACACTAGAGGAACATATTCTAAGTAATAAACACTTAATTTAGAGTTATTTGGTTAGGGTTATAATAAGGCCATGCCGAATAAGGCATTAATAAGTACTTAATAATGACTAGTTAAAAGCCAATATGTTACTAATTTGCATGTTAATAAGCAACTAATTAATGGTGAATATGTTCCCCATTCTAAAGTGTTACCATGTTTTTTTTACTGGTGCATAAATTGAACCATGCATGAACATCATCTTGTTCAAAGAACAAAACCAACGCAGTGCATAAACTCACAACAAATTACACACCTGCAAATCAGTCAGCTGTTCCCTAATACGCCGATAAGGAGAAGTTTGTATTTACACGATGAGTCGGGTGTGTCTTGACCTCCGCCGAACCCCTGAGGCCGTTTTACCGAACCCCTAGGGTTCGTTCGAACCCAGGTTAAGAACCACTGATATAGAGACATACTGTAATAACTTGAAATAAATAGTGAAGACTAAAAAAATAAAAAATAAATAAATAAATAAAATACTTAAAGCTTACTTTTTTTATATTTGCAAAGTATGTATATATTATCAATGTTGTAAATACAAATATTTATATACAGTATCTAGAAAGGGTGGTCCTAAAGAGGTAGGCATTTTTTCGAGGTCTCAAGAAGGAAATAAATACAAGAATGTGTGCGTGTGTGTTTGTGTGTGTGTGTGTGTGTGTGTGTGTGTGTGTGTGGGTGTGTGTGTGTGTGTGTGTGTGTGTGTGTGTCGGACACACTGTCTGCTTCAATCTGGCTGTCTCCAGAACATTCTGAGGGCAAAATACAGGAAGTAGTATAACGTTTTGTCGTGTGCAGAGCCTTGCCAAAGTGGAAAAGTTAACAAAAGGGGAAAACATGTTTTATGTTTGCCCAACAACTTTGTGGTGAGGAAGCTTCTGCAATTAGCAGTGTACGCTCTGACAAGATCAGGCAATAGATGGTAAAGAACTGCTTCTGATGCAATGTAAATGATTGCCATTAAAGCAGGGGTTCTTAACCTTTTTTCTGTAATTGTGCCTCTTCAAGGTATTGTACGACAGGTCAGCTGTGGTGATATGAATGACATCTTCTTGCAGGACTTGGTCTTCACAGATGTTAGATGTCCTACATGCTGTCCGTTCAGCAAGGGCATGTGTTAAACTTCTTAACTGTGGTACTTTTGTTGACGTCATTGAATCAGTAAACTTTGCCAGCATAGCGTTCTCCTCTCCTATGCTTGTTGTGGATGTAACCAGCATAATGCTAGCGGCGCAGCAGCACCAGCTCGCTGCTCGCTGAGGACGTGTTTCGCTTTAAGATGGTATTTTAAACTTGATGTGCACCGATGATAAAAACGTTTCACGCTGCAATACCAACAGGTTACCTTCGTTTTATCCCAAGTTCTGTTTTGAAGCGAAATGGGCCGCCCCTCATCGCGATGTTGTGTCTTCCGGGTTAAGGCTTAACTTGGAAGTGAATAATCTTTCATATTTGATAACCCCATTATTTATATTTATTAATCACATGCAACAACGTTGACAACTCTAATCAAAACATGTGCAAACTTGATAGCACATGCAAAGCTGATCTACTAAACGTGCGCGCAGAGGAGTGTGTCTCTTATGCGCAGAAAACAAGGAGCCAAATCTATTTAGCGTGTCTGTGTTCATAAAAATGCGTAAGTTTTTAACGTTTTTGTTAAAAGTAGGGATGTCCGATAATATCCTGCCGATATTATCGGCCGATAAATGCGTTAAAATGTAATATCGGAAATTATCGGTATCTTTTTTATTTTTTATTTTTTATTAAATCAACATAAAAAACACACAAGATACACTTACAATTAGTGCACCAACCCAATAAACCTCCCTCCCCCATTTACACTCATTCACACAAAAGGGTTGTTTCTTTCTGTTATTAATATTCTGGTTCCTACATTATATATCAATATATATCAATACAGTCTGCAAGGGATACTGTAATGACTTGGTCGCATCGTGATGCGGGTGTCATACCTGCCAACTTTTGAAATCAGAAAAACCTAGTACCCAGGGTCCAGGGGCCGCAGGCCCCGGTAGGTCCAGTACAAAGTCCTGGTGGGGGGTTCAGGCTTCGCCCCCCGACGCAAAATGATTATTAGCATTCAGACAGGTTAAAATGTTGCTAAAACCATCACTTTTCTATCAGTCACAGTGACTTTTCAAAACAAAAATATTACAGCAAAAATCATATGGGTTGATTGACATGTTTATTCTGTAAACTAACTTCAATAGTTTGAAATTAGTTTGACAGTTAATGCCAGTTATCCTGTCAACCTTTCACAAGACTTCAATTTGTTAATTGAAAGTATAAACAGTATAAACATTTTTTACAGTAAACAAATGGTAAAACAATACTAAACAATTCCATTAAAAAAAAATTGGTGTCATTATTAACTTTCTGTCCAAGCTTGTATAATCTACTGCCTTGTTCAATTGTAAAAAATATTCTGTGCCTAAAATTCACATTTCTATCACAATTATCATACTGTAAACATGGTAAGCTAACTTCATTAAAATTAATAGTCCTGTCAATAGAATGGAATTACAATTCAAATGTAGTTTTTTTGTAAGCCTTTCAAAAGAATTCAAAATATGAAAAATTAATGAAAATTAATTTAAGCCATCAGACACTTGAAAAGTGGCACATCACATCTCTAATGTAATCATTTTAACTTTTCAACAGAAATAGCACTGCAAAAATATTAAGGACATACTTCTGTATTTTGGTAGTTATGCTGTCAACATTTAACAAGATTTCTTCAACTTGGACTTGAAAGCATAAATAGTATCAACACTTTTAACAGTATAACAGTACTAAACAATTCCAATATATAACATTGGTGTCATTACCTTTTTGTGGCTAAAATCCGAAAACCGTTGAAAGTTTTCCACTTGTATCGCTAGCAACGGCATTAGACTTGTGTTTTTTTGTCCCAACGTGGTCTTGTACATCGCTATTACCTCCGTGTCCGATCGAAAAATCTTGTCTGCACAAGGTGCAATTCGCGTAGTTTTCACCCTTTTTGGAACAAATAATTATTCCCGGATAGGCTTTTGAATATTCTTCACGGAATGACTGCAGTTTTCTTTTCGGTTTAAGACTCGTTTGCGATTTTTCTCCGGCTGATTCCATTATCATTCTGTAATGTTCCCAGGAACGTAGGCTCATAGACTTATTCGTTTGTCTTGTATTTATTGTAATAAAATGCAATGTAACCACACAACAGCTCCAATGTGCGTCTCCCCTCTTTCCCGGCAAAACTCGAACTAACACTTCCTGTCAACAACGTCACTTCCCTAACTTCCCCGGAAGTCCCGCCCCCCAGCCAAAGCCATTGGCTAACACCCCGTAGCTAGCCGCTACATCTCGCTCGTTTGGAAACAATGGCCTCGTGCTTGGCAGCGGTGCTATAAATAGCCTCGCGCATTTTAAAAAAAAATTTTTTTTTAATTAATGAAAAACCGTATTTTTTATCACTGCAACCGTAACCCGGAATAGGTTGATGAAAACCGTACTAATTACGGGAAAACCGGAGTAGTTGGCAGGTATGGGGTGTGGTTCTCCCAAGGATGCAGACAGCTTCGGACACAGCTTGCAGGTAGGAATATGAATTATTTAAAATATAAATCATACGATGAATAAACAAAAAGACATGCACGTAGCACAAAAGGCAAAACAAAAGGACTAGCGTGGGAGCTAGCAGGCACAAATAGCATAGCGTGAAAAGCTAGCAGAATCAAAGTAGTCGTTAACAGTTGTATGGGAACAAACTAGGAAGCCCGACCGAGTGAGGCCAGGGCAAAGACTAAATAGCCCTCTGATTAGCGCCCGGGCAACAGGTGCGCGTCCCGGACACTAACCAGAGGCAGGTGTATACAATCTGCCGTCATGGCAACAGAAATAAACGAAACTCAAGGTGCTGAAAACACATGTGACTCAAACATAAACAAACTATGATCCGGGCAGCGGATCGTAACAGTACCCCCCCCTTAAAGGGCAGATTCCAGATGTCCCTTGACACGAAATAAAACTAGAACCCAAAAAACAAGAAACAGTTCAAGAGTCCAGGGAGGGCGGAGGGAGGATTTGGTGGTGGGTCGCCAGGCCACGTGTCCCCGAATCCACCGGGGAAGAGTCAGGTGGCGGCGGTGAGTGGAACGCCGCTGCCGCAGGCGAGGCGGGCGACCACGGAAAGGCCACATTCGTGGCTGCCGAGAAGGTGGGCGTGAGTGGCGCCAGAAGTTCAGCAGCCGGAGAGTTCCAAGTCTATGTCTCGGGTGTCGCTGCTGTTTGCGCCACTGGCGTCCATACACAAACCTCTGAGAGCGCCGCTTGCGCAGCCAGACCACTCGAGGTCGCTGAGACGACGATGAGGGCGAGGAAGGTGGCGGCGTCCTGGAAAAGCCCACCGGAGACGAGGAGAGAGCAGACGTCGCCGTGGAAGCAGGAGGAGTCGTCGTCGCCGTGGAAGCAGGAGGAGTCGTCGTCGCCGTGGAAGCAGGAGGAGGCGTCGTCGCCGTGGAGGCAGGAGGAGTCGTCGTCGCCGTGGAGGCAGGAGGAGTCGTCGTCGCCGTCTAGGCAGGAGGAGTCGTCGTCGCCGTGGAGGCAGGAGGAGTTGTCGTCGCCGTGGAGGCAGGAGGAGTTGTCGTCGCCGTGGAGGCAGGAGGAGACGTCGTCGTCGTGGAGGCAGGAGGAGACGTCGTCGCCGTGGAGGCAGGAGGAGTCGACGTCGCCGTGGAAGCAGGAGGAGACGTCGTCGCGGCAGCTGGTGCAGGTACTGGTGCAAGTCTTGGAGCCGCGACTCGTGCCAGCCTCGGAGCCGGGACAGGGGTTGGTCTTGGAGCCGGCGCTGGTGTGGGAACCAGCCTTGGAGCTGGTGCTGGTGTGGGAACCAGCCTTGGAGCCGGCGCTGGTGTGGGAACCAGCCTTGGAGCCGGCGCTGGTGTGGGAACCAGCCTTGGAGCCGGCGCTGGTGTGGGAACCAGCCGTGGAGCCGGCGCTGGTGTGAGAACCAGCCGTGGAGCCGGCGCTGGTGTGGGAACCAGCCGTGGAGCCGGCGCTGGTGTGGGAACCAGCCGTGGAGCCGGCGCTGGTGTGGGAACCAGCCGTGGAGCCGGCGCTGGTGTGGGAACCAGCCGTGGAGCCGGCGCTGGTGTGGGAACCAGCCGTGGAGCCGGCGCTGGTGTGAGAACCAGCCGTGGAGCCGGCGCTGGTGTGAGAACCAGCCGTGGAGCCGGCGCTGGTGTGAGAACCAGCCGAGGTGCAGGAACAGGTGCTAGCCGAGGTGCAGCTGGAGGTGGCCTAGCTGGCGGTTGTGGCTTAGCAGGCCAAAGGACTGGTGGCGGTGGCCGTGCAGGAGGTTGCGGTTTAGCACGCCGAAAGACTGGTGGCGGTGGCCGTGCAGGAGGTAGCGGCTTAGCACGCCGAAAGACTGGTGGCGGTGGCCGTGCAGGGGGTTGCGGCTTAGCACGCCGAAAAACTGGTGGCGGTGGCCGTGCAGGAGGTTGCGGCTTAGCACGCCGAAAGACTGGTGGCGGTGGCCGTGCAGGAGGTTGCGGCTTAGCACGCCGAAGTTGTGCCACCGCACTAGCACAGTTCCCAGTACTAGCCCCCCCCTCAAGACGCGGATACCAGACGCGCTCTTTGCGGTTTGGAACCGTCTTCAAGGGTGGGTGGGGGGAGGTAAGGAGGGGGGTATACCTCTTGTTAAATTGTCCTAAAAGTCTATTCTCACCCCCCACTTGAAATTGGGTGGGAGAACAGGGGGGAAAATTATGTGCAGTGGGCGGTGCAATAGTCACTGGGGGTGGAACCAAAGTCACTGGAGGTGGAGTTTGAAAATCAGAATGTGACTGACTAGACTTGAACTTAACAAAAATGTCCTGATAATGTTTTATCTTAGAATAAAAGTCATTATGAATTGGCTGACAGAAAGAATTAGAAGATGGGAAAAAAAATTATTGCTCAATGACGTCATCGGAAGTGGGCGGAGTTACCTCTTCGGGGGGCGCCCATGAAATGACGTCATTGTCGCAACTGTCCATGTGACTGACAGCCCAATCGGAGAAATGTTTGGCGAAGTGGTCGATTGGGTTGCCAAAGGTCTGAGGAGGGGAAGTTTGGGCTGAATGTGGCTTGCTGTGTACAAGTGGAGGAGTCTGAGGGAGTGGCGCGTCCTGGCAGCGAAGTGGAGACCTCTTGGGCGGCTTCCGTCTTCGCTGACGCGTTCGGTACTGCGGGGGTGTGGCGATGTCCTCGGGCCAAACGGAGTGGATTGGGACCAGCTTTCCGTTAGGACCCCATATCAGGTCCTGGCGCTCCGAGGGGGAATAGCGAAGAGTCTCCGCTTCCATCGCTCGCAACACCTCCCACGTACCTTCGTCGAACTCCTCGAATGTCGTTGCGGGAGAATTGTAATCTGCTGGCTTCCTACTGTAACGACTTGGTCGCATCGTGATGCGGGTGTGGTTCTCCCAAGGATGCAGACGGCTTCGGACACAGCTTGCAGGTAGGAATATGATTTATTTAAAATATAAATCATACGATGAATAAACAAAAAGACATGCACGTAGCACAAAAGGCAAAACAAAAGGACTAGCGTGGGAGCTAGCAGGCACAAATAGCATAGCGTGAAAAGCTAGCAGAATCAAAGTAGTCGTTAACAGTTGTATGGGAACAAACTAGGAAGCCCGACCGAGTGAGGCCAGGGCAAAGACTAAATAGCCCTCTGATTAGCGCCCGGGCAACAGGTGCGCGTCCCGGACACTAACCAGAGGCAGGTGTATACAATCTGCCGTCATGGCAACAGAAATAAACGAAACTCAAGGTGCTGAAAACACATGTGACTCAAACATAAACAAACTATGATCCGGGCAGCGGATCGTAACAGGATACAGTCCATAAGCACACATGATTGTGCGTGCTGCTGGTCCACTAATAGTACTAACCTTTAACAGTTAATTTGACTAATTTTCATTAATTACTAGTTTCTATGTAACTGTTTTTATATTGTTTTACTTTTAATTTATTTATCTTATTTTATCTTTTTTTTTTAAAAGTACCTTATCTTCACCATACCTGGTTGTTCAAATAAGGCATAATAATGTGTTAATTCCACGACTGCATATATCGGTTGATATCAGTATCGGTAATTAAAGAGTTGGACAATATCGGAATATCGGATATCGGCAAAAAGCCATTATCTGACATCCCTAGTTAAAAGGATTTGCTCTTCAAGATCTGGCTCCCTTTAGAGAGCCATAAATCCTATCTTTACTCTGATACGAACAAGGTGGTAGAGAGCATTAATTAAAATCGCGAAGTATACAAAATAAAAAGATATCAACACCCAACACAATACAGCATCAGTTATGGGTATCATAACGTTTGGTATGCAGAGGACAATGTAATATAACGTCAAAGTTAATGTTTTGACTCTGGGGGAAGTAAAGAAACAAGTAAACATATTGTATTTGTGTTTCATAGGAAGGGCCAGTTGAAGAGACCCTCATTGGCACTTAATTCATAGTTTTGAACCTAAAAATAATGTCTACAGGTAAAATGATCCCCAAAATAGACATTGTTGTGATTTTAGGCTGGTTTTCAAACAAGTTTTAGCACATTTTGGATCACCCATTTTTAGCTTCCAAATGTGGCCTGCATCAGCATTCTGCCGTCACCTACAGAGCGCTAGGACAATTTTATATAAGGTAGTATGGGCCTGACTTATTACAGGTTTGCGTGTACTAAAACACGTGAAAACTTGATAGCGCACGCAAAGGGATCCCGTCTGTTAAGTGAGCAGGATAATACATTTGGCGTTTTCATTATTATGCAAAATACTGTATGTGCTCATCATCAAAATGCCCACAATAGTGGGAGGAGATGTAAAGTTCAATGTGATTAATCAACACTCATCACTGTTTTGGGAGCACTATGTTGTGTTTTATTTAGCACATGTCGGAAGCACGTGCTATCTGACATCGCAGTTTTTCGCCAAATAAAAACGTTATTTCTAGGGATGTCCGATAATATCAGGATCGTTTTTTTTATTATCGGTATCGTTTTTTTTGTTTTTTTTATTAAATCAACATAAAAAACACAAGATACACTTACAATTAGTGCACCAACCAAAAAAAAACTCTCTCCCCCATTTACACTCATTCACACTCATTCACACAAAAGGGTTGTTTCTTTCTGTTATTAATTTTGTGGTTCCTACATTATATATCAATATATATCAATACAGTCTGCAAGGGATACAGTCCGTAAGCACACATGATTGAGCGTGCTGCTGGTCCACTAATAGTACTAACCTTTAACAGTTAATTTTACTCATTTTCATTAATTACTAGTTTCTATGTAACTGTTTTTATATTTTTTTACTTTCATTTTTATTCAAGAAAATGTTTTCAATTTATTTATCTTATTTTATTATTATTTTTAAAAAGTACTTTATCTTCACCATACCTGGTTGTCCAAATCAGGCATAATAATGTGTTAATTCCACGACTGTATAGATCGGTTGATATCGGTATCGGTTGATTTTGGTATCGGTAATTAAAGAGTTGGACATTATCGGAATATCGGATATCGGCAAAAAGCCATTATCGGACATCCCTGGTTATTTCTAAAATTTCGATAAAGTGCATTTGCGACTTGTATGTGTTTCCATTATAGGGTGTTGTGCGTCAGTTCGGTGTTTAGGAGCCCTCTAAATGCGAAAAAAGTGTTTCCATCTTGCTTTTGTGAAACACTTTATTATCGAAGCAAAAATGTTTTAGCGATATTTGAGAGGTTTTTCGAAATAAGGGTGTTTCCATTACCAGTTTCTTATTGCGATATTTAGGTTTTGCGCATTTCTAGGGGTAATAGAAACGCAGCTACAGATGCACACGGCTGTGAGAAAGAAGGTGCACACGCTGCAATGACAGATGATGGACAGAATCCTCCATCATACGTGTGTGTCGACATTATTGGACGGTCAAAAATAAAAAAAATATTAGACATATCGTCTATCCAGCAATTTCCTTTTATAATTGTATTGCTGCTGAATGAATTACAGAGCTTATTAAAACAAATTTGATGTGTTTTGGTGTCTGCTGGCGTTTTTTTTTTAATGTTGTTTGTTTCTTTATTATTTAGGAAATATATTACTATAATACATAATAATAATAATAATAATAATAACTGGGATTTATATAGCGCTTTTCTAAGTACCCAAAGTCGCTTTACATGTAGAACCCATCATTCACACCTGGTGGTGGTAAGCTACTTTCATAGCCACAGCTGCCCTGGGGTAGACTGACGGAAGCGTGGCTGCAATTTGCGCCAACGGCCCCTCCGACCACCACCTATCATTCATCATTCAATTCACCGGTGTGAGTGGCACCGGGGGCAAAGGGTGAAGTGTCCCGCCCAAGGACACAACGGCAGCGGTTTTTGGATGGTAAGAGGCGGGGAGCGAACCTGCAACCCTCAGGTTTTTGGCACGGTTGCTCTACCCACTACGCCATGCCGCCCCTACATATTTTATATGGAAATACGTCTTTCATTGTGCATTTTCTTGCGTTTGAGACATTTCAGACGGACGAATGTGCTGGTGATGCGATTCACAGCCTCGCGCACTGAATGTGAAAGTGAAAGAAAAGTGTTCGAAAATGTGCATATGTTTCTGTTGTCTAGATTGCGATTAAAAAAAGTGTTATAGATTATAAATGTGTGCTGCTGGTTCGACACATTGCACACAAGTAGGAGCGTGACAACATGAATGTGAAGAAAAAATGATCATGTGTCTCCATGGTAAAAGCCCGTATGCACGCAAAATCCTCATTTAAATAAGGCGGCCTGCACCCCTTTTCAATTGCACACTCAGTGTTGGTAGATCACATGCAACACGCCTACTGCTAGTACACGCTATTTGATTTTTTATAAGCCTCTAGCGCTTGATATTTGAATCTTAGTAAATCAAGCCATACGTGTTTTGGTAGCATCTTAATACCGAATCATAATATTTTCAAGCAGAATTTGAAGGAATTATCAAATATGTCTGTCAGATGCATTGTTGCAGGTTGTAGCAATACAATAAAGAAGGGGTTAACCTGCTTACATATCCAAATGATGGGAGTATGAAGGAAGTATGGACCTCTTCAGTCAAATTTACTCACGCAAAATGGAACGGACCAAGCGAGGGGAGTGTAATTTACATTATTTGAATGATTCTCTCTTCGATGAAAAAAGGATTTGGTCAGAGTTTGAATGGAAAAAAATTAAAAGACTCAAACCAAATGCGTTTTTTAAAATCAGGGGCACACTTGAGGGGAGAAAGACTGAGTCAGAACCTGTAGAAAAACAGAGAAAGAGCAGACCCCGGCGCTCAAAAACAAGAGAAAAGTAAGGTAAGCCGCTAGTTTTCTATTTTGTGTCCTCTTCTACTGATGTTTTCCTCAAGGTTTTTGGGGAAATACGTAAAGAGCATGAGGAAGCACAGGCTATGGTGTCTATGGAAGAGGAGATGTAAGTGCAGGGAAGTCAGGAATATAATATTGTTAACCATATCAGTTTTGAGGTAATCATGGACCAGGGCGACAAAAACATGAAATTAAGTGATCAAAATATTAGTTTGACATGTCTTTATCCACACTGTCTGTGGGGAGAAATGGGCTCCAGAGGGGGCGACATATCGAGTCTGGCGATGGAAAGGGGGCGTACAGATAATTATCTGCCCATTACTCAAAACTAATTGATATTATGGGAAATTAATGCCAGATTCATATTCAGAGAACTTGTTAGTGAAATTCAAACACATCTGGACGCTATGGACACATTTGAAATGTTGTCACTAAAGCACAATGTAAGACGACATAAGGAAAAGGCCAATTGAATAACACGACACAAAGGTGTGTTTAATGGAAGATGACAGGATTGTACCAGGTTTTATCTGGGATGGTCAGGAAATGCCTTCAACTCTTTGACTCATATGACAAAATTAAATAATTACATGTTTATCCCTCTGAAATGCAAGTGAAGATATAATATCCATCACATAGGTTATACAGTTTGAGAGCTTTTTACATGTCAAATCATCAAAAGTGTGTGTCAAAGGTCACAGCAACGCCAAACACACACAAAAAAGGGAATCTTGACATAATTATATTTTTTCTGCATTCTTAATCCATTCATACCCAAACTGGTTGGACACATCAAAGAAAGAAAGTTTATAAGTAGTGATGCATTATGATCGACAAGGAGCGATACTGTGTCCCCAGTGCCTTGGTGTGTGTGTCACTTTAAGAAAAAACATGTCACCGATACAGTTGCTGTGCTGTTTGCCTGCGCCAAACTGTGTGTATGGAACTAAGTAAAAGGAAACATTCCAATGTGTGGGATCATTTCAATCTTATAGCGTCAAATAAATTAAATGTTCTTCTTTTCCACAGCCCCCATGCTCAAGGCGAACACTGCATCCAGGCTATCCACACAGCAATGCGCTCACACGAGTCCCGGCCAGGGAACAAGTCCTCTCAACGAGGAAAGAAGTCAATGCATCCCGCCCACATGTCAGCACCCACGCCAGTCAGCAAGCCAACGCCAGCCAGTCCCCACAATTCCATCAGCACACAGCCACCAATCACGGCCCCCCGACCACCCCAACCCAACACAGCAACGCCAACGCCGGTAGCACCACAGCAGCTACCACCACCACCGCCCATTCGCAGTACAAACACCCGCGGCCGCCGAAACCCAAACAAAAGAGCGACCGACCCCGCAAACCGTAACAACGCAACCCACCGACCCAACACCATCCACAGCCCAGCCAATCGAGCCATCAGACATCCACCCCGGCCAACCAAACACTCCAACGCGCCGCCAACCACACCCAGCGCCACAGCCCCATACAGCCACAGATCGTGCTGGGGACCGCCACCATAGGGCAAAAAGCACTTCCCGGGTAAGGGACGAAATTACCTGCAACTCAGCGCAATATTATTTTCTACATGTATGTAAGATGGTTGGTTAGCTTATTTTTATACTTTTTGTACCTATTTTCTGCCTCTATGGATTGTTGTGTTATATATGTTTGATTATTTATTTTTTTTACAAGCAATTTTCAGTCCTTTTGTCATCCATGGTTGATTGTTCTTTTTCTGCTTCCTACCTAATTGTTTCCATGGACAATGTTTGTCATAAAACGTCATAAAAGTACTGAAAAAATTACCATATGCTTCGTTTACATAATTTTCACTGTATACATTATCCCATCATTGTTCTTTAGATGTGTGCCGTGAAATACAGTCTGGTGTGCCGTGGGAGATTATTTAATTTCACCTAGCTGGGTTCAAAGTATTTTTTGCAAACCAGTATTTATAATCCGCAAATTATGTGCCGTTGTTGAGTGTCGGTGCTGTCTAGAGCTCGGCAGAGTAACCGTGTAATACTCTTCCATATCAGTAGGTGGCAGCAGGTAGCTAATTGCTTTGTAGATGTCGGGAACGGCGACGATGGTTTGTCGTGATCCCAATATGCAGTCGATAGCGGGAGGCAGTGTGCAGGTTAAAGCAAAAATAAACAAAAGGTTAGTGACGCTAAAAAAAGGCATTTAAGCTTAAGGAAGGCTATGCAAAACGAAACTAAAACTGAACTGGCTGCAAAATAAACAAAAACAGAATGCTGGAACGCCAGCAAAGACTTGCAGCATGTGGAGCAGACGGCGTCCACAAAGTACATCCAACATGACATGACAATCAACAATGTCCCCACAAAGAAGGATAGCATCCGCACAACTTAAAATATTCTTGATAGCTAAAACAAAGCAGTTGCGGGAAATATTGCTCAAAGGAAGACATGAAACTGCTACAGGAAAATACCAAAAAAACAGGAAAAAGCCACTAAAATAGGAGCATAAGACAAGAAGTAAAACACTACACACAGGAAAACAGCAAAAAACTAAGTCAGGGCGTGATGGGACAGGTCGAGACAGTACACATACTTTGAGACAAGAGCTATATTGATGCATGCTTGGTTATGGTTTTAATTCATATCCAACAATTACGAGAACAACTTTGTACTGTCAATATCGACTGCTGAGTTAATTTTTTTAATGTTTTCTGTTGGTGGTGTGCCTCCGGATTTTTTCATTGAAAAAATTGTCCCTTGACTCAAAAAAGGTTGAAAAACACTGTTTCAGATCATTCTTTAAAATGGTCATACTGTCCTCTGTACATAATATTTAAAATATCTGTTTGTCATCCATGTTCCTCTTCTTGTCGGTTCCATCACAGACTGGTAGATGATCACTAATGTCAGATATTAGCAGACCACTTGTTGTATTGTTATCAAAATCATTAGTAAAAATGTAATCAATAAGTGTGGAGTTTGCATGTTCTCCCCGTGACTGCGTGGGTTCCCTCCAGGTACTCCTGCTTCCTCCCACCTCCAAAGACATGCACCTGGGGATAGGTTGATTGGCAACACTAAATTGGCCCTAGTGTGTGAATGTTGTCTGTCTATCTGTGTTGGCCCTGTGATGAGGTGGCGACTTGTCCAGGGTGTACCCCGCCTTCCGCCCGATTGTAGCTGAGATAGGCTCCAGCGCCCCCCGTAACTCTAAAGGGAATAAGCGGTAGAAAATGGATGGATGGAAGTGTGGCACAGTGATATGAGATTCTGCTTGGCTTTGTGATTTTTGTATATAAACTAATGCTATACATGGTATCTATGAAATTGTCAATGTTATTTTGGCCATTAGGGTTCAAGAGGTCAATGTTGAAGTCAACACATAAGAAAATTACTTACTGGTTGATTTGACTGAATGTTGCCTTAATCCAGTCCTCGGACATTTCAATGCTTGATTTAGGTGTCCTATATATACAGCTGATTAGTAAGTTTTTGCTCTTTCCATTACATACGTCAGTGGTTATACATTCCACAATATTATCGATTGTAAATGACATGTGTTTTACTACATGGTAGTGCAAGTCCTTCATCACATACACAGCTGCTCCTCCTCCGTTATTGTTGGTTCTGTTGATGAAGTTCAGTTCATATCCTTGTAGATCAAAGTGTATTAATTTTTTATCTTCAATCCAAGTCTCTGAAATAGCGATCACTTTGAATGGATCGTTGAATTAATCCAAAAAAATGTTTGATGTTGGTGTAGTTTTCGTATAAGCGTCTGCTGTTGAAATTAATGATTGACAGTTTGTTTTCGGATTCAATGCTGTTATTATATTGTTCGTCTGCACAATATAAACTAATTTTCCTGATGTGGGGGAGAAAAAATATATATCTGGATCTATATTATTCTCCAATTCCAGATTTTTATAGTCCATATTACTAAAGGTTTCTAATTCCATATTGGATTGAGTGCTGCCGGTGTGTGGCATGGGTGTGTGTCAGATGTTGATATATTTTACAGAACAGTTCCTTTTGTTGGCTGATAAGTTTTCAACTCCTCCAACTTATCAGGTTATTTTTCAAGCGTATATCTTCTATTTAAAAAAAAAAATGTCATTTGTGTGACCCAAGTGTTCTGAATTTTTCCTTGCTTTCTCAAGTATTGTTTCTTTTTTGCAATGTCAGCATTCTTTTTGGTTAGATGGTCATTCATGGATACATTTGTACCTTTTGTCATGTCTTTTGATCATGTTTTTGTTTGGCTATGTCCTGTTTGGTTTTAAGACTCTTTTGGTTCATGTTTACGCTCCCTTGTTTGGTCACCATAGTTACTTATTAGTTTCACCTGTCATTTGTTTCGACTCACGCAACTGTTGTTAATCATGTCACGACTATTTAAGCTTGTAGTTGCCAGGCAGTCGGCCTGGCGACAATATCTGATGATACCTGTTACCTGATGATACCCCTGCTATACCCATGATACTCATGTTTATCATAGATCATGCTGTTCTGCTCTTGTCACAGTAAGTGTTTATTTGTTTCACGTCCATAGTTGTTACCTTTGTGCCAGTTTATTGTTTTTATAGCCCAGTTTGTTCTCCGCCTTGTGCGCGCCTTTTGTTTACACCTTTTGTTAGTGTTAAAATATATCATGTATTCACCTTCACGCCATGTCCAGTCTGGTTCGCTTGCATTCCTGGAAAACAAAACCCCCATAGTCCACGTCTTGACACCTTTCAGTTTATGTCCTTGTCTAGTAAGTGCAATTTTATTTTTCCTGTTCACAAATCTCATTATGATGGCCAGTCTTTCATTTGCTCTTTTGGGCAGCGGGTGACACGACTCAATGCACTGCAGGTCCATTGAGTCGTGTTTGCAAAAAGGATGCTACCTGTTCCTCAGTTAATTCTTCCTCTTGCTCTTTGGACGTGTCCTCATTGTCAGTTGTCCCCACCACAGCGCGCGCGTATGATCTCGGCTTGATCTCCAGTCCAATAATGACCACATCATTCACTCGGGAATATTGCACCAGGTCGTTCACTCTCTGCTCAAGATCCGAGATGGCTGATCTTTCTCTTCATTCTGGAGCCGCAGTACCTTGACTTCTGCTAGCAGGTCGAGAAGCGGCCTCTGCTGTGTTTGGAAAGTTGTCACATTTTCGGCCTTGATCTCCTCAAACTTGTCCGTTGGAGAGCTTTTTTTGGGAGGCATGGTGAAAGCTACACCAACCAGTCCACTGCCGAGAGTTCGAACAGTTCGCACAGCCCCTCTCCGCTAGCTTCCAGCGAGCTTGTCGAGGATGGCAAACACAAGCAAACAAGTCCAGTCCATTATCCAAATCAGAATCCAGTACAAAAAGGCGTTCAGTCTGTCGGCCCTGAAAGAACCCCACGGCACAAGACGTGTCACAATATCCTTGGACAGAATCAGAATCAGAATCAGTGTACTGCGTGACGTATCTAATTCATCCAGGTCATTGTAATCACAGGGCATTCAATCGATCGCAACTGGACTGTTTGATTTGTCTTAGAGGATGTTTCGCCTTTCAACCATTCCTAAAAGACTCTGCACAAAATGTGACCAGATTGCCATTTATAACTGAATGGAATGCTACTATGCAACTATTTTGGACTGGTAGTAGTCTATCCACAGCGATCGTTCTGCCACGCAATACCTCAATGATAACACGTCACCTCAATGCTAATGAGGGAAAATTACACTTCAACAACCGCCATTGGCTTTGACAGTAGGATTGCTCATTTGCATCATAACAGTTGTTTTTCTCACTATAATAGGGTGAAATCAACCTTGCCAAGACACACCCTCCTAGTTTTGGAGTATAAGGCCCTGTTTACACTTAGCCGGTTAATAAGGTTATCCAGGGTAAATCTCACCTAACCTTATCTGTGTCCCCACACAACAATGCCACCGTTTAAGACCCCCACCCACCTCCGTCCGCCGGCACAACGCGACCGAGTACGCATGCGCGGAAAATGCGCACGTCATAGTCATCTCCAGTGTTGCTCTGTGTGTAAGTTCTTAAATTTAACTCATCTCAACTGGAACCCAGTGTGCTGTGAGGCCCTATTGTAGTGAATCCCACCTGAGCCATCATAAATTAATCAAATCTTTATTAGACACGTAAACAATGTGACAAAGAAACATTTAACATTAATCAATCTAGGGATCTAGATATCTGGTCAGGACACTCCTCACTGTTTTGTCTTCACCTTCATTGTCCATTCGTTTTTGGTGACTTTACATACTCTGGACCTAGACGTTGAGTCTGCGACATACATGGCGGACCATAACTGATACAGTCTGCTTTGCCAGTCCAAATGCATTCGCCGTTTTCCTCGACGGTCAGGAAATACAAAGCACACGCTATCTGTTTTATCACATCCACGAGAGCTCGCATTCTCGTTGTCTCTCCTTCGCCGGGGGAGGGGTTAAGGGGGGGGGCTATATTTATAGCTAGAATTCACTGAAATTCAAGTATTTCATATATATATATATATATATATATATATATATATATATATATATATATATATACTTGACTTTCAGTGAATTCTAGCTATATATATATATATATATTTATTTATTTATTATATATATACATATAAATAAAATAAATACTTGAATTTCAGTGTTCATTTATTTACACATATACACACACACTCCTCTACTCATTGTTGTATTTGAAAGAGAAATGCTTTGCAGCCAGTAGCACAGCCTTTGACAGAGCATATGTATGGGCAGTGTAATATTCTGGGTTGGAGTCAATAACCAGACGAGGTGATGAAGTTACGTCTCTTTACTTCATACTTCAGAACCGACTCCCACACTTGCCGTCAGGGTGCGCAACACAACGTAAACCATTGGCCAACCAAAAAGTAACCACAGAACACTATACCCAACATTCACCCGGAGATGGCAACAAACAACTTAGATCACTCTATTACGGGCAGCATCTGTGAAATTTAACTTGCAGGAAAGGAGTGAGTTTATGGTTGAATTGTCTATCCTCATTCTATTCTCTGTCACTCGTCGTCACCATGACTGTGTCTTCTTTGTCTCCTTCTTGTTGTGTGTGCAGTTGTGCACTCTCCAAAAGCCGTATATGTTATAACGTGACTGGGCCGGCACGCTATTTATATGAAGGAAAACCGGACGTGACCACAGGCTGTCCTCACTCAGGTCCGCACGGACCTGGAGGGGGCGTGCCTTAAGTCCGGCTGGAAATCGGGAGAAATTCGGGAGAATGGTTGTCCCGGGAGGTTTTCGGGAGAGGCACTGAAATTCGGGAGTCTCCCGGAAAATTCGGGAGTGTTGGCAAGTATGTGTGTGGGCGAGGTCTTTTTGGCGTCACCTCGTCTCTGAACTCACTTTGTAAACGATCAATGAGTCCATACAAAGCTAAGTGCCGGAGATTCAAGAATTACACGGCGTGTAAAAATGTGTCCGAGGAGGGGGACCTTAAACGCTGGTTTAGTGTGGCTGAAACGGGGCTTAGGCTAAATAATTATTTGTTTAAGTGGTTAAACAACTTAGTGTAGACATGACCTAAATATTTGGGATTTTGGCACCAGCCGCTAGACTAGATCTGACCAATCTCAGTCTATCAAACTGTATTGGCGATACCTGTGAATTGATACCGGTACTCAACGGTACCCATGTTTAATACCTTTGTGTTTGTTCATGAAATGTGAATTGTTTAATAATAAAATGTAATTTGTTAATGTAACTTTCAAAAATGAACTGATTATGATAACGATGCTGCCCAGTTACAGTAGATCTTGTTTTCTTTTTGCATTTCTGAGTCTCATTTGCAAGTATTATATAGTAAACTTCGCTTGCAGTTGTAATTCCAAGACTTTAGATGGCAATAGTGTATAGACTAAAGTGTGTTGCCTTGTTAGAAAGTAGCATTTGCCATTAGGCTGAATATGTTGCTCCCTTTAAACTGTTTATACTGTAAGTATTGTACTTGACATGCACCAGTTGTTTGTAACGTGCAACTTAATTGTCGTTGTCACCATGAAATTTGGAGGAGTTGAAATCTGAAATTGCTAATGTGAATCAGTAGCATTGCATAGAAAAGCCAATGTAAATTAGATTTAAGATAGTTTTCTATCAGGCATACTCGCACTGTAAAAAATGACCATACAACTATGGCAAGCAATTTTCAAATAGCAACAGTAAAACATCTTAAAATCAAAAATAGTTCATCACAGTAGCAAATACAGTGGATTCCTGCAAACCAAGAAACAGTATATAACCTAAATTACTATGGTTATAATACGTAGAAAACACATGACTTTACTTTGAAAATAATGACAAATTGCATTTGCAAATACTGTGATGTCACAAGCAAGCATGTGACATCATTAGTTTGTCTCAGGGCAGCACGGTGGAATAGGGGTTATGCTGGTGCCTCACAATAAGAAGGCCCTGCGTCGATCCCCGAGCTCGGGGTCTTTATGTGTGGGGTTTGCATGTTCTCCCTGTGACTGCATGGGTTCCCTCCGGGTACTCCGGCTTCCTCCCACCTCCAAAGACATGCACCTGTGGATAGGTTGATTGGCAACACTAAATTGGCCCTAGTGTGTGAATGAATGCCCGAATGCAGTCACCCCTGCAACCCAGAGAGGGACAAGTAGTGGAGAATGGATGGACAAATGGTATTCTGTCTTAAAGATTTTGCAGATAGTACATTTAAATGTACAGCATAACTTAATTTGTTAATTTTAGGGCTTTGTATTAAAGCATTAGCCGAGTTAACTTTTGGCTAACATGTTTTCTTGTGTTTTTGTGGCAAGTGGTTTCAGACATTGACATCAGTTACCCTTATGTGCTTCATTGTTAACTGCATCGAAATGAACCATGCTGCGTGTTTAAGTGTGTTGTAACTGTTTGCAAGCATTTATTTAACTGATAGGGAGCATTTAAGGCTCATTTTTAATAGCTCACTTGAAGAAACATTTTTGCGGAATATTGTGAGTTGTACAGTGAAAGGTTGTACCAATATTTTCAAGTTAAAATTCTCATGTACTGCTCAAATGTCTCGGAAACATAGGCATTGCCGGACTTGGGGTCTTACCATGTGGAGTTTGCATGTTTTCCCAAAATTACTGCGTCGGTTCCCTCCAGGTACTCCGGCTTCCTCCCACCTCCAAAGACATGTGCACCTGGGGATAGGCTGATTGGCAACACTAAAATCTGCCCTACTATGTTTTATAGTGAATTTCTGGCAACCACAGCTGCCAGTATTTTACCGTAAATTCTATAGGTTTTGTGTTTACCAGGTAAACAATATATCTTTTTTTTTTATAGTAATTTACCGTTAGCAAAAACAGTTATCAACTGTAAAATTAATGGATTCAACATCAACATACGGTACTGTAATTTCCTATATCTCCTGACCGTATTTTTTACGGTGAATTCCTGGCAACCACAGCTTTTTTTTTTACAGTGTGCTTTGTTGGCATTGAACATTGGAACATTACCTGGAAGCAGTTTGGCCGAGTGCTGCTTGAGTTATTGTTTCCTCTGTAGTTCTGATTGTTTGTCCTATCGATTGGCAAGTGGCAGTGTTTTGTGCAAAATTGGGAGACGATGGAAACATTTAAATTAATCAGCATTTTTTTAGATATGCACCACTATTTTCAGACTCGGCACTCCTCTCTACAAAGTTTCATTCGAATGAAGTGTGCAGTTGTTATTGTGCTCACAAACTTTGGTCAAAACAGTGCCCCGTGGACAAACACGTGAATTGTTGTTCGTCTGTTCAATGTAATACGTACCACGGCTCTAGATGCGCTAACCTTTGAGCTGTAGTGTACGGGTTAATCCCACAATTCCTTCTCTCCCTCCACACTATGCACCGAGAGTCTGAGGGTCTAAAAGGGGTGTTTACAATTCACTAATCTGACTTCAAAACCAGCTTAACTCTGGGAGACATCAAAGGTGCGCGCGTGATGGCCCCACTGATCCCAGTAAGGGGGGGATGCATGATAGACTGGAAACATTCGCAACGGGCGGAAACGGAATATTTCTGCGATCTTGTGACGTCTGTCTAAAAAAAGCATCCATTCCAGACTTCTAAGAGCTTAGTGGGACACATTTCCTTTGGGTTCAATCGTGCTTGTAAAATAATCAATACAAGCCCATTTGTTCATGAAGCGGCTTTAAATTGTTTATACCCTCGTAACACATTTTTAAATCCGAGTCGCTCATCACGAAGAGGCAGTTAATAGCCCCTCGCTCGTCATAAACATATTCATTAGAAATTTAAAGCTGACTTTCCGAAGTGGACGGCGAGGTCTTTGTCCTGCTGAGGCTAATGACGAAGAGCTCATTTGAACACAACTCGCGAGAGAAAATGCAGTGCGAGGTAAAAGGAGCCCGTAACAAATGAATACATTTGGCATTAATTGTCATCCAAAGGTCACGGTTCATTGAATTACCATTAAAGAGTTTGACAAAAACATATTTGGTGCTCAGTGAAGTGTGCGAGGCTGGCTTTGTGGAGGAAAATGTATAAATAACTGTAATAACTACAGCCCTGTTTCTAGGACTTATTAATATGGGACGAGGGTGGGGGGTGGGGGGGGGGGGGGGGCATTCTGCGGGGACATTATCAAGGAACTGCTGCTATTAACAGATGTATTTTTCCTCCTCTGTGGACACGTAGAAATAATGAACATTATAATAAATTGTCATGTAATGAATAGTAAGCCCCCCACACCCTCATTCCTCCTTCCTAAAAAAAAGGAGGACAGCTTGATGCAGTGATGGCTTATTCAGATGTGTGCTGAATACGTCGCTGTGCAAAGTTCCTTTGTGGTACCAAGTTTGTCCCACATTTCTATTGAGCTAGCAGGGACGGACAGAGCGCCAGAGCGCCTCCGAGCAAACATCTGCTCACACATGTACACGTATGTGGAAACATACACGGGCTGACATACATGACCCGCTGGAGCCCAAACGCTTACACAAAACAATGCCAGGAGAGGGAAAAAAACAAGGGAATAAGCGCACATTTGTCGAGGAAGAAGACAGGGAAGGAAGGAATGTGTGTCTCGACGCGAGACGGGAGCGACCCGGGTGGACAGACACTGATTCCCCCAGGTGCATGTTGGCTAAGTCTTCAATAATCCGGAGTGACAAGGAACAGAAGGAGCCGATTTCTCCTCATGTCATATCCTTTTTCTCTTCTCGCTCCCCGCTTCCTGTCAGCAGGACTTTAAACTGGTGTTGGTTAAATTGGACGTCCGGGTCAAGGGAGGACTTTGGTTACAAGCGACCAACGCGTGCACGTGTTAGCCCGCGGCCAAGTTCAATGTTGACGATTTAATGTGGTAACATGTTGTCTTGCGGTATAAGAGGGTCTGAATCGGAGATAAATTCAGACAAAGCGGCCTAATATTGCAATAAGGCATCATTTTCTTACAGACAATAAAAAAGCCTAAAACGTTTGTTATCGCAGTTTGTTGGTTGGTTAGCAGGAAAATGCAAAAACGTCGAAACTGATTTCAGGCTGTTAGCGGGTAGAGAGGGTATATTTTTCTATGGGCGTAAACATTGTTTGCTCTATAATACCGCACAATATCGCAGCCAACTTAGGGCCTGATTTACTAGAGGTTTGCATGTATTACAACTATAACTGTCAAATTATACATGTTTTAATCGGATTAATCACATTTTGGAATTTAGATTAATCATGATTACTTGCTTGCATAATTTTAATTTGTTAAAGAAAAGACCCCAATATTTGTACATAAATACAATTTTGTTGTCATTCAGGAATGTTTTAAAAAGTTTTTTTTTAATTCATGTCATTTATTTGCACAAGACTTGGTAACAGTTTTATCTTTTCCGGCTGTATTTTGGAGAGAAATTTGCCAGCGAGCACAAAATTCTGAGTTCTGTTGGAGGCAGATATTTACATATATCCGTATTTAAGTGTTACTTCTTTATTTTCATAATCATATTACAAAACAGCTAGTGTTCTTCTTCCAATTGTGGTCTTTTGGTTGTCTGCAAATACTGTGTGCTAACCTTGACTTTGGAATGTAAGGAGGAGAGATACTCCTTTTCCTTATCTGTTCCTGTGTCCAGCTGAGGAGGACAATGGGCATGTGTTTGGGCGAGCAAGAGAGACAAGACAACGAGGGTGGGAGGGCGAGACACTTTATAGAAGAGAAGGTTTCCATATTTTAGAGCAGACCATCTTAGCTGCACGATTGAATGTTCTATGCTGGACTGGTCTCATTATATTTCCAAAGCTTTGGAGAAAAAATTACAAAATACCTATTCTGTCTCTGGTGGTTCTTCTACTCAGCTGTACAGTCATAAAGAGTTTGGGAGCGACCAGCCGCTTGAATTCCCTGGGAGGAACAACTGGTCCAAACGCAACAGTTCCTTTACTCATTTTTGTACTGACATATGCATTGATCTGATCACTGACCCTATAGCGGTTAAGGTAAAAGAGCATGTGAGGTCGAAATAAATTGTATGATTAATCCAAGTGATTAATAACTAATGTGACTAATCACATGAGTTACCTTGCTATTTACCTTATAGGTAACTCAGTTAAATAACTGAGTCCTAATTTGACAGTCCTAATTAAAACACGTGCAAACTTGATAGCTGATCTACTAATCTGATCTACTAAGCTCTTGCATCTCTTAAATGAGCAAAATCCACCCATCCATCCATTTTATACCGCTTGTCCCGTTCAGGGTCGCGGGGGGTGCTGGAGCCTATCTCAGCTGCTTCGGGCGGAAGGCGGCGTACACCCTGGACAAGTCGCCACCTCATCACAGGGCCAACACAGATAGACAGACAACATTCACACTCACATTCACACACAAGGGCCAATTTAGTGTTGCCAATCAACCTATAAATGAGCAAAATAGAGAACGTAATTCATTTAGCATCTGTCTTTATATATATATATATATATATATATATATATATATATATATATATATATATATATATATATATATATATACAGAATATGTGCTGATTTTTGCAAGGCCCACTATACTGGGAGGAGGAGATGCAAATGTAATCATTTAGCATTCGCAATGTGATTTATTAAGACTAAAAATGTTCTGCAGTCGTTGATTTGCATCTATATTTAGCACCTGTGAAATGTGTGTGCAAACTGGCACAGTTAAGCAAAAATGAATATGAAAAAGAAGCAATCACGCTTCAAAACAGACGATGGACACAGAATCGAGGTATAATTTACTTAACACTTCTGCGTGTCAACATATTTGGACCGGCTTAAATAAAAATATTACATGTATTGTTTATTCTGCAATATTGTATTATAATTTTATAGCTGCTGGATGACATAGGGGCTCAATAAAAATAATTAAATTGATCCGTTTTAGTGTCAGTTTGTTTTTTCTGTACAAAAAAAAGTTATTTCAATATTAATTTCCTTGCGCCTGATTTATTCCAGACGCACCATCCCAACACCACAGTGCCTCCCAAGTGCACCTTCAGCGTGCTAAAAGTAGGATCTGCTGTCTGTGCTGCATGTTCAACAACACAACGAAATGTCACAGGTTGGACCATATGATGCCATATGTGGAGGGAAATGAGTGTCTCCATGGCGAAAGCCGGTAGTACACATACAATTCTCATTTGAATAGGGCATCACTTATGCACTTATCATTTTTACACGCAGTCTTACACGCAGTAAATTACCCGCAACACGCACACTAATAGTACACCCACTTTTTGTAGTTTACACTCACTATTTAGCACATATTATTTGGATCTCTGAAGATAAGGCCCTCATTGACATTAAAGACATAAAAAAAAATCACATTTTCATTTTAACTTTATCAAAGAAATGTATTTCACACTAATGTATTGTTTTTGCCCAGATGTCACAGGATTGCTTGAATGCACCTTTCTCCAGTAAAAGTTATTGGACGTTGTTCTGGTTTATTTTAAAAGACTTTGCACAGGTGATCTTTACATATCACAAATCCAAAGTAGCCTCTTTATTTACAACTGCGCAGATATTTGCAAATGATAAACAATGCCACATCCAAAGTAACCATCAAAGTCTCATGGTTATTGATTTACAAGCCCATAAATACAGACCATCTAGATCAGGGGTGTCCAAAGGGGTGGCACCGGCCACATCTGGCTCGCGAAACGACGGCACATGTTCAATTTGAATAAGCAACCTGGCTGTGCGGGGTGTTTTCATATTCATTTTAAATACCCAGGGGTCTAGCAGGTGGCACATTGTCACCATCTTGAGGAAAAAGTGAAAAACCCAGATCAGTGACCATAATGTGTACTTTCTTCATAGTATATGCACAGAATTTACTTATACAGCCCAATCCAAACAACCTTTCCTAGTCATGGAGCAGAATAAAAAAATTAAACCAGCACAGAAAAGTTAACACACATTGTCACGCATAACACAACCTGCTCACTGAACTTTGTGGATATTGTAAATAAAAAAACGTCCCATCACCATAAAAATTTAAAATACACCTATTTAAATCAATTGCAAGGCATGATGGGGAAAATACAAAACACTCTCTCCACACTTTTGACTTTTAGCTGCTTGATATTTCTGATTGATTACAACACTTTAAAGAGGTTGTCACGGAAGTAAACAAGGTAGGAGTTGAACTTTCACCTACTCTTAATATTCAATTACAAAAATTATTAATTATATATACATTATATTTTTATAACATGTATAGTTACTTTGCATGCATTTTTTTTAGCCCAATGCGCCCCCGGGCAGTCAAAAATGTTGGACACCCCTGATCTAGAGGCAGTGAAAATACATTTTAATCGGTGATGTTATTTTCAAGAAAGGTTATAATTTGGTGAAAATTGGTATAAAACTGCAAAAATGTAGTTTCTCTTGCCGCCATTTAAGGGGGCTGTTTATAAAAGTGTATCATCCAAATTTTTATTCTGCGCTAAAATGATTGCATTCTGTTTCTTTCATTTTAAATTTGCATAACAGTGGTCCAACCACTGTAACAAGTGGTTTTTTTTTTTTTTAGGAAGTCTCAGATGCACAGGAAGCCCCTGGACATCTCTGCTAATCACTCTTAACCGCCTTCAACTTGCAGCATCTAAATGATAATAGAGAGCAGGAAACACGATACAAACCAGCCAGCCAAACAAGCCCCCCTCAGGCCTTTGGCCAAATTAAATTCCAATTAAATGTTCACATTCTCTCCTGAGGTGTGTGCGCGTGTGTGCGCGTGTGTGTGCGTGTGTGTGTATCATAGGCAACCAGCTCTTTAAACGGCAAAAGGTCATTGGCTGTCTGAGTCGCTGTATGTTATTGTTGCGATTTAGTGCGTCTGATGTTGTTTTGACCGTTATTGTAAGAATTGGAGAAGCAGCTGACCTTTGATTGTAAGACAAACATGGAGGATCACGTCACTGTCACTTTTATTGTCATTGTCACAAGAGCTTCAGATATTCTTCTCAGGCAACACAAAGTCAATATCGCCTCTAGAATCCATTGTGACGTTTTGTCCTTTGTTCCTCCATAAAGTGAATAAATAACTGTTGCACAACCCGACATGCTGAATGCTAACAGAGCTTGTCTGTGTTGTAACGTTATGACTTGAAATAAACATGACGTATAATTTTAGTGCGAAGGAAAGCCCAGGAAAATTAGCACTGACACTAACGCTAACAGGGATGTAATTTACAATGCAATGTTTACCATCCAAAAACAATGCATTCATTGGGAGACATATCAAGCGCTAAAGGACCAATAGGAAAAAGTATGCTCAAGCTGAAGCCTGTTTGTCTTTGGAGCGCCCACAAGCTGGTCATTGTGATTGCACATTCCCATCGTGAGTACATCTGGTTGTGACCAGGGGTCCGTGTTCGTCTGCCACTTTCGGTCAATTTGTTCTGCTTGGGTCATGTCAGCTAAACACTTTCTAGAAGTATAATTTCTATGGGTTTTTTTTACAATGGAATCTGTGTTTGTGTGTGTTTTTGGTACTTAACTTGGGCCTCGCCGCCTAAACTCTGAAATCAAAATTGTGTTGATGACCAGCCAGGTCCACCAAACTTTATAAACTAAGGGATTTGGGGTCGCCGTGGAAACAACTTTCAATATTACAAGCCAGTGTATAATTTACATGATTTCAAAGCTATTATTTCAAAATGGATTTATTACATATTGTTACTTTCATCCTTATAAAATATTGATAGTTCCGTTTTTAGTAAAGGCAGCACTTTATCGTACATGCATTAGTTTTAATGTTATTCTACACAATATAAGAAACACAAATATTTGATTTACTCTCTTTATTTGTTATTTAGAAATGTTTATTTATAATAATATAATTGTATTAAAAAATAACTATTTAATAAGTATTATTTGTAATAAATTATATTAATGTATTACTTATTTATTTATTTCTATGTACAAAGTATCAGTCATTTAAAAAGAGTTAATGATAATTAAATTTGACGCTGCCTATTTAAGGCAGCACTTTATAACACATGCATTAGTATTTATTTTATCCTACACAACATAAGAAACAAACATATTTGATTTATTTACTTTATTTGTTATTTATAAACGTTTATTTATATTAATATAATTTCATTAAAAATACATATTTAATAAGTATTATTTGTAATAAATTATATTAATGTATTACTTATTTATGCATTCCTATGTACAAAGAATCAGTAATTTAAAAAGTGAGCATGATAATTAAATGCACCTAATCTGATGCTGCCTAAATTCACTTGGGGAAAATCCTTGTTTTATTGATTTCCATTATTCTAAATAAATTATATAATTTTGAAGTCAAAAATGGACTACAAAAATATTAAGATCAAATAAGTGTGTCCTTGTGTCTTATATAAGAGGTGCATACATGTCAAATAATGATGTATGCATTTTGATGTTAATGTAATTTTGATCTGCTAAATGAGGATACATTGTCCCTATGTCTATGAATCTTTGCATATAACCACATAAACAACACACTCCCACACATATACTGTACATATATGTGTAATATATATATATATATATATATATATATATATATATATATATATATATATATATATATATATACACAGCAGATGGCCACCCCTTTCCTCCCCCCATGCCCCCTCACCCTCCATGGGGGTCCATGTGGCAGCAGGTCAAGACAGGTCCCACCTGAACGGGGCCTTTCTGGTTCACAGGTGAGTCCTCGGCTACTTCCTGTCTTTATAGTTCCGCCTCTGTGCAAGCGAACAAGAGCAGGTCAGCATGTGCTGGCGTGCCTCTGCTGGGCCAGCTGGGATTCTGGTGGATGATGGCCCACCTGATGTAAGCACAATGGAGATGGAGTGGTCTTTTCCTCTGCTTTTGATGCTGGACTCACTATCATCACCCTGCTAAGGCCGCATGATGTATGTGTGAGGATGATGCTGATCCTGAGGGCAACCTTTCCTCCGTGTGCCTCTAGGTGGCAGTGTTGCCATAGCAACTTCTAAAAGCAGGCTTTGCTTCAGTTATTCTGAACTGCTGCAAAGATTTGAACACCTGCTCGCACTGTCCAAATGAAAAAAATATATGTAATTATTACAGTTTTTTAATCAGTTTTTCACTGCATATATTATTCAAATTGGACCCCAAAATATATTACACTGTAAGCTATATCAAAACATGACTGGATTTTTTAGAAAAAAAATTTAACTCAAAAATAATTATTATTAAATGTTACAAGTTATTTGATTCAATAACTTACTATAATCCCTCGCCATACAGCAATAGATGATATCTGTCTATTACATGACCGCCTTAATGTTAGCTATCTCTCTTTGTTTATAATGTATATTTTCTGCTGGATCTACTCTTTATTTTATGCTGCAGCTGTTACACATAATGTAATATTGTACATTGTAATTGTTATATATTGTATATATTATATACAAATATAATATAATATATCAGTATATATTGATTGGCAACACTAAATTGGCCCTAGTGTGTGAATGTGAGTGTGAATGTTGTCTGTCTATCTGTGTTGGCCCTGCGATGAGGTGGCAACTTGTCCAGGGTGTACCCCGTCTTCCGCCCGATTGTAGCTGAGATAGGCTCCAGCGCCCCCGCGACCCCGAAGGGAATAAGCGGTAGAAAATGGATGGATGGATGGATATTATATACTGTATTTATAAGATGTAGATATTACCTTTATGTTATATTTTATATTGCTACTACGGTACATTTTTAGTCTACTTTATTCCTGCATTATCCTTTCCATCCTTACACTTTTCATCCTTTGAAACTGAGCTGCTGTGTGGAACAATTTCCCTTGTGGATCAATAAAGTTTGTCTAAGTCTAAGTACAAGTCTAAGTTATATCGATATAGTAATTGTATGTTTAGTGGAAAAATAAATTTAATAAAATATGAATTTAATCACTGCAATGTGACACAACTCTGTACACTTTACTAGATTACACAACATTTAGCAGAATTATTTCACAGACACCTATAAAAATGTAAGCTTAACCTTCCAACAAATGACTGTAAAAACGACAGTACATTTAACTTAATAGTAAAATACTGTAAATGTTACTGTAAAAGTAATGCAATTAATATCCAGTGATTTACTGTGACATACACTTTTACAGTGGATCATCTGCAGTAAGCGCATGCATTTGTACGGCCAAAACATTAGGTACACTCACATAAATAAATAAAAAGACCTTAATTTTGCATTATGGTTACAAGTTATTGCTCGGAGAGGTATTAATTTCATTGTGGCGGGAATTTGCACTGGTGCACTTCCGATATTTGGGGTTATTTTTATCGACACTACATTACAACCATACAGAAACTGACATTTACACCAGCACATTTGGGTTTGTGCAGAAATTAAGTTAAAGTTAAAGTACCAATGATTGTCACATACACACACACACACTAGGTGTGGTGAAATCATACTCTGCATTTGACCCATCACCCTTGATCACCCTCTGGGAGGTGAGAAGAGCAGTGAGCAGCAGCGGTGGCCGCGTCCGGGAATCAGTTTTTGGTGATGCATGACATCATACTGAGAGATAATATATTGGTATGTATCAGGTATGATGCAGTGTACTAACTACACCATCTAAATACATATACACACTAATAATAATAGAATGATAGAAAACAAATGGGCTCTATCCCAATTAGATGACACGGGAGGCAAGAGAGTTGATGTTTGGTAGAACGACTGCTTTTAGTTCTGGGATGTCGGGAGCTTTGCGTGCAGAGCACTGCTTGTTGTAACACCGCGAGTGCAAGTGGGGGTGGAGGGAGGGTGTTGCTGTAGGTTGGTGCAACAACAGCCACATGATGAGCACTGAACAACAATTAGACTCATCGTTGCATCCTGGAGATGCAGGAACATGAGCACCGCATTGCAGCCTCATGACGACAAAAAAAAAAAAAAAGCTGGGGCCGAAGATGTTCGTCATTCAGGTAGTGAACCACACGCTCTCTACAAGACCCCCTTGTTGAGCCTTCCGTCAGTGCACCTGGACGTCATGGCCGCACCTGGCGGAGCAGTGCTAGTGTGACAGATAACACTGCTGCACTGATTGTCTTATCTGCCCATTTATCACAGTTGAATTGGAACCAGCCTTGCCTGAAACCTGCTTTCAGGCGTTCCACGGCTGACTTGGGACGCTCGCTACATATATGGCTTCCCCCCGACAAATATATTCAGGTAATAATGACAAATGCCACAGTGGCCGCTGCCACGTTAGCGGCGCGAGGCGTCTCGTTCCTCACGCCGTCTCAGCCAACCCACGCCAAATTACCGCCCTCCTCGTCCGGATGAGTGCGAGTTCCTCCGGCTGCTTTAAATAGCCTCAAATAAGATCTCGCATGATGGCGAAAGCTGAAAAATGCATTAGTGTGCGAGACGTGGCGGGCTCCATGAGGCTGTCCACATAAGCTGTTTGCACACAAACCAGCACTGATGTCTTCTGTCACAGCTCATTTTGGTAAACATGGACGTGGACGGGAGGAAGCGGAGTGACAGGTGCATGATTGAGGTACTTAAAAGCAGACACTCGGCTCATCTCCCAGGGTTGCTTCTCCCTCTCCACATTATATGCTCGCTTTCATCTCATACCGCCCTTTTTTTTTTTTTTGGGGTGTTAGCTCGACAATGCAAGTGTGGGATACTTTCAAAAGAGTCTAATAATCACTTCGTTATCATTCATATAGATGAATCTCCTTTGACGAGAAGTCTCGGCGTGGACTTTGCCACCTTTTTTCAAGTTCTTTGCTTTATGAGCGGCGCCGCTTAGACGAGATGGGTAATAGATAAACATAAAATATGCATCCAGATCTTCTGCTTGGGCGAGTGGACTGAATCTGTATGAATGGCTAATGCGCCGCAGTGACGGCAAGCAACTAGATTGATCACTCATTACGATATCTGCTCCATTGGCCATTAACACCCGCAAGGAGCCTAAGTGTGGGCCCCATCACACACCAGGGTTAAATTGACAGTGAAGAAGGGAACTGTGTGTGCGAGGAGGGGGTAATGGCTGCTGCATGATCCACTTGTGACCAACTATAGGCTGCAGGAAAGGAGAAGATAGGCAGATAAACACAATACATGGTGATAGCGGCCCACCGGGGGAAAATGTCCTCTGTGTTTATCCCACTCACTAACCACATTAAGACACAATGCAGCACTGACGAACGCAACTATTTACCCAGATGGCTGCAAAGGTGGAGAGAGAAGCTGCAGGTGTGTGAATAAAGACACCGCGGTAAGTTCTGTGACGGCTTCCGACATGAGTGTGTGGGCGGGATAGTATAAATAGTGTGACTTCATAGATGAGATGCAATTAAATCTGTGGGAACAAAAAAAAACTGTGGTTGCAACTGAGAGAAGGAGCATGGAGGACATCCAACATGTTTTGTTCTTGGTTTGACCACTTGCTGGTTTCTACCTGATCATGTTCTACATCACTTGTCATATTCAGCTACCTTTCGAGCCCACGGGACGGCAGCCTCTACTATCAAAAGAGCCATTTTGCCACTTCTTCCACCAAAGAAAAATAGTCTGGAGCCACAAAACATAAGTCTCTGAAGCTTTCTTATTTCACACACACTAAAAAAATAACCCAATTTTAACCCAACTGTTGGTACAGAAAAGGACTAACCCCTTATTTGAGTTATTTCAACTCAACATTTTGGGTTAATTTTTTCAACCCAACTTTTGCGTTAAATTATTTAACCAAAAAGTTGAGTTATGATAACTTAATGTTGGGTTATTCCCAACCAAACTATTGGGATGAATTATTGAACCAAAAAGTTGAGTTATGATAACTTAATGTTGGGTTATTCCCAACCATACTATTGGGATGAATTATTTAAAGGGGAACATTATCACCAGACCTATGTAAGCGTCAATATATACCTTGATGTTGCAGAAAAAAGACCATATATTTTTTTTAACCAATTTCCGAACTCTAAATGGGTGAATTTTGGCGAATTAAACGCATTTCTAATGTGACGTCACATCGGGAAGCAATACGCCATTTTCTCAAACACCGAGTCAAATCAGCTCTGTTATTTTCCGTTTTTTCGACTGTTTTCCGTATCTTGGAGACATCATGCCTCGTCGGTGTGTTGTCGGAGGGTGTAACAACACAAACAGGGACGGATTCAAGTTGCACCAGTGGCCCAAAGATGCGAAAGTGGCAAGAAATTGGACGTTTGTTCCGCACACTTTACCGACGAAAGCTATGCTACGACAGAGATGGCAAGAATGTGTGGATATCCTGCGACACTCAAAGCAGATGCATTTCCAACGATAAAGTCAAAGAAATCTGCCGCCAGACCCCAATTGAATCTGCCGGAGTGTGTGAGCAATTCAGGGACAAAGGACCTCGGTAGCACGGCAAGCAATGGCGGCAGTTTGTTCCCACAGACGAGCGAGCTAAACCCCCTGGATGTCTTGGCTCACACCGTCCCTTATGCCACCGAAGATGATCAAGAGAAGAATATCGACCCTAGCTTCCCTGGCCTGCTGACATCAACTCCAAAACTGGACAGATCAGCTTTCAGGAAAAGAGCGCGGATGAGGGTATGTCTACAGAATATATTAATTGATGAAAATTGGGCTGTCTGCACTCTCAAAGTGCATGTTGTTGCCAAATGTATTTCATATGCTGTAAACCTAGTTCATAGTTGTTAGTTTCCTTTAATGCCAAACAAACACATAGCAATCGTTGGTTAGAAGGCGATCGCCAAATTTGTCCTCGCTTTCTCCCGTGTCGCTGGCTGTCGTGTCGTTTTCGTCGGTTTCGCTTGCATTCGTTTCAAACCGATATGGCTCAATAGCTTCAGTTTCTTCTTCAATATCGTTTTCGCTACCTGCCTCCACACTACAACCATCCCTTTCAATACATGCGTAATCTGTTGAATCGCTTAAGCCGCTGAAATTCGAGTCTGAATCCGAGCTAATGTCGCTATAGCTTGCTGTTCTATGCGCTATGTTTGTTTGAGTTGGCATCACTATGTGACGTCACAGGAAAATGGACGGGTGTATATAACGATGGTTAAAATCAGGCACTTTGAAGCTTTTTTTAGGGATATTGCGTGATGGGTAAAATTTTGAATTTTTTTTCGAAAAATAAAATAAGCCACTGGGAACTGATTTTTAATGGTTTTAACCCTTCTGAAATTGTGATAATGTTCCCCTTTAACCCAAAAGTTGAGTTATGATAACTTAATGTTGGGTTATTCCCAACCAAACTATTGGGATGAATTATTTAACCAAAACGTTGAGTTATGATAACTTAATGTTGGGTTATTCCCAACCATACTATTGGGATGAATTATTTAACCCAAAAGTTGAGTTATGCTAACTCAATGTTGGTTGATTCATAACCCAACTATTGGGTTTAATTTATTTAACACAAAAGCTGAGTTGTGCTAACTACAATGTTGGGTTATTCCAAACCCTGTAACGACGGGGTCGCATTTTACTGTGCGGATCGTTCTCCCAAGATGCAGCAGGAACTCCGGAGGCGAGGTGCAGGTGAGACATTGATTTATTGTCCATGAATCATGCAAAAATCCAAAAAGACAGAAAAGTGTGCCGATAGCGTCGGCGCTATAGCGAAGCTTAGCACAGGACCAGGAATCAAAGATCATAGAAATACTTAACATAACGGGTTGCATGGAAGAAAAATAGAAGACGTTGTCAATTTTCGTAGTGCAAACAAGGAAGCCAGACTTATTGTGGCGAAAAGCAGGAATAAATAGCTCTCTGATTAGTGCCCAGGAGCAGGTGAGCGTCCCGAACACTAATCAGAGGCAGGTGAAACTAATCTGCAGTCACGGCAACTAAAACACAAATCCAGGGGTGCTGAAACCAGAACTGAGGTAGTCAAACTAACAGAACAAAACATGATCCAGGCAACGGATCATAACAAACCCAACTATTGGGATGCGCAATTTTGCGCTTCTTGACCCAATAGTTGGTTAAAAATTATACATTTTACTGCTGGTTTGTCCTACTCCTTCCCAACTACTGATCAAAAGTATTTGTATTCCATTAAAATTTACTCAAAAGCAAGATATGAGTGACGTTTTGTTTTTACAAGAATTGCCGTGTATGGTCATAGTAGTTCTATACAGCATGCTCAAATGTTTTCATGTACATGTAAATACAATGTGTGATTGTAAATAATGTTAATGGGATTAATCCTTAATAAAATTCCCTTCAAGAAAAAGTAATTTTTTTATTAAAAAAAGCCTTTTACCCAAAAATGTGTTACTCATTGAAAAACTACCCAAAAATGCTTCACAGTTTTGAAAACCCAGAAATTGAGTTAAAATAATACCCTTATAACCCAAAAAATCGATTGCTCTTCATAAAAATAACTCCAAAATTTAACCCAACACTCACAACTCATAAATTGGGTTATCAAAATAACCCAGCATTTTTTAGTGTGCAGGCAAAGGAATTAGTACATAATAAAATATGTTTTTTCTTTTTTGACATGTATTCGTGGTTAGCTTACCACAACTCAAGAAGCCGACATCTATCTATCTACACACACACACACACACACACACACACACACACACACACACACACACACACACACACACACACACACACACACACAAACACACACACACACACACACACACACACACACACACACACACACACACAAAGAACACTGTCTCCTCCTCTTTTTTGCCTTGCCTTCTTTGCACTTATCCAATCACCAATCAGGACACTATCACGGCCTAACAGAGCACCAGAAATGATAGGAAATGCACATTTACCCCACTTAGAAATGATCTCCTCAAAAGTGAGTGGACCGGTGATATACACATACTCCAAGACCTGAATTGGATACAGAGCGATCACAAAACCAGTCGCTCTGCGCATCGAAACCCGACAGCTCATAGGCGTATGTGCTGCTGCAAAACTCTTGTGGATTTACAACACATTTAATCATCAATATAGTGATACATGTGCTATGAAGTTTACATTGTCTTTAAAAACAATACACACTTACAAGTTTAGGATGCTACATGGAAAAGCCTGTGTTTATCCACTTACTAAAATTAGTCATCTCGATGTTTTACTAGATGATTTATTTGCATACATTGTACAAAGCTATTGTTATTTACATAATTATTTTATTCAAGACAGAAGTTTCAAGTTTGCACTTTATTGGTCTGACTGATTTGGAATACAATTTAATCTATATTGTTATTTTTATTGATGTATTGGAGTTTATTTATTTGCATGCAATGCTACATTTTTATTTACAGAAATATTTTTTAAGAAAAAAGTTTTAAATTTGCCCTTTATTAATCTCATTGTTGGAGATTATTATTTATTTGCAGTGGTGGGCCGTGCATTTCCCACCTAGACCTTCAGTGATGTCCGACTTCAATGATTACCTCTCAAAATACCATAATTGATGTCACCACATGACCATTGCTGGAGAAATACTACAAAGAAACACATTTATGCACTACTGGCCATTGAATCACCTCAAAAGTGTACAAAACGGGTTATTTTCTGGCGCATTTAAAAATCAATAAACCCGCGTCAGCAATTAAAATATATCTTATGTGGTACTGTCAAAATTAAAATTGTAAAAAAAAAACATTAAATGTGAAAAAATAAAGAAACTACCGTATTTTTCGGAGTATAAGTCGCACTGGAGTATAAGTCGCACCGGCCGAAAATGCATAAGGAAAAGAAACATACAAGTCGCACTGGAGTATAAGTCGCCATTTTTGGAGTAAATGTATTTGATAAAACCCAACACCAAGAATAGACATTTGAAAGGCAATTTAAAATAAATAAAGAATAGTGAACTGGCTGAATAAGTGTACGTTATATGACGCATAAATAACCAACTGAGAACGTGCCTGGTATGTTAACGTAACATATTATGATAAGAGTCATTCAAATAACTATAACATATAGAACATGCTATACGTTTACCAAACAATCTGTCACTCCTAATCGCTAAATCCGATGAAATCTTGTACGTCTAGTCTCTTACGTGAATGAGCTAAATAATATTATTTTATATTTTACGGTAATGTGTTAATAATTTCACACATAAGTCGCTCCTAAGTATAAGTCGCACCTCCGGCCAAACTATGAAAAAAACTGCGACTTATAGTCCGAAAAATACGGTAAATATTTGAACTCACAATTTGTAGAATCCATTCAACACCGTATAAGCCAGTGGTACCGCTCGTAGTCGGTTGATTTGAGTGGAAGTGGCGAGTATTTCCCCTACAGCTGAGCTAGGTTCCGGGGTTGGCCGCCGTCATTTCACAAGATGTAGTTTCTCTTTAAATATCCTTCTTGAAAATGGCCTTGCAAATATATACTGTATCTGCTACCTAATCAACGTTTTGTTCTCCTTTGTGGGTTAAAAAAGTGAGTATTGGCGATTTCTCTGCTAGCCTGGTATGGCTACAGCGCAACACTTCCTGCTTCAGTAAATTGCAACTTGTGATTAAATACTCACTTTGGAGTGACAAGTGAGTATCCAATCACAATCTTGTTAATGTCAGGCTATCTAGATAGGCTACTGTCAACAACTTGTGATCTGATTGGCTATCGCAGCTAACGGTCTGTGGGTAACGGGTGTGGCTCTGCTGATCTGCATAGCACCGCCGCGGCTCAAACCAGTGAGTATCCAATCACGAGACGCGTAAATGTCACGTTCAACGTGAGGCCATCTAGAAGGCCTTACAGACAACAACTCGTGATCTGATTGGCTATCACAATTATCTATCAACTGTATGTCACCGTTCACTTACAGTGCACAGACGCCCGCATTGTTGATTTTGTAGGCCCCGGGCAGATTTGGGACAGCATGGCAACATAAGCTAGCTAAATTCTGACTGGATAAAAACTCTAACCTAAAATAAAAAGCACTGGAAGAACCATAATATTACATGAAGAGAATATGAATACTTTTAGATATTTAGGGAAAGTAAATCAAAAATTGCTTTTATCTTTGTTTATGATCATGATTTCTGGTTATGTCAGGCCAGCAGAGAAGGCCTTGCTGGCCCTGATGGCACACCACTGTTTATTTGAAATGTACAATGCTACATTTTTGTTTACGTGAGTGTTTTATTCAAGCATAGGTTTTGCCTACCAGAGGAAGCTCTTAATTTAGTTGTTTGAAAATTATTGCATAAAAAGTACAATTTATATCTGGTGTGAAAAGAAAAACATTATACACATTGAAATTTTGCTAAGAGTAAGATCTAGAGTATGCGTCAAACAGTGTCATTTCAAACTACTAGTTTTGATCAAATAAAAGCAAAACTTGTTTTGGAATATTTCTGTCATTTGTATTTGTTGGTTTCTTTAAAAAGTAGGGGAAAAACTTGTATATTTAATTTTTTTTTTTAAATCGAAGATATTATTTTTAGGTCATATCGCCCGGGCTAGTTTCAACATATTTGATTGGTCAGAAATACAAATATTAGACATATTGTCTATTCAGCAACATCTTTTTATAATTTAATAGGTGCTAGATGACTTAAGGGGCTGATTAAAACAAATTCCATTGATGCTTTTTGGTGTCATTTAATATTTTTTTTTAATGATGTTTGTTTTATCACATAGAATACACAGTATATTACTAACATACAGAGGTGGGTAGTAACGCGCTACATTTACTCCGTTACATTTACTTCAGTAACTTTTTGGATATAATAAATTGTACTTGTCAGAGTAGTTTTAATGTAGTATATATATATATATAGAGAGAGATTATTATTTTAAAGGGTCATATTATGATTTTTTTCTACATTTAAAACACTTCCTTGTGGTCTACATAACATGTAATGGTGGTTATTTGGTCAACATTGTGCATAGATTTTGTTTTACACACCATCTTCAAGCGCTTTACGACCTTCTCTTCAGGGTGTGCCGTTTGGTAGGCGGCTTTATTTACGTCCCTCCACTTCGACTGCGTCTTCTTCCAGTCAGCCATGTAGTAGTTTTTAGCGCTTTCATATGGAGTTTACTGACAGATATAAGTTACAACTATATGCTACTTTGCATGAGAATTGGCAACAGCGTGGGATGCATGTGCATGTATGAGCCAGTCTGCCCCACAACAAGAAGATCGAGACAAATAAGAAACTTATTGACTACAGCGTCAGACTACGATGGCGGACTCACGCTAAGCTGTTTGGGTAAATCTCTACCATATATAAATATATCCATTAATTCACTAATTGGAAAAATGTCAGAAGTTGTGCAAATTCCAAGCGACCTGTTTGGAGAAAGTATGAAGGAAGGCAAGATTGTTTTATAAATATCTCCACCATGCCTGCTTGGTTTGATTTAAAATTTCCATGCAGATCCCAAAATACACAAAAACAGGTACCAACAGGTAAGGAAAGTTGGTTTTGCATAATAGGTCCCCTGTAAGTCAAATTCCGCCTTAAAACAAGGCTTATTTTGCCCGTGATTTTTTTCCCCCGAGAGTTGTGTGGCGCTGATGTTGACATGAAGCCTGTTTACTCCACTGAGCCCCCCTCTGAAAAGGACTCACACGGGAAGCAAGGACCCCTATTCATTGCCTCCCAAATGGGATCGCATCCTCCAGGGGAGAAGGTTGAGACGCTCCCCGCCAAGGCGATGGGGAAGTCCCTTTGCTGATAATAACAGTCCACGGGGGGAACAGCCTCTGTGGGCAACGGGCCAGACAACTTTCAATCAAACTACCTCTCTTTTTTCTTACAGAATTGGTTGCCATGCCCCCTTCAACCAGCCCCTTCTATCCATTCCGTTCTCTTTCTCATATGCTTTCCTTCACAGTGTGCACACTCCAGCTCCGAGGCCCTCGCAGTGAACATAATGGCCATGATGCTCCGACAAGGACGGGTCAGAGCACAGATGAAGACAAACATCAAATACACAAGCGTGATTGTGAGGCATCTCAATGGCTCTGCTTAATTCATATTAGCAACAGCTACACATGTGCTGAGAAGGAGGTTTGCAAATATTTAGTCCCTTTAGTGCATATGGAAGCGATCACCAATCTGCCTTTTTAAAAACTAATTAGCAATTACAAATATGATGATGATAATAATAATGTATGGCTGAGCAATGGCATGAAACAAATCATTGCGAGTGTGAGGAGCAGTCCTATCTAATTTTAATTTGCAGTCTCAAGCATTCATGCATCCCTGCTTGGGAAAAAAATAAAAAAATTAAATCCCAGAGACAAATCCTAGTGGCATGCATGCATTCATGTATTTACCTGCTGTCAAATCCAATTTTAAGACACAGGAACAGACTTTGACAACAATTTGTGTACAATATTATGTTGGTTATACAAAACTGTGCTAGTGTGTGTTAGCAAATAAACATGCTACTGTGTGCTGAAATGTCATTTTGTCATAGTAACCATGAATTACAAAAAGTGGAAATCTAATTAAGATTATGTAACTGAACTCATGGTCAGAAGTGCTTATCAATGACTAAAAATACCATTTGCTGATCAGAAGTAAAACACTACTATACTTAAAATAACCAAATTAAGATTATTTGGATAATTTTATAAAATGTATCTCTGACCTTAAGTAACATGTATTTTGGAATTCAGGATACATTACTTAAAATAAACCACATTAACATTACTTGGTTGTTTTGTGAAATATATCTCAATACTTATAATAATCTTCTAAACTGCAACAAAAAACAGTGCAATTAACAGTGCAATACATTTTCATAACATGGTCACTACTGCCTAGTTTATCTTGTTATATTCTTATTTTTACTGTTATATTTGTATTCTTACTGTTGCTTTTTATTTTTATTCTTATTGTTTTTTTTCTATTTTATTTCCATTTATACCCCCATTATTTACTTTTTACTTTTTAAATTCGATCTCAATTCTGTACGATGCTGGAATTTTAATTATCCTGAGGGAACTCTCCTGAAGGAATCAATAAAGTACTATCCATCTATCTATCTCTGATCTTAAGTAATATGTATACTGTAATCTGAGATTACTTTAGATCAGCAAACAGAACAAGAACATGTGTTATTTTGGCTGATTGTTTTGCTTTACTTCTTTCGATTTACACATTTACTAATCTGAAAAGTTGCGCTAACATTCTGCATGTTGTATTTGTTTTTTATTTTACGTTAAAAGTTCACTAATACTTTGTGGATGTCCTATGCATAAGATAATAAAATATACATATTGGATGCAAAGTTGGGTTTTTGTGAATATTTCGGGGGGAACTGGAGCGTGGCCTACAAAACTAACTGAATAATGCAGAGATATTCATATGTATGAATATGCCAGACCATATTCATTTAAAAAGAGACACATTATAATAACAGTGTCCTAAATCAATGCAATGTATACACACTTGTTGGCCTGATTGTTAGGTACACCTGCAAAATCTGATTTGAGATGAAATACAAGAATAGTGTAAAAAAATTTTTACTTTTAATGTGATTTGTTGACCTTGTTTGTGCTTTGTTGTTTTACTTCTTTAAAATGTGGTTATGTATGTACTGTAAAAGAGGATGGGACCAAGTATTCAACCTTGAGAGACACCAGAAGAAGTTAAAGCTGTGGACCAAAATTGAGAAATGATGAATGAATATTGCAGTTATAATTCATTTGGAATATCAATAAGGACCTGAGCATACACATTTTAGGGAAAAATGGTTTTCATCGTTATAATGCTCTTTTTTACGGCCTCACGGTTACTTTATTAATTGATCAATTAAGTGTTTGAATTGAAATGTAGAAGCCAATAAAATGAATAGTTCCAAGAAATGCTTGACCTGCTGCATGATTTAATTCTGTTTATTATCACATGGATTATAAAAACAAAGAAGACTTCATATGCATGTTCTAGCAAAGCATGTCAGCCACAATTATGCAAATGACTGTGATGCCTATGCACATTATTAGCTGATATTAATCTCAGAGAAGGACCGCCCACTTGTCTTTATAGCAAGCTTTTTACATTTGCAGTCCCTGTGTATGAATGCGTGCGTGTCTTAACCAGCTGTATGTATAGCAAGTATTTGCGTGTCTAAGGGTGGTATGGTATAAAAAGAAACCCCAAGACTCATGAAATATAAAACAGCCCATCTTGCAGATTTTACGATTGGAAACATTGTCACACACACACAAACACACGCCGCATGCAGCCACCCGCACACTGGAATTGTATACTTTTTATGTGTGTTTGCCTTTTAAATTGCATTTACTGTAAAAGCAGCAGTGTAGTACCATTTGTTAGCGATCTAGCCATGATATGCTAAGTTAGTTATTAAAGAAAAAATTGCAATACTGTTTATATTCTACATTTTACTTTAATTTTTTTTTAGCTTTTATTAACATTTTTAAAAAACATGTGTTGCCAGGCCGAGTTATTATTTAGATTTACAGAGATATTATTTTAAAAATATTTTTTTAACAGTTAAAAAGTTTAGTAGAATAAACATACTCCTTATTATCGCCTTGGAACTTTCAGGTACTAAAGACAAGAGGCCGGATTTACTAAGATCCAAATACGTGTGCAAACAACAAAATCATGCGTAGTACTAGTGGGCGTGTTGCGGGTGATCTACTAAGACTGCGTGTACAAGTTATAGCAAGTACAAAAGTGGTGCAGACCGCCCTATTTAAACAATGATTTTGCATGTACCACTGGCTGTGCTTGAGGAGACACTTATTTCCCTCCACAATTATAAAATCTTATGCTCTAAGGGTCCAACCTGTGCTGTTGTGTTATGTTGTGGAATATACAGCACCCACCACCTTCTCTCGGCAATTTACTGGAGAAGTGCAATCTAGACAACAAAACCTATTTTTAGTACGCCGGAGATGCGCTTTTGGAATGTGATGATGCGTCTGTAATGATCCAGAAATGTATGCATACAAAAATGCATGAAAACCCATGTTACAAGAAATAACTATAAATTAATTATACATAAATCCTCATATGAGAAATAACAAACAACAAACGCAACAAAAGGACAAGCAGTCACCAAAACTAAACAATATCATTTGTTTTAATCAGTCCCTAAATTCAACCAGCAGCTGATAAAATAATACAATTATATAGCTGAATAGACGATATAAAGTCGTGGTCAAAAGTTTACATACACTTGTAAAGAACATAATGTCGTGGCTGTCTTGAGTTTCCAATAATTTCTACAACTCTTGTTGTGTTTGTGATAGATGGATAGATAGATAGATAGATAGATAGATAGATATATAGATAGATAGATAGATAGATAGATAGATAGATAGATAGATAGATAGATAGATAGATAGATAGATAGTACTTTATTGATTCCTTCAGGAGAGTTCCCTCAGGAAAAATAGAGTGTTCGGAGCACATACTTGTTGGTCACAAAAACATTCATGAAGTTTAGTTCTTTTATGAATTTATTATGGGTCTACTGAAAATGTGACCAAATCTGCTGGGTCAAAAGTATACATACAGCAATGTTAATATTCGGTTACATGTCCCTTGGCAAGTTTCACTGCAATAAGGCGCTTTTGGTAGCCATCCACAAGCTACAGACAAGGTTGAAACTTTGACCACTCCTCTTGACAAAATTGGTGCTGTTCAGCTAAATTTGTTGGTTTTCTGACATGGACTTGTTTCTTCAGCATTGTCCACACATTTAAGTAAGGACTTTGGGAAGGTCATTCTAAAACCTTAATTCTAGCCTGATTTAGCCATTCCTTTACCACTTTTGACGTGTGTTTGGGGTCATTGTCCTGTTGGAACACCCAACTGCGCCCAATACCCAACCTCCGGGCTGATGATTTTAGGTTGTCCTGAAGAATTTGGAGGTAATCCTCCATTTTACTACTCAGTGGCCTAGTGGTTAGAGTGTCCGCCCTGAGATCGGTAGGTTGTGAGTTCAAACCCCGGCCGAGTCATACCAAAGACTATAAAAATGGGACCCATTACCTCCCTGCTTGACACTCAGCATCAAGGGTTGGAATTGGGGGTTAAATCACCAAAAATGATTCCCGGGCGCGGCCACCGCTGCTGCTCACTGCTCCCCTCACCTCCCAGGGGGTGATCAAGGGTGATGGGTCAAATGCAGAGAATAATTTCGCCACACCTCGTGTGTGTGTGACAATCATTGGTACTTTTAACTTTAATTTTCATTGTCCCATTTACTCTCTGTAAAGCACTAGTTCCATTGGAAGCAAAACAGGCCCAGAGCATAATACTACCACCACCATGCTTGACAGTAGTCATGGTGTTCCTGGAATTAAAGGCCTCACCTTTTGTCCTCCAAACATATTGCTGGGTATTGTGGCCAAACAACTCAATTTTTGTTTCATCTGACCACAGAACTTTCCTTCAGAAGGTCTTATCTTTGTCCATGTGATGTCAGATGATGAAGAAACAAGTCCATGTCAGAAAACCAATACATTTAGTTGAACTGCACCAATTTTGTCAAGATGAGTGGTCAAAAATTCAACTGGAAGCTTGCCAGAAGCTTGTGGATGGCTACCAAAAGCGCTTTATTGCAGTGAAACTTGCCAAGGGACATCTAACCACATATTAATATTGCTGTATGTATACTTTTGACCCAGCAGATTTGGTCACATTTTCAGTAGACCCATGAATGTTTTTGTGACCAACAAGCATGTGCTCCAATCAAATAAGAGTTGTAGAAATTATTGGAAACTCAAGACAGCCATGACATTATGTTCTTTACAAGTGTATGTCAACTTTTGACCATGACTGTATCTATTATGTTTTACTTCTGACAGTCCAAATATGTTGACACACACAAAAAGAACGGAGGTGTTTCCTGTCTATCACCCATCTCTGCAGCGCAATCGCCTGCTTACTCACAACCATTTGTGTGTAACTGTGCCAGTTTGCATGCACATTTCAAACGTGCTAAATATAGACGCAAAACAATGTCACAAAACAGTTTCAGTCTGGATAAATCATATTGCAAGCACTTAATGATAATATTTGCGTCTCCTACTCCCAGTATCGTTGGGAGTAATGAATTGCGTACTCTCTTTTGCACAGTACGCACAGTCTTGGTAGATTAGCATTGCGTGTCCACAACTTTTAGTACACGCGCACACCTTTAGTACATTGAGTCAATATAGTTGTTAAAGACTATTTTGGATATTTCCAGTTCATAACTTAGAGAACACTGTATTGTTCAGTTAATTTCTATTATTTCCCATGGAAAGTTTCCAACTTCCTAGTCACAGCGTCCTCCCGTCTGCACAAGTTCACAAGCTCTCAGTGGTCAAGCTGACATCCCCAGGAATGTATTTTATCAGTCGGGAACACAGCATTCTCTCTTCCACAATGGAACTTACCAAAGAGACATAATGAACAAGTATCTCTAATCTGATAGTGGCCCCAACTCTATTACATCTCCACCTACTCTTTCTATTCAAGTTTGCCAGTTTGACAAAGTGAAACAGCAACAAAAACACAAACAAAAACCTCTCCGGAGTTCAGACACGCACAGCAAAAAAAAAAAAAACCAACCTTCTAATTAGTTTTAAAAGTAATTGCTCGAAATGATTAGTTGAGCTGGGCCACTTTGTCCCTGTTACTTGTGAATTGGAAATATAATTGCAGCGGACAGTAATTGGCCAGTCGCAGACTGTTGGTTATTGTAGTCTTTTGTGGCAGAATGCATCATTACCAAAGCTTGGGTGCGGTTAAGCTTTTTGAACTGGGGTGACCAAAGAGGAACACAAACAAACATGCACGCAATGCTCTGCTTACCCATGCCAGCTCGCCATCACCGGCTGGGCTCGGTCCAAGGTTCCAAGTTGTTTTGCGTCCTTATTTGCTTTGCACATTTCCATCCTTTTGTTTCACCTGAGAGACGCACAGACAAGAGAAGTGGACTCTATGAGCTTGGAATGACAAAACTACAATGGCACTCAGTAGAACTAAATGTTTATCACAAATCAGGATGAATAATGGAAGTGGTTACTTTCTGGTTCTAGGATAATGATGACTTATGTTTTTAAAATGTGGGTGATGGGGCTTCTAAATGGAGACTGAGGACAGGTTATCGGGTTCTTGTTTGGCAACCACAACGTTTCAGAAACTCGAAGGCTACAGAGAGCCAATTTACTGCACGGAAGAAGTCATACCATTTTAAACCAGGGCGCGGATGAACTGACATTTTTTAAACAGAGCCTCATGAAAATGCAAATGACTCTCAGGTTAGTGGAAATTGATGATAAACAGCGGCTTCCGCCAGGCAGAAAGACATGGCAGAGGGTGTAGCGGACTTGGCGAAGCAGTTCGAGCGTATCACGGCTGGTTCGTACCATACTGAAATAGAATGAGTCGATAACGCCACATCCACTTTTATCCATGACATTTATCCATGAAAATATGGAAAATCTGCTGATGATGTGTTTGACGGAGAAGCAGATGGAAGGAGATACTGTAGAAGTCTGCTCTCAAAGGTAAATTCTGTATATTGTTATTACAATACTTTATAAAACTACTGTAGTTGTTAGTTAGTTATTGTAAAGTTTTATACAATACTTTAAAAGCATTTTTAAAAGACATGTTGCATGTTTAAATTGAGATGTTTTAGGGGTAGAAGGCAAGCACCAATTCCATTGATTTCAATTAATATCAGTGGGCAACGTTGACTTGAGAAGTTAAGAGCTCTCTCACAGAACCAATGAAGTTCCTGAGTTGAGTACTACTGTACATAGCGCCGATTCCGTGGGCGCTTCGGGGCCGAGCACCCACGGACAATGCCGAGCACCCACGTGGGATTGATGGCTACTTTCAATCTTTATAATTTTAGAAAAATCAATTTTGTTGTTGTTCATTTTGGGTCGAAAATGGTCTGCTTCACATAATAAAAAAGTCACATTACCGTACATATAGTCTATAATTAACAAAACCGAACCAAGATTACATTGTGCCCGATAATGAACTAATGACACAATAATCTTTGTTTTGAACACACTGCACACGAGAGAATGAAGGGCATACTTACCCAACAGCCATACATGTCAAACTAAGGGTGGCAGTATGAACAATGCCAACACTGTCATAAATATGTGCCATATAGTGAACAACGACAAACACATTTTGGAAGAATATTTGCACCGCGACACAACATAAACACTACAGAAGATTCTCTGCAGCACCAATTCTTCCGGAAAGCTACAATATAAACAAACACCATTGGTGCATCTACACCTAACATCCACTGTAATGATACCACGTACAAAAGCGTATCTAGTCGATACTACAATGATTACATCAATATTTTTTAACATCACAAAATCTTCTTTATTTTTTATTTTTTTATATCATGTTTATAAACTCAGGAAATATGTCCCTGGACACATGAGTACTTTAAATATGATCAACATATGATCCTGTAACTACTTGGTATTGGATTGATTATCCAAAACTAATGTAAAGTATCAAACAACAGAAGAATAAGTGATTATTACATTTTAACAGAAGTGTAGATAGAACATGTTGAAACAGAAAATAAGCAGATAGGATGGATGGATGGAACAAGTAGAATAATAATTTATTTTCTACCACTTGTCCTTAATAATGTTGACACAATAATAGAATATGTTACTGCATACGCCAGCAGGTAAATTAGGAGCCTTTGTTTGTTTACTTACTACTATAAGACAAGTTGTCTTGTATGTTCACTATTTTCTTTGAGAACAAAATTGCAATAATAACCATATGTTTAATGTACTGTAAGATTTTTGGTGAAAATAAAGCCAATAATGACATTTTTTGTGGTCCCCTTTATTTAGAAAAGTACTGAAAAATATCGAAATACTTTTGGTACCGGTACCAAAATATTGGTATCGGGACAAAGCTAATACACACACACCGAGCACCCACTGGCAGAAATGTAAATCGACGCCTATGCTATTGAATACACACAAAATTATTGGTGACTCATTTCATTGAGTTCAGATATTTAACCTTAAAAGAGTGATATTCATATTTGCAACGCCAACAACATTAAGCACATAATCACTCACCGTGACATTCGTGGTACATGCACACATTGATGTCCTAAATAAAAACAACACTTAGAGCATATCTACACATGTGCACCTTTTGTTTTTGTTGTTTGATTGTGTTTGCGCCTTTTTTTTTTTATTGCCTGCCTCGCTCACTGTGTCAGTTAGTTGTGCAGTTTCCTTTGCTAAATTGTCTGGAAGCCAAACCTCATCAGTAAACCAGGCAGAAAGCACTCGGTATCCCGCAACAGGATCCAGGACATGCCAGGGGGACCACACACAACACACACACACTCACACACACAAATACCTTATTCCTCCTTACTCACACATACCAACAACTAATTGGCTGACCCTAGCAGAGAAAAAAACATGTGCAATACTTCTAACACAGCCTTGTTTTTTAACAAAGTACAAAGATGCTAATAATCAGCAAAGAGGAAGCGCTTAGAACAAGAAATGTTTATCTGCCAATCCCATCTCTCTGCTAGCTATTATGCAAATGCAGATATAGGTCAGGCCTGTCGTTCTGAGGCCCCAGTCATCCTCAGCATCACTATTTGCCTGAGGACACAGGTCCCATAGCTTTCCATTAGGACCCTCAATGAGTCTATACAGCAAAGCCCCCCACTCTGCACATACACATAATTTCGTCAACCCACACCATTAGTGGAAAGAAGCACTAGTGTTTTAGTGCCTATGGCAAGAAAAACACTAAAAATAGGCCAGTATTTAAACGAAATAGCTTCATATGAAGAGTGTAGCTTCATACAAAAAGTAGGGCTGTCAAAAACGATTACTTAACTCATGTGATTAATAATAAAAAAATATGACATTAATCATACATATATACGCAGCTTAATCACTCAATTTATTTTGACTGTAAATGCTCCTTGATCTGATGCTTAAACTTAACTAGTTACCCGAGTTGTGGCGTATAACAACATGAGTTGTTATACAGTCATTGATCAGGTCAATGCACACCCCAGTGCAAAGATTAGTGAGCAGACTGTTGTGGTCGCTGGCAATATTTTACCCCAAAATACATCCTGATTGGACTTTAGATAAAACTGTTTGCACGTTTTTAGCAAATATACAACTTGCATTGTTCCTGTATGGTATTCTGACAATAAAATTGCATTGGTGTCCAACTATTGGGGTCTTTTTTAAGTTACTTGAAATTATGCTAGCAAGTAATAACCTGTGATTAATAATGATCAACCCACATTCAAAAGTGTGATTAATCTGATTCAAAAATAATAATTATACAGCACTAATAAAAAATTCTAATTGAAGCATTTAAAATAACTGCACTTTTTTGGGAATTTTGCCTATTGTTCACAATCATTATAAAAGACATGGTGACAGATGGATTTTTTTTTAATGCATTGTAAATATAAAAAAAAAACTTAATTAACAGTCTGTTTACAGCGGCGCCCATGGGAGGTCCTCTATTCCGTCCATAAAATCTAATAAATAACCATTCAAAAAGCGGCAACAATATTCCAGTATATTCCAGTTACATTTGGTGACTTTAATATTAAGCAAGTGTTATTATATGCGCAGACAAACCATTTATTTATAGCGGCACCATGATCACTATCGTGTGTCCTTATGTTTACGTCATCGAGTGGTCTGTTGTTTCCTCGCTTCCCTGCTCCTTGGAAGTTTATTGTAGATCTTAAATTACGCCTCTCACCTAGAAATTAGATGGCTGAGGATGTAATCCGACAAATTGGTAAACTTTAACAGCCATTTGGACCCAAAACTGACGAGAACGACACGAACAATCGCTTGGTCCACTCAGCCCCCCCACCCTGATTCTTCGACTTTATTGTTGAACCTGGAACTAATCCCTTTGAAACAAACGTGACTTTTAATGTACATATTGCTTTGAAACTGCTAGTTTGAAGACAACACAAAGGTGGGCTGTGGTTGTGCAACCCCTGAAAAAGTCCGGTGTTCTGTCAAAATGTGCTACCCATAAAAAAGAGCTACTCAACGCTACTGAGCATGTGCAAGAATGCACATCAACGCTGATGTGTTCTTTGAACAAAATAACAATTAAAATCAACTATGTTGTGTAGACTTGCCTTGTGTACACTTTGTCACTTGTGCTGCAAATGAGTAATTATTTTAAACTCTATTTCTTTCTTTGTGTCTTCTGACCAGTAAGCTTTGTAGACACTTACAGCGGGAGGAAGTTCACATTGACGCAAATAAAGGTAGCCTACATTTTCATTTTCATATCCGTTGTAAATAGTAACTAGTAGCTTTTTATGGCGAAGCCTCGAATAAAATAACAATAAAAATGAACTACTTGTGTAGACTTAGCAACTAGCTTTTTTTGACAAACCAACTCATTTTGACAAGACAACGGCAGAGAACTGGCAAATTTCCAACGCTATTGGGCCGTTTGGTACATTGGACAAGAGAGAGCTGTGTAATTGAAAACAAACAAACTGCTATTTTAACGATCTGCTGGTGTTAATGGGTATGTTAATCCATGTTTATAGCTCACATGTTCTTGAATAAACAATGCCTCAAACATGATTGACAGCGAATGAAAAGTGTTGCGTGGAAGAGAAAATAACACGAGAAAGAATATGTGTCGGAATTGAACCTGTTAGCACAAAATTGGCAATACAAGTTAAAAAGCGCTTTGTACTTTTTGTGACTTCCTCTGGGCGCAACAACAACACAATATGCTGACAAATGACAGATTCAGTATATCTTTTTTATAGCACATTGAAATATTAATTAAACAATTTCAGTTTGCATCCAACTGTTCAATCACCGTTGCTTTATCTCATACTATAAGATGTGCATTTCCAGCACAAAATCTGCTCTCCTGTGCTCAGGGACCCTCTTCAGCAAAAGCTGGCCAATCACAGCTATGCGGTCTGCGCTGACATGAGGCTAGGATTATATATATATATATATATATATATATATATATATATATATATATATATATATATATATATATATATATATATATATATCAAGAGGGACAGAGACAGCGCACAGTGCATGTGGATCACATGTTACCATGGCGAGAAAATATGGAGAGACTGCCAGTTATCTAGTCTCCACCAGTTGCAGAAAATGTGCCATCAGTACAACTGGGCAGTGCTGTTTCAGTTCCATCATCAGGACCATCAGTGAGTCAGACACAAACTAGTCTAATCATTGAACCAGATTCAAGGGCTGCTGAGTTGCCATCATCAGAACCCAGATCACCCACAACAAAAACCCCACCAGTGATCCGCAGGTACCCAGAAAGGTTTTGAGTACCACCAAAAAAACTGAATCTCTGAAGACAGTATAAAAATCTGTGTTAAAGATGTACAAATACTGTTTGTATAATAAGCATGTTATTGTTTACAAATGAGGGTTAAGAGTTCAGTACTAAAACAAAAAGAATGTGGCTTAAGTACAGTTTTTTAATTGAGCTGCTGCATTTTTTGGTTGGGTTGTTTATTTCTTTTGAGTAACTTCTACACTTATAAAAGGGGAGGAATGTAATGGAGTGATCTATGTTTGTCTGTTGCCATCTCCTGATGAATGTTGGCTATAGCGTACTGGGGTTACTTTTTGGTTGGCCAACGATTTACGTGGTGTTGCGCACCTGACGTCAAGTGTGTGAGTCTGTTCTGAAGTCTACAGTAAAGAGACGTACAGTACTTCATCCCCTCGCCTGTTTATTGCCTCCAACTCAATATATTACAACAACATTGTTCCCCCTCCAGCTCCATGCGGACCTGGAGGGGGCTGATGGCGGGAGCTGCCATGCAAGGCGCTAACCAGCAGCCATCAGGAGCAAGGGGTGAAGTGTCTTGCCCAAGGACACAACGGACGTGACTAGGATGGTAGAAGGTGGGGATTGAACCCCAGTAACCAGCAACCCTCTGATTGCTGGCACAGCCACTCTACCAACTTCGCCACACCGTCTATATATATATATATATATATATATATATATATATATACATATATATATGTATACACACACACATATATATATATATATATATATATATATATATATATATATATATATATATATATATATATATATATATATATGTGTGTGTGTGTGTATATATGTATTAGGGTTATTCAGGATACCGGTACTAATAAAGTACCGCAATACTAATTAATTGAAATGGTTACTATACTGCCTTTGAAAAGTACCGGTGCCATTCTTACATCTAAATGTCGCTGTGTGGCGGTGACTACAGAGGCGCATGATGTTGAGTGTGTCAAAACGCACACACAAAGGGCATACAAGCAATAACATTTTGGTGGGGAAGAATGGCAAAAAACGACAATTCTACTGGTTAATAAAGAGGGTGTGTGAAGCGCAATATGGAGGTATTTGGGCTTCAAAACTAACGGTAAAGGTGACGCTTTAAATAAGGAAGCAACGCGCTTCAAGTCTTGCTTTAAAACACGCTTCGCCAAATGTGGCCATTAGTATTAGCACCTTTGCTTCAAACTTAGTTAACATTTAAATAATAAGCATTCAGATCTGCACAAGGAGTTTAAAGAGTGGCAGGTAAAGATGCTGTTGTTACACCTTTCCTGCTGTTCTGCTCCGGTGCAGACTGTAGTGGAGGAGCACAGGGCAGACGTTCCCTTCAGGGTCGATGAATTTGTCGGGTTAAAACACTTCACTTTACCCGTCTATGGGTCTGTTAAGCTTTGCTTTCAGGTCAGAATTTGAGGCTGCCGATTTGTGACAGTCTGGTTGCTTTATTATTAGTTTTGCAGGAAACAACCAGACCGGTTCATACTTCTACCACGCAGTGCAGCACTACCGCTCTCTCTCTTTGCTCGCCCACTCACTCACTGACGTCACTCAGACAACACGTTGCCATTCTCACAAACACACACACACGCTACCCTCATGAGTTAAACAGCTCCTCTGCTGTGCACACAGTTTGGCTTGATGCCAAATATTAGCAGAGTTAAAACTGCCCAATTAGCAGTCAACTAATGCAAGTGAAATGACTGAATTTTGTAACAAATTGCTGCAATTTTTGTTTTATCTTTAACAAATGTGTGCTTTCCCTGCTATATGGCTTATCTGTGTACATTTATCCATAGTTTTGTTTTTAGTACTTACTAATAATTGTATTTTTCTTAAAGCACAGACTAGGAGTGGCAACCATACATCCCAAAGCATTCAATATAATGTAAATAAAGTTTTTTTTATTATATTCTAACCTAATACTTGATTTTGGCAGACTATATGTAATATGGAAAATTGTAAATTGTTCTTTGAGTGCAACAAGAAAAATACAATGTGGTAATTAACTGTTTTATTTTACCTTGTAAAATTGGTCTTTGAGTGCAATAGGAAACATATGTTTATTGCATTGTAAGATTTTCTGTTCAAATAAAGCCAATATTGACATTTTTTGTAATTCCCTTTATTTTGAAAAGTATCGAAAAGTATCGATATACATTTTGGTACCGGTACCAAATTATTGGTATCGGGACAACCCTAATATGTATGTATGTATGTATATATATATATATATATATATATATATATATATATATATATATATATATATATATATATATATATATATATATATATGCCGTATTTTTCAGAGTATAAGTCGCACCGGAGTATAAGTCGCACCGGCCGAAAATGCATGATAAAGAAGGAAAAAAACATATAAGTCGCACTGGAGTATAAGTCGCATTTTCTGGGGAAATTTATTTGATAAAACCCAACACCAAGAATAGACATTTGAAAGGCAATTTAAAATAAATAAAGAATAGTGAATAACAGGCTGAATAAGTGTACGTTATATGACGCATAAATAACCAATTGAGAACGTGCCTGGTATGTTAACGTAACATATTATGGTAAGAGTCATTCAAATAACTATAACATATAGCACATCCTATACGTTTACCAAACAATCTGTCACTCCTAATCACTGAATCCGATGAAATCTTATACGTCTAGTCTCTTACGTGAATGAGCTAAATAATATTATTTGATATTTTACGGTAATGTGTTAATAATTTCACACATAAGTCGCTCCTGAGTATAAGTCGCACCCCCGGCCAAACTAAGAAAAAAACTGCGACTTATAGTCCGAAAAATACGGTATATATACATATATATAAATGTGTGTGTGTGTGTGTGTGTGTGTGTGTGTGTGTGTGTGTGTGTGTGTGTGTGTGTGTGTGTGTGTGTGTGTGTGTGTGTGTGTGTGTGTGTGTGTGTGTGTGTGTGTGCGTGTGTGTATGTGCGTGCATGTAGCTTTAATGTAGCAAGCTACTTTTGCCGTGTAGTTTGTAGTGTAGCTTTCTTCAATTCTCTGGGGATAGCTTCCCCTGTAGCTTATCTCCGTACATTTAATCAAAAGTAACTTGTAGCCTAGCTTATTTCATTATTAGAATCAGAATCAGAATCAGAAGTACTTTATTAATCCCCGAGCGGAATATTCAAAATAGGCGACTAAATTTGTGACATTTTGTGATGCTTAGATACTTTACAGATTGTAAATACAATTGGATATGGTTTAATGGATACAATGAAACACAATTAAGCATATATAGTCTTTTGATTGATTGAATAAACTTTTATTAGTAGATTGCACAGTAAAAGTTTCAATCAATCAATCAAAAGACTATATATGCTTAATTGTGTTTCATTGTATCCATTAAACCATATCCAATTGTATTTACAATCTGCAAAGTATCTAAGCAACTTTATACGTTAACACTCTACTGGTACTTTATAGTTAAAGTAGTGTTGTTTTTAGCTGTGTACAATTAAATCACTGCTACTTTTGGTGGTAATTGGACGTCTTTAGTAAAAATGGTTATTGCACTGCATCCCATTAATACCACTGTGGCCTTCAGAGCCAGTTAAAATTCCTATGTTGTATATGCATTAGTGAGATGGGGCACTGCTGCTAAAGTTTTTATTTGCTGAAATTCGCAATAGGGTCCGGATACACTGTGATGCTCAAAATTGTCTATAGTTGTGAACATGAGTGCATAATTAATGGCTGTTTGTCTATATGTGCCCTGCGATTGGCTGGTGACCGCAGTCCAGGGTGTACCCTGCATCTCACCCAAAGTCAGCTGGGATATGCTCCAGCTCACCCGTGACCCTAATTAGCATAATTGGTCTAAAATGTGCCCTGCGATGAGGTGGCGACTTGTCCAGAGTGTACACCGCCTTCCGCCCGATTGTAGCTGAGATAGGCTCCAGCGCCCCCCGCGACCCCAAAGGGAATAAGCGGTAGAAAAATTAATGAATGATGGTCTAAAATGAATAAATGTGAAACCCTGAAAATGCCACAGTGTGACTTATATAAGACTAGTCAGTCAAATTAAATTTTTAGTGAGTTGTTGAAGTTTTGCTTTTTAAACAGTTTGTGTGTTGACTTGTTTTACCGTGCAATCTTTGATTAGTGGCCTGTGACTATTGGCAGCATGGTGTGTATGTGTCTGTTTAATCATCACAGAAACTTGACAGTAGGGAGCTCAATAGACCTCCAATACCATCTGTCTAGTATAGATTTGATGGAGAGAGAAGTACTCACCTTAAACCTCAGGTGCATAGCAGAGCAGACTTGGAGGAGGTGTAACTGGCCCAATTGATGCTGTTCACTCGTCTTCACATGCCATCTAAGAGCCTGGAGTGTCTCTTTTTTCCCCTCTCTCTCCCATACGCGCTCGCTGTCTCTCAGAAAAGCAGACGTGATCAAACAGCAACTGTGAAGTCTTAATTAAAAAGTACAATCAGGCTTGATTAAAAGGAGAGCATGATCAGAAGGATGTGTCAATGAAAGGAGCAAGTCCCTCAACGGTGGTGCATGTGGGTGCTGAAGAAGAAAAAGGACGTAAACAGATGAGTGCATCAAGGAAAAAGGGGGAAGATGCAGAGACAGCGGGAAGAGAGTTTAGAGGGGAATTGGATTCATGCACCAAAGCCAGCTGCATGCAAATATATAGCCAGCAAAAGTTTTCCTAGTACAGTATGGTCTCTGATGGGTTCATTGGTCTCAATATAAAAATCCAAAAGTAGTTTTCCACCAGTTCTCATCACCTTCAGCAACATTGCAACAATGTACTCTTGGCTGTAATAATGCTCAGTTGTGCGTTCTTGCAATGCCTGTATGGTTTAAGATTAAGATTACTGTATTTTTGGAGTATAAATCGCACCGGAGTATAAATCGCACCAGCCGAAATGCATAATAAAGAAGGGAAAAAACATATATAAGTCGCACTGGAGTATAAGTCGCATTTTTGGGGGAAATTTATTTAATAAAACCCAACACCAAGAATAAACATTTGAAAGGCAATTTAAAATAAATAAAGAATAGTGAACAACAGGCTGAATAAGTGTACGTTATATGAGGCATAAATAACCAACTGAGAACGTGCCTGGTATGTTAACGTAACATATTATGGTAAGAGTTATTCAAATAACTATAACATATAGAACATGCTATACGTTTACCAAACAATCTGTCACTCCTAATCGCTAAATCCCATGAAATCTTATACGTCTAGTCTCTTACGTGAATGAGCTAAATAATATTATTTGATATTTTACGGTAATGTGTTAATAATTTCACACATAAGTCGCTCCTGAGTATAAGTCGCACCCCTGGCCAAACTATGAAAAAACTGCGACTTATAGTCCGAAAAATACGGTAGTTTATTTCAAAGGGGACAATGCAATTTCATAAAACACATGACTACACATGGTTAAAAAAAGTCAGAAGGCTAGTTTTCATCTGTAGTCCCACGGCCATGATGTAAAAAAGGCAGTAAAATTACAATTTAAAAGAAAAAAAAAAGAAAGAGAGAGAAAAAGAAAAAAAGCACACAATACATATACAATATGATACAAAATAAAATACAACATCACAACATAACATAGCATCAAAGGAGGCTCATATTTTAGTGCTGGCAGCTATAGGCATTGATAAGCAGTGTTGGGACTAACGCGTTACAAAGTAACGCGTTACTGTAACGCCGTTACTATCGGCGGTAACTAGTAATCTAACGCGTTATTTTTTTATATTCAGTAACTCCGTTACCGTTACTACATGATGCGTTACTGCGTTATTTTTTATGTAGTATCGGCTAGAAACTGAGAAGATCTGAGTGTTGCAGCGCTGCTGAAGAGGCAACAAAAAAGAGGCGCGCCGCGCGTTGTCTGTGTGTACGTGTGTGTGTGTGTGTGTGGGAGGGGGCGTGTCTGTGTCTACTATCAAGACGTCATGGCGAACCCCGAAGCCGAGTTTCTTAAAATGGAGATATTTTCAGTACGTTTCTTTTATCGACCACAAAGAAAAGAACATTTTAGTTGAATGTAAGTTTCAAATATGCTGAAACAGCGACAAAAACAACATGCTTCGACGAAGCTAGTAAAGAGACACACACTTCACCTCCACGTCCAACAGCGGCTGGATTTTAATGAGGCACTGCACACTGAAGGTACACACACTCTGTCAATTCTCTTATATACTCTTTCATTTTAAACTTTTAGAGTGTTTGATTATCACATCACTCTAAATGTTTAGACTATAAAGTTCACAAACCTAAAGAGGGATACTAGTGGGCCAGGCTAATATTTCCTTTTCTCTAAACTAAGTGGGGAAATGTGTAGAGTGTTCTGGGCTTCAGACATGATTTTATTTCAGAATTCCTTGAGAAAACGCCTGGTTAGGCTTTATGTATGTAGTGTGTGCCTTTCTTGTTTTACAGCTATGTTGTTATTATGCTGTTTGTTACTTATGTATGTTAAGTTGCAGCTATTTAAAATAGTTTTGTCAATTTGTTCTGGTCTGAAACAAATTGGCCCTTTAAAACATATCTTTGTCTTTGTGTGTTGTATGTAGAGCACATTGCTTAGCAGAGTTCAGTGATGCAAATGCATGTCAACTTGATCAACAGATTGTATTATTCTCCAGTGCAATAACAGTACTAAAATGAAGGCTAAAAGAGCATTAAATGGGGCCTTAAAAAAATAAAAATAAAAAATATACCGGTAAGTAACTAAATAGTTACTTTTCACAGTAACGCATTACTTTTTGGTTTAAGTAACTGAGTTAGTAACTGAGTTACTTTTGAAATAAAGTAACTAGTAACTGTAACTAGTTACTGGTTTTCAGTAACTAACCCAACACTGTTGATAAGCCACATTTTAAATTTTTTTGTGAAGGCCTTATAAGTTGTGACCAGTTTAACCTCCTCAGGTGCTGACTTCTACACATTTGCACTCCTTACTGACCAGGCCGACTTACTGAAAGTGCTCCTGCGCAGAGGAAAATAACAGTCACCTCTGACAGAGCCTCGAGTGACATGCTCACGGCTGTTTCTTTGGCTGATGAACTCTGCCAGAGGATCTGGAGCCAATTCATGCAGTAATTTATAGGTCACTTTTAAGTCTGCAAATGTGTGAAGACTGTCCCAGTTTAAAATACTGTATTTTTTTTTAGAATGGCACAGTGATGATAGTTCCTAGGTTTTTTATCCATAACTTTAATTGCTTGTTTGTACAACATTTCCAATGGTTTATTTTTACTCTGACCAGACTGAGATCAGCTGGTAAGTTGGTTTAATCAAACTACTTCCATTGTAACCATGGATAACTCAACCTGTCCATCTCTTTTGTGTTTCAGTCCTTCAGCATTTTCAATATTACTTCAGATATTGAACAGCATAATAATCCAAGCAGGGCTCCCTCTATAGGCCAGCATTTTTAAGGGGACGCTCCAAGATTACTCGTGTCAGCATTTCAGCCCAACACTGGCACCGTGTTGACACGCAGCAGATGAATATTAAACCTTGAGAAACAAAGATGTGCTTGAAGCAAAAGAACCACAAAAAGACTTTTTTCTTCTTCTTCAGCTGCACACACATACTCTCTCTCACAATCTTGAGCATCCCTCCCAGCAGGCACAATCACACTCAGGCAGATAATTCAGTGTCACACGAAGCCTTGTCGTTGACCCTCTGGCCCCCCTCCAGACAGAGGAAGCAGCTGGACAGGGACCCACGGCTGCCTGGAACACACTTCCCCGAGGGAGCTCGGGAGGAAGAAGAAGAGTCCTTCCCTGCCCCGGAGAATGACCAGCTGAGCTTCCAACAGCTCACTACGTGAATGTACTCTTATGCCCCGTGTCCAAGAGGAGCACAGGGGCTTTAAGAAATGACAGCAGCAGCACAGCAGCGCTTTTTGCAGGAGTCAGCAGCGTGATGAAAGCAATATGATACCACAACCTGCAGGGTTGTTTTGCCACTGCTCACAAAGTCTCTCAGCCACAAGTTGAAACCGAATTAGTGGACTAAAACATGGACATAAGGCAAGGTTGTTACATTGCATTTTAACTTGCACTTTACTGGAAACTACTATTAAAAAAAACATGCTATAACAGCGGTGCCAAACTAAATTTCATTGAAAGCCACATCACAGTTATGGCTGCCTTGTAACAGTGAGTAATAAATGAATATTAAGGAGTTTCCTTATGATTACACAATTGCCTACGCATTTGATTATTATATATTTTTTTACATACACTGTAAAAAAAAATACGATTTTACGGTGAAAAACTGGTACCCCTGTTGCAGGAATTTTATCATCAAATTTTACAGTTAATTACTGTAAATTGAAAATCCGCACCACTGTTTTATACGGTAACATTCTGGCAACTGAGCTGCCAATGTTTTTTATTTTTTTTATTTATTGTCATTTTTATAGTGTACTATTTGATGGATAATATAAGTCAAACAAATATTGAAGCATTTTTGTTTAATTAATAACGACTGTTTTGAATGTATGATCATATGAAATTTGTCGCAATATTAGATAATATTAAAGTTTAAAAGATATGCAACAGCATGCAGTACATGTATTTTTGCATGTCAAAATGGAAAGAACACATTTATTTAGTGAGAAATTTACTGACGCATATTATTTTTCAGGCTTTTGCGGGCCATATACAATTATGTGGCGGACCAGATGTGGTCCCTGGGTCATGAGTTTGGCAAATGATCCAAGAAAACTGTTAAACAAAACCCAAAAAGCATCCTTATATTTCAGATAACAAACAGACAAAACAGTGAGCCTCAGAGGTTTTTGTTTAACGAGGTCCTTACTAAGTGCTTATTCATATTTTATGCTTGAATAGCAAATGCTAACATATTTCCAATTGCCTTGGTAGCCTAACAAATAATTAAACAACATCGTAGCTTTTGTTTAGCGACAGCACTAAGAAAGGGTAAACATGAAACTAATAGCTCATTTTCTAAGATAATAGCATTGGGGGAAGAGTTATTTATGGTTATGGTTTTGATTTATTTCGAAAATGCAGACAGTTACAATATGGTACATCACATACTTCTAGTTTCTCATTAAAACATGTCTGAGAAAGAAGAAGCAGAGCTTACAGGTATTTAATCCTACCCCTTTTCCAATGAATAGCCATTTGTAACACATTTGTTTATTCTCTTCCTGTGCTCAACTTGTAACACAAACAAATAAAATAAATAACCAATAAAGTTCTCATGAATAAATAGTTGTTTACAAGTTGAGATTTACATAAAGTGATAAATAAGATGTTTATCAAGATTCTTCTTCCTTATACTTTGTAAACACTTTTGAGTTTGAACGGTTTCTTAAACTGGATCATATTAGTACATTCTTTGACTTCTTTGCTTATTCAAATCCATAATTTAATGTCACATACTGATATACTAAAGGTCTTAAGTGTTGTATATGCACAAAAAAAATTTCAATTTAAATGTACTCCAAATAATTGTACATTCTTGGGGAGATTTATTTTAAAAGCTGACGTATACAAAAAATAGATACATACAATTTTTTTTAAGTATGATTATTATTATTTATTGTCTATGCAGTTTTCTACAAGGATTTATTTACCCGTTGAGATTATCGGTCAGTCTGACTAGCCATTGTAGGTCATACACTTTTGCTTCTTCCTGCTTCTTTCTGGGCACATTCTTTCATTTTATCTTCTTTTTCATTATATATATATTTTTTTTTTTCTAAATGACTCCATTATTTTATTATAGTGCTATTCTGTTTGAAATTATATTGACGGAGATTATTTTTAATATTGTGTTCGAAATAAAATTAATGAGATGGTATTGAATGAAATACTTGGCAATCCATACGTTTTTAATATGCATAAATACTTTATTTAAAAATGAGAGAAAGCCAGGTAGATTATTGTGCATCCATAAAGTAAGTGTCAGTCTGAATCATAATCATTCTGATCTTCAATGATCCGTCTGGTCGGACTTTCACTGAGGGTCCCAAAATTATGCGGGGGCCAGAGCTGTTTTAGGGCACACAGAAAGAAAATCCAAAATAAAGCAAACAGTGTGGGACAAACTTGTAAACATCTCCAATGTTCTGGACACATTGGCTAATACGACATTTAATGATGTTTGATGATTTAAACATGATCTTGGTATTCCATCAGCTGTCGCAGTGGGCCCTCCAGTGGAGTGCCGCTGTCCAATCAGATGGACAGAAGGTTGGCTGACCTGTTTCCAGGGTCGTGGTTGCTATGACATCCAGTGACATGACAACACAGCAGAATGGAAAGCTAGACAATATGTTGTTCAGGCTTTGGTCAATCGGACACACTTGCTTTGAACTTCCAACTGACGCACGTCTTTGAATGGGGCTTAAAATGGCCATTGTGGCTATACAAAATGAAATAAAGTTAAATACAATTGAAATATAGTGGATGCCTTTGCCAACGCCTATGGAAATCTTACCTAAAATGTATTGATTTGTATATTACTACTCAATATGTCACTTAAACATAGTGTACAGTACATATAATGTGTACCTTCAAGCAAACACGCCCTCGGATGAGAGCATAGGGAATCGGGCCATAGCTCCTTGAGTCAGTCGAGTTTGTAAGGTTATCCCCTTCTAGCCATACGTGGCCTAATGGGACCTATAAAAGACATAAGGAGGGCAACATTTATTCGTTGCATATATTCTTGCATATCCTAAAAAAGTGTAGGTTCTGAGACAATGTATGATAAGAATTGTTTTTAACCATGCACCCTCCCATACACATACATTTCACAACCCATCCCTCCCTCCCCATCTTAACGTCAACCTCCCTCTTTAACCCCATATGGTCTTAAAGGAAGGGTCATGGGTAACGGGCAGGGTCGGAGTGGGATTTAGGAAAACTTCAAACGGGGTCATTAGTCTGTTGGCTCAGATCTGCGCCCCTCAAAGCAGGAGAGTGGCCTGAGATAGCTGGGCGGAGAGAGAGCAAGGAAGAGAAAGAGGGGAAGAGAGAGAGACAGAAAGAGAGAGAGTGCTAAGCTGCGGCTAGCAGCAGTGTCCAAGGGTTTCCACCGCAATCCGACCTGCCAGTGGGGTGGTCAACCAAGCAGGCTCTAATTCACAATGACACCAATTATGATTAATCTCATCACTTTAGGAGAGTAGGCTTGTCAAGGCCCTAATTAAGTGCGCTGTCCCCCCTATATGTGCAGACAGGATCAACAACACATTATATTGTCATAATGGGCATCACAATCCGCAAGTTTATTTTTGTGTTGGTTAACTTTTAACAGAAAAAAGTCCTCTGGAATAATAGCATGGATCGGATATTATCCATACTGTGATGACATCATGAATACCGTACTCAACTGACACCACTCAGCTCTCCAATTGTCCATCCAGCACTGGGGATGGTCCCGTTTTGTTTCATCTTCCATAATTGAGACAGATGATGTGACATAATCACGAGCTACTGACATGTTGACCTAACACGGGGTAAACAACTCGGTGAATAACGACGATGCGAATGAATATCATTAAAAGAGTCATCTGAGAACCATATGTCAGCATGCTGGATTCCCACCATTACACCTCATTAACATTGTAACATATGCCGGCTCCCAAGCAAAGGCAAAAGACGCACTGCCGTTTGTCACTCACTACAGTATTGGCGGAACCTTCCTTCGACTTAAGTTCTCGTTAGAAAACCAATTCTTCCAATCCGATCAATTTCTAGAAAGAGAGAAAACTTCTTCATGGCATTAATCAGGAGGACTAGCTTAATCCTTGTATGTGAATTGTGAACTGAAAAAAAAAAACGAAACCTGAGAATTCTGATCAACTGAAGCACGAGGAACCACAAGAGAACACATTTGTGGAAAGTTCTAAGCAGACAATTTTCGAAGCAGGAGAAAGGATGTTTTCTGTGGCCAATTTCAAGATGATTTGGACTTTGTTCTTAATTTTCCCATGTTTGGTATCATTTCCTGTCCTGTTGCTCGTTTTGGTAGTATTTCCTGTTTGGTCTCTGAGTTTTGCATCATCTTTACTGTGTTTTGCATCATCTTTACCTTACGTTGCTTGTCCTGCTAGTTTGTTTCAATTTGTTAATTAGTTTGATTTAGTTTCATCTTGTTTCCTACTTGTTCAGTGCAAAGATAAGGATCTTATTTTTTTTCTATTGTACTGTCATTTTACTTATAAAAGCCTCAAAATAAACATGTTATTGCTGCTTTTCAGGGACAAAAGGGATTCACCTGACTTGTAATAGTGAGTAATATGCATTGAGACTTTCCTACTGCTGACATGCATGGTATGATAGATGGCAATATTACAGGCTGACTTGATATGAAGCATTGTCTGCCTGTCAGGGGCTGAAACCGGAGCCCCACTAGCTGTGGAGGCGTGTTGTTAAACGTCCACATTATTACCACACTCATTATGTTAACATGATTGAGGTGCCAAATTAAATACATGCAGCCATTCAGGGTTCATCTTTCACTATCTTGCTCTGTCGATCTGTAGCACACCACACGTATGAGATGGGGGTTTTCATCTCTGTCACTATACCAGCCTCTCCTCCTATGTGTGTGCCTGTGTGTGTGTCTGCGTGCAGTAATATTAGGGATCAAGTGTCATTGTTTTGACACAATAGCTCAGCCACAGAGATGATTCCTAAAAAGGTGACAGTGCAATTAGCCTGCAGTTGGATCTTTGAGGGTGGAGACGACATGCCTGGCTGTCAGTTCAAAAAGGAGGCGATGACAGCGACCACCTTGTGAAACTCATCTTTACAGGTCCCATAACATCATCCCAATAGTCACACACACACACACACACACACACACACACACATACACACACACGTACACGCACACGCACGCATACACACACATCATCTATATGTCTACATGAAGGTGGTAGGACACTTATAACAACAATGGCTTTTTTCCCGGCAATGTCAAATGGTGTCACACTAAGATAGTTTTACTATTTCTTGTGAAAACATTACAGTAAAACGGCAAAAGCATACATTAGACTGCAGGACGTATGTAAGCTTCATTTCAGAAGGCGTATCATAATCAGTGTTCCAAATAATGGTGTTAAATGAACGGCATTCATTACTAACACTGTTACTTTTACTAGTAATGAGTAGATACTAGTAACTAATTTACAAATACATTACTTGTATGTTCGTTACGCCGTTAGCGAGACATTCGATGTAACGTGGCACGCTACTTTTTATGTGGTTATATGTCAAGCAGACAGTGTCAGAAGCACAGCAAGTTCAATGCAGGAAATATATTTTTATCTCCAAAAAGCAACAACCAACACCAACAGAACTTGATATCAAATATAAGGAGGCAACATCTCACAGCAAACACCCAACTTGTAAGTACAGACACGCATACACACTACTACTTCGAGGGAATAACAACAAATAATGATTGAAGTGACAAGCTTGCAATCCTACAATACCCTGTTTCTGGACAAGGAGACTGCAGCCTTCAAAGCACATTCAATCTCTTTATTAACTAGTGCTAACACAATCCAGTGAAAAGGTTTAACAGTAGGGATGTATACCATGTACCAGTATTTGTTGGTACCAGTTCCTAATTCGGCCGGTCCAGGAAGACTGTTACAGTTCTGGACTAAAGATACGCAATTTGTATTTTTTTATCCAGCCGATCGTTGTAATTATGTTAAGCTGTCACATTCAGTTTAAGTGCCTGTGAATATCTTCAAAATATCGCCACAACAAAATGAACAGAAAATAAGACAAATACTGCACTGTAATACATCCACGCCATGAAAAACTTGCAAATATTTCATTCAACATGATACATCACATATTTTACATATTTCTTTATTTCTCTTAAAGGAGAACTGCACTTTTATTTGAATTGTGCCTATTGTTCACAATCATTATGAGTGGCAAGAACACACGTCTTACGTTTTAGATACACACTGCAAGTCTATATATAATGTAGTAACAGACATGTTCATGACCATATGTAAAATGTAAAATATTTATCGTATTTTAGTCATTTTTAGCAACACCGGAACTTATTGTCTCAGCGCAATTATTTATGGTTGCATAGCAGCATACTTCTGACTTCCGGAAACAAACGCGAGTGAGGTCTAATCATGGCAGACTTGGTAACGTACAACGAAGACGACTATTTTTGGTCAAATGAGGAATCACAACCTTATCTTTTTGAACCTGAATTTCGGAAAATGAACTACTGGTTATAGAAACGAGCATGAAGAGAGGCTGAAACTTTGGAGCAGACGGAAGCCGAGAAAGTGAGATCGGCGTGACTTGATACTGTAAATGTGGAACTTGGAGCCAAGCTGAGCTGACATAAATCGTGTGCTTACCCAAAATTAGTTGGAAATGTGCCCGGCCAGCTGGAACAAACGGACAACTGTCCAATGAGTGATTCACTGTAATATTGATCATGATCATGCTTGTTATTACAACTACAGTACATATGTTGCCGAGCTAGCTGTGTACAAACAAAACATGAAATGTGGGCTAATACTTCACAGATACTGTAATATGATTGTTTGTGTTTTTCAGTCAGTACAGGTGGGTGTCCTATCGCATTGTGTTGTGCATTACAAACTCAAAAGCCATTCAGCTGGTGACGCAGTAGCTTACCTCTTGCCGTAGCTATTTTAAGGCTAATGCTGTAGCATGCCGTCACAAGGCGATGTGTTACTAAGCTCAAAAAACAGTTCCTCAGTGTTCGTTCTCACAATACCAATGTTGCTAAAGCTTGGTTATTATACAGGCTAAGGAACGTAAACAAAGTATTGTTGGTAGTTTTTGGATGAACTTTCAAAGTGATTTAAAGGCAGAATGGATTGCTCCCATTAGCTGCATTGCTAAACACCAAGAACAAGCTGATTATTCAAAATTACAATACAAAAAAAAAAACCTTTAATAACTAATAAGGATTTTGAACGATAGGCAAAATGTAAAAAAAAAAAAAAAATGCAGTTCCCCTAAACTTGTCTGAAAAGGAGTTGGACGAAGCAAAGCTTATTTAATCCTACCCCGTTTCTACTTCATAAAAACTACTAACACATTCGTTCACTTGCTGTTCTCAATTTGTAACACACTTTACATCAATTAATTCTTAATACAACAGTTCTTTTACAGTAATAATTAGTTGAGTAAGTTATAATTCACACGAAGACATTAATATCTATTTTAGGCCAAAACATGTAGAAAATGCTTTAAAAACATTTTTTTCTTAAGTAAAAAAATCTGTGATGTAGTGGGATGACTGTAAATACAAATGTTCTGACAAAAACATGCAGAGCAAATACAGAAGCAGCAAAGCTAGCGTACACGGAGCTGAAGCAAAGAGGAGGCTCGATGTGGCTGCGCTAATCTGCTGCCAGGACAGAGAATACAGTGCTCTGTGATTGATTCGCTATCAGCCAATAATGTGCCATGTACAATGTCACGTGAGCAAGGGCTTAATTGCTGCATGCGATATTATAATGCAAGTAGGGATGTAACATTAAAATGGTATAATTACAAACCGCGATAAAATTCCAGATGGTTAGTAATACCGTTTTAAAAAATGTATTACCGAAAAAAGAAAAAAAACATGAATTAATTATTTATTAATTTTAGGCAACAATGCTTACTTCCTGTTAAACTGCAGCGCCGCAGCGCCAGCGCATGCACACTACAGCCGTTTGGCTCGAGTAAACATGGCGGCGACTACACAGACTTTGCTTTGAAAATGTTCCCTCTGAGTAAATCCCAGTAAATCCGAGTCCATCGCTTCTACCTCCGTGGAGTCTCGGTGTGCGATTAAGAGCGCAATGCGGTTGGAGGACAAATATATTTTATGTTGCAGTTTCATTTTGAATGTACAACAACTAGCGTGCGTCCGTCAGCTGCTTGGACAGAGTTACCATGCAGCAGGCGATGTCTCGGGAACGTTGCCACAACTTGTCTATAAAGTCTTTAGTTTGTTGACTGGGATACTCACTTGTCCTTTAATTTAACTGCTAACTTTTTTAGTGTTCCAATAACATCAATACTAAAATGTTTTGTCATCTCATCGAATTGAACGCAGGCCGAGTTGTCAGTGGGGCACAAAGATTGTGTATTAGATGTGAAAGGTATCACTCAAGTTTATTTTTGTTGGTCAAACTGTTGGACTGAAGTACATGGTTGTTGGAGACGAAGAAAGCTTGTTTATTTGAATTTAACTTCATTAGCCAAACTGCTTTGTGTTTTATATTGATGTCAAAAAGTAAACACCATGTGTTTTTATATTACTTGTGTTTTTTCATTCCACAAAGTAATTATTTTTATAACCATTCATGTGACATAGCATTTTGGTAATGTTCTATGGCAGGGGTAGGGAACCTATGGCTCTAGAGCCAGATGTGGCTCTTTTGATGACTGCATCTGGCTCTCAGATAAATCTTAGCTGACATTGCTTAACATGATAAATATGAATAATTCTGCTGGTAATCACAGTGTTAAAAATAATGTTAAAAATATAAAACATTCTCATGGATTTTAATCCATTCATCCATTTTCTACCGCGCCTGTTCAAGAAGTCGCATTATTGGTAAGACGTATTTTATTTATTATTGGTTAGCTTCAGAATAACAATGTTATTAAAAAGAATAAGAGAATTATTGTACTCTAAAAATGTTGGTATTAATTAAAAATGCATGCATTTAGTTGTATTCAGTGTTAAAAGATATATGGCTCTCACGGAAATACATTTTAAAATATTTGGCTTTCATGGCTCTTTCAGTCAAAAAGGTTCCCGACCCCTTTGTTCTATGGTGTATAATTAATACCTATACGACAGATTTCTGCTCAAACTCTCAATGGATCTGTCCCGATACAGCATGCACATGTACAAACATTAGTACATGTAAATGTATGTACATAACTTAGAAAATGCCTCTCTCAATGAAAATGTACAAATAGTGATAAAGGCATCATGAAATAAAAAAGCTGACACACTGATACTGTTAATGAACAAAAACACAAATATTTGGCTTTAAATATATAGATAACGTTTCTCTAGAGCATTTTTATTAGATATTACAAATTACATGATGGCGTTGCGTTCACATCCCAACACTGTTTTACCTAACATGGTTAGAGTGTCCGCCCTGAGATCGGTAGGTTGTGAGTTCAAACCCCGGCCGAGTCATACCAAAGACTATAAAAATGGGACCCATTACCTCCCTGCTTGGCATTCAGCATCAAGGGTTGGAATAGGAAGCAAGAGTAATAGTCATAAGGAAAATAGCAGAGCTGGATAAATTTCAATAACGATAAAAAAATTAAACACAACCATGACACAAACAAACAATAATCAATCAAACAGAGAATTTATAACCTTTTCCAGCATTGAATATAACAGGACGGAATTGGACAGTGCTATAGATCCAGACACACATTTGTTTTCTCACATGGACAATAATTGTTTATATTATACAGAAGTACAGTACAACACCAACATTAATTCCAATAACAAACTGTCAATTATTCACATTAACTGCAGAAGCTTGTATGCCAATTTTAACAATATGAAATCATTTTTGGAACAATTTAAAGAACCTTTCAAAATTATCGCTGTGTCAGAGACATGGATGGATCCAAAAAAAGGAATGGACTTTGGACTAGAAGGATATGAACTCAATTATATTAATAGAGTAAATAAGAATGGAGGCGGAGTTGCTGTATATGTGATGAAGGACTTCCATTACAAGGTGGTAAAAAACATGTCACTGGCTATTGACAATGTTTTAGAGTGTATAACCATTGAGATATGTCATGAAAAAAGTAGAAATCAGTTGTATATATAGGGCACCCAACTCAAGTATTGAAGGATTTGAAGACTGGATTAAGGGAACTTTCAATGGAATCAGTCAAAAAGTACTTTTTTTATGTGGAGACTTCAACATTGATCTCTTGAACCCCAACAAGCAAAAGTCCATTAATGATTCCACAGATACAATGTATAGTATGAGTTTGTATCCCCAAATCACAAGGCCAACCAGAATTGCAAGTCACAGTGCTACACTTATTGACAATATCTTCACTAATGTCTTTGAAAATAATACAATAAGTGGACTGTTAACAACCGACATCAGCGACCATCTGCCAGTCTTTACTATTTATGATGGGAACTACAGGAAGAAGAATATTGACAAAAAGACATTTCAAAGACTATGCACAGAGGAAGGAATGCTTTCCTTCAGGAAGGATCTGAGGAAACAAATTTGGGACAACGTATATAATGAAGATAATGTAGATGATGCATATGGGAATTTTGTTAACACCTTTCTTACACTCTATGATAAACATTGCCCATGGAAAGAACGTAGTAAGAAGCAAAAGAAAAACAACCAACCATGGATGACAAAAGGACTGAAAAATGCTTGTCACAAAAAAAACACATTGTATCGAATATTTATAACACAGAGATCTATAGAGGCAGAAAATAAGTATAAGAAATATAAAAACAAACTAATTGGTATACTACGAACATGTAAGAAGGAATACTACAGTCAATTATTAAACAAGAACAAAAACAACATGAGAGCAACATGGGGCATCCTAAATAGCATCATTAAAAATGGTGCTAAGAAAGATTACCCCCAGTACTTTCTAGATGGAAATACAAAAAATGACAATATGAACCAAATAGCGGAACGTTTCAATGATTATTTTGTTAATATCGGAAAAAATCTGGATCAAAGAATTCCAAATGCAGATGATGGGTCAGTTGAGGCCTTGAGTGAGCTCATAGACAGAAATCCCAATTCCATGTTTCTTAAAGTGTAACAAAAGAAGAAATAATCAAAATTGTAAAAAATTGTAAATCCAAGACCTCAACCGACTGTCATGGAATAGATATGGTAACGATAAAAAAAGGTTATACAAGACATTTCAGAACCTCTGACATATATCACCAATGTATCATTTTTAACCGGTAAATTCCCTGATATAATGACAATTGCAAAAGTCGTACCAATTTATAAGAATGGAGACGTACACCAGTTTACTAACTACAGACCAGTTTCATTACTTCCACAATTCTCCAAAATCTTGGAAAAATTATTCAATAGTCGATTAGATTTATTTATTAACAAAAGTGGGACGCTTGTGGAGAACCAATATGGATTCCGAGCAAATATCTCAACATCAATAGCACTAACTAAAATAACAGAGGGAATTACCAATGCAATAGATGGTAAAGAATGTGCGGCCGCAGTATTCATGGACTTAACAAAAGCATTTGACACAATTAATCATGATATTTTAATACGAAAATTAAAACGATATGGCATCAGAGGTTTGGTATTGAATTGGGTAAGAAGTTATTTAACCAACAGGAAGCAATATGTAAAGATGGGTGAAAATATGTCAACACGGCTAGATATATCCTGTGGTGTACCCCAGGGGTCAATACTGGGACCAAGATTGTTCAATCTTTATATAAACGACATTTGTAAGGTTACGAAGGACTTAAAGTTGGTTTTATTTGCAGACGACACAACTGCTTTCTGTTCAGGAGAGAGCACACAGAAGATAATACAAATAATAACAGAAGAAATGAACAAACTAAAAAGATGGTTTGACAAAAACAGACTGTCTTTGAATCTCAGTAAAACTAAAATAATGCTATTTGGTAATAGTAGAAAAGAGCATCATACACAAATACAAATAGACGAAGTAGACATAGAAAGGGTAAAAGAAACTAGATTTTTGGGAGTATTCATAGATGATCAAATGAACTGGAAATCTCATATACAAAACATACAACATAAGGTGGCAAAAAACATTTCAATAATGAATAAAGCAAAATATGTCCTGGGCCAAAAATCACTACATATTCTCTACTGCTCGCTAGTGTTACCATATCTGAGTTATTGTGCAGAAATATGGGGAAATAACTACAAATGTGCGCTACATTCGCTAACCGTGTTACAAAAAAGATCAGTTAGAATAATACATAATGTTGGATATAGAGAACACACAAACCCTTTATTTATTAAGTCAGAAATATTAAAGTTTGGTGATTTGGTAAAATTGCAAACAGCTAAAATGATGTACAAAGCAAACTATAACCTGCTACCAAAGAATGTACAACAATTCTTCTCAACTAAAGAGGAGAAATATAACCTTAGAGGAAAAAATAATTTAAAACATTTATATGCACGTACAACACTTAGAACTTTTAGCATATCAGTATGTGGAATTAAATTATGGAATGGATTAAGTAAAGAAGTTAAAAATTGTACTGATATGATCCAGTTTAAGAGGTTGTTCAAAATAATAGTGCTTACAGAGTACAAAAAAGAAGAATTATGAGGAATACTTTCAACCTTATTGAAAATAAGATATTCTTCATCTCAGTATGTTAATAATGACTGAATTAATTAATTAATTACATATTACAAAACTGTTGTATACTAATTCATAGATGTTATTTTATTATATAAAAAGGTCAGTAAATGATTCTATATATTTGTAAACGCTTGAAGTGGGAAAGGGGTAGGATTAAATAAGCTTTGCTTCTTCCTACTCCTTTTCGGGCATGATGTAAAATGAAATGATATGAAATTGTGTGATGTATTATGATGTAAGTGTGTTCATGTTCGAAATAAACTAAAAGAAAGAAAGAAAAGGAATTGGGGGTTAAATCACCAAAAATGATTCCCGGGCACGGCCATCGCTGCTGCTCACTGCTCCCCTCACCTCCCAGGGGGTGAACAAGGGTGATGGGTCAAATGCAGAGAATAATTTCGCCACACCTAGTGTGTGTGTGACACTCATTGGTACTTTAACTTTAACTGCTATTATGGTCGTAGCACCTCAACCCCTAGTAAGAGGCAGTGAAAATTTAAAGTTCCTTGGAGTAGCCCAGTCGATCGAGCTGGATTCGGCTGCGTATCTGGCAACCTCAGTCAGGGAGAGAGGGAGGGATTACAGAATTGTGACTGTGATTGCAGTACCATTTCTGGCCACATAATTACACATGGCTCCTTTAAAGCATACTGATACATTTACAGATGTATTATGCTTTGACCTCAAATACTGGTCAAAAGTATCCAAAGATGTATTGCACCAGTAAACATGGATATTTTTGCATTTAACTAATAAACATTGTATTACTTTTTTGACACAAAAAACACATTCTATCGTGGTAAAATCAGTGTAAAAGATAAACAACAGAATTAAAAACAATTAAAACGGAAAAACCGAGTTGTATTGTTTTTATATTCATCCATCCATCCGTCCATCTTCTTCCAATTATTTGAGGTCGGGTCGCAGGGGCAGCAGCCAAAGCAGAGAAGCGCAGACTTCCCTCTCCCCAGCCACATCGTCCAGTTCCTCTCGGGGGATCCCGAGGCGTGTTTTTATATTGCTACTGTTATTTAAAATTATTGTTATTATTATTATTATTATTATTATTATTATTATTATTTTACTTGTTGTAGTTTATTTGTTACTAATTTATATCCGGGTTTTCTTTTTACCTATATATGAAGTTGAGTTTTGGTGGTACAATGAACACGTATATTTTCAAATTAATAAATAATCATGTAATTAATCTTGATTAAAATTACAATATCAATGGAAATAATATTTTTTTTAGACATAAACGTCTCGCCCTACAATGGACCAATACATGAATAAATGAATGGTCAGAGTGAGTGCGTGGGGGCAATCCCGCCCAAATCCAGTTTGTTATGAATGGCCTGTTGTGAGTATGCCTTTACATTCAAAGTGGGACTATACCCTAAAACACAAAGCTTGTCAACCACTTTATCTCTTTATCTTACTATCCTGTAAGCCAATAATAAATTACAACATTATGCTGTTGATTTCCCCTCAACTAACTTGTCTGAAATCCAAAAGTCAAAAGTATACATACAGCAACATACATTATCAATTTTGGTGATGGAGAAAAGTTACAATCAATTCAAATTAGCTTCATGGCAAGGCCTCTTAACTTCATGTGAGTGAATATCCATCCATCCATTTTCTACCGCTTATTCCCTTTGGGGTCGCGGGGGGCGCTGGAGCCTATCTCAGCTACAATCGGGCGGAAGGCGGGGTACACCCTGGATAAGTCGCCACCTCATCGCAGGGCCAACACAGATAGACAGACAACATTCACACTCACATCCACACACTAGGGCCAATTTAGTGTTGCCAATCAACTTATCCCCAGGTGCATGTCTTTGGAGGTGGGAGGAAGCCGGAGTACCCGGAGGGAACCCACGCAGTCACGGGGAGAACATGCAAACTCCACACAGAAATATGAATGACAAATTCTGTTGACTTTTCTGAGCTCATTTAAATAAGGCTCAGATGATGCAGTCAGACTCAGTTACAAATGTGACAATGGGAAAGTCAAAGGAACTAGGCACAGATCTGAAAAAATTAATCATTGACTTGAACAAATCAGGAAAGTCATTTGGAGCCATTTCAAAGCAGCTTATGGTCCCAAGAGCAACTGTGCAGACAACTGTTCGTAAGTATAAAGTGCATGGCACAGTTTTTTCACTGCCACGATCAGGAAGAAAACGCAAGCTATCACCTGCTGCTGAGAGAAAATTGGTCAGGATGGTCAAGAGTCAATCGAGAACCACCAAAAAGCAGGTCTGCAATGAATTGGAAGCTGCTGGAACACATGCATCGCCATGGACTGAGAGGTTACCATGCAAGAAGGAAGCCTTTGCTCCAGAAGAGACACCTTAAGGCTCGTCTAAAGTTTGCTGCTGATCATATGGACAAAGATAAGACCTTCTGGAGGAAACTTCTGTGGCCAGATGAAACAAAAATGTAGCTGTTTGGCCACAATATCCAGCAATATGTTTGGAGGAGAAAAGGTGAGGCCTTTAATCCCAGGAACAACAGGCCTACCGTCAAGCATGGTGGTGGTAGTATTATGCTCTGGGCCTGTTTTGCTGCCAATGGAACTGGTGCTTTACAGAGAGTAAATGGGACAATGAAAAAAGAGGATTACCTCCAAATTCTTCAGGACAACCTAAAATCATCAGTCTGGAGGTTGGGTCTTGGGCGCAGTTGGGTGTTCCAACAGGACAATGACCCCAAACACACGTCAAAAGTGGTAAAGGAATGGCTAAATCAGGCTATAATTAAGGTTTTAGAATGGCCTTCCCAAAGTCCTGACTTAAACCCAATTGAGAACATGTGGACAATGCTGAAGAAACAAGTCAATGTCAGAAAACCAACAAATTTAGCTGGACTGAACCAATTTTGTCAAGAGTGGTCAAAAATTCAACCAGAAGCTTGTGGATGGCTACCAAAAGTGCCTTATTGCAGTGAAACTTGCTAAGGGATATGTAACCAAGTATTAACATTGCTGTATGTATACTTTTGACCCAGCAGATTTGGTCACATTTTCATCCATCCATCCATTTTCTACCACTTGTCCTGTTCGGGGTCGCGGGGGGTGCTGGAGCCTATCTCAGCTGCATTCGGGCAGAAGGTGGGGTACACCCTGGACAAGTCGCCATCTCATTTTCAGTAGACCCATAATAAATTCATAAAAGAACCAAACTTCATGACTCTTTTTTGTGACCAACAAGTATGTGCTCCAATCACTCTATCACAAAAAAATAAGAGTTGTAGAAATTATTGGAAGCTCAAAACAGCCATGAAATTATGTTCTTTACAAGTGTATGTAAACTTTTGACCACGACTGTACATGTATGCTATCACAAGTTGAGTTGTCCGCTTGTGGACATGAATCTAATAGAACAGGAAGAGATATTGTATTTCATACACTGAACGATACTTGGCCAACGTTTCGCCAGACCCACTCAAAAGCTTGCCCTTAGTCCATAAGACATAATCAATTCAAAGACATGCGACCTAAATGCAATCTTTGGTTTGCAGAACAATGTATACACACAAACACACACCTCCGCCCACCTATCAGTCTGTCTATTCAGCTGGCACTAACTCCAACAGGCTTCAGAGAGATTGCAGGCCTGAGCTGTGGGCGTTTGGGGAGAGCAGTAATAGAAAAGCAATGACAGTCGTTTCACCAACAGAACCTCTGCTCACTTTCTAGTTTCTCACTGAAAAAACATAGGTGTTGTCAAAAGATGATACTTTGACCAATAGTACAAAATTGGACTTTGGCGTATAAAACGTTAACAATTATGGGAGTCGCAGTGAGCAAAGACATTTTCATTAAGTAAAGAGATTGTTTTTGTCCAATTAGAGTGAAACAAGTAGTCAGTAGATATATGTGAAACCCAGTTAACTTCCACGACAACTATAGAGGACGTTTAATTGGAAAAAACATGGTTTGTTTATTTCATTACACCTAAGATTCAAAGTAAAAGACTATCAATACATTAGCCATGTTAGAGACAATGTGTCTCCTTAAATTCCCACCATTCACATATTTTTAGGAGTTGAGTAAAACTGAAATAATTTTGGCAAGTACAGTCAGGTTTTTCCAAAGAGCTAGGATATAATATTCCAATTACATGTGTACTATGTATATGGGACACATAGTGGCATGGGCAGAGGATTGTTATTTGGCTAAGGTACTTTTTTTTCTTCCAAGATGGCGGAGCTGAAGTGGCTGTCTGTTACAGTTTCTCTGTACTCTTTGATATTTTCCTTTGCGTTCTTTAATGTTTCACTATTGTTTTTGTGTGTTTTTACCTTTTTGTTTCGGGACTGCGCAACAAAGGGTGGCACTTTTGTGATTTCTGCCCTACTTCTGGTACTTTTTTGTGGACTTCTTTAATCTGCTTCCGGGGAGCCTTTTAGCCATGGCTCAGTTGTTTACTCCAAAGAACAGTTGCGAGCTCTCTCCTCCACCAGAGTCCACGTAGTGAAACCAGAGATTCCAGTGGGGATACAGAGCAAAAGACGAGGCTGCAGGGCTGGCGTTAAGCGTCGAGAGAGGAAGCGGAGGTTTAAACCATGTTTACCATCGGTTGTCATGGGAAACGTTTGCTCTCTCTCAAACAAGATGGACGAGCTGACGGCGCTGACAAGGCTGCAGCAGGAATATAAAGAAAGCAGCATCATGTGTTTCACGGAGTCCTGGCTAAATAAACATATATCGGACACATTGGTCTCCCTGGACAATTTCTCACTCATTTGTGCGAACCGGACATTGGCTGACAGCGGTAGAAAGAAAGGAGGTGGGCTGACGGTGTTTGTCAATAACACATGGTGTAGTTCACACCACTAATCACTAATCACACCACTATTAAAGAAGAACTATGTAGCAGGGACATTGAACTACTGGCGGTCAGCGTTAGACCTTATTACATCCCCAGGGAGTTTTCACTTGTAATTGTGACAACTGTTTACATCCACCCCTCGGCTGACGCTTCCGCAGCATGTGAGTGCATACAGAACACAGTGTCACAGCTGCAATCAAAGCACCCACAAGCCCTTATCCTTATCTCTGGTGACTTTAATCATGGCACTCTTTCTACCACCCTGCTTACCTTAAAGTAAAAGTTAAAGTACCAATGATTGTCACACACACACTAGGTGTGGCGAAATTATTCTCTGCATTTAACCCATCACCCTTGATCACCCCCTGGGAGGTGAGGGGAGCAGTGGGCAGCAGCGGTGGCCGCGCCCGGGAATCATTTTTGGTGATTTAACCCCCAATTCCAACCCTTGATACTGAGTGCCAAGCAGGGAGGTAATGGGTCCCATTTTCATAGTCTTTGGTATGACTCGGCCGGGGTTTGAACCCACAACCTACCGATCTCTGGGCGGACACTCTAACCACTAGGCCACTGAGTAGGTGGCACTCAGTATGTGAAGTGCCACACAAGGGACAGTAAAACCTTGGACTTGCTGTATGCTAATTTCAAGGATGCACACACAGCCACCTCCTACCCCCTCTTAACGCTCTGATCATAACCTTGTTCATCTTTTGCCACATTACATTCTTGTGGGGAAAAAACAGCCACCGCAAAGGAGAAGTGTGATGCAGTGGACGAAGGAGGCATGTGAGCGGTTGAGGAACTGTTTTGACACCACAGACTGGAACATACTTGCCAACCCTCCCGAATTTTCCGGGAGACTCCCGAATTTCAGTGCCTCTCCCGAAAATCTCCCGGGACAACCATTCTCCCGAAAATCTCCCGATTTCCAGCCAGACAACTATATTGGGGGCGTGCATTAAAGGCACTGCCTTTAGCGTCGTCTCTCACCTGAAAAGGAGACTATTATATATGTCTCCGTTATCCATAGGTTTATCTATAACCCATAAAGTAGGCAGGCACGGAACTATTTCTCAGTGTGTGTTTATTCCAGCCGGCACGTTCATACACTGACACACAACATCCGGATTCCCATCATGCACTGCTTCAAAACTACTGCAAGTTGTACTATCCAAAATTTCCAGCCGGACAAACAATATTGGGGGCGTGCTTTAAAGGCTCTGCCTTTAGCGTCCTCTCACCTGAAAAGGAGACTATTATATATGTCTTCGTTATCCATAGGTTTATCTATAACCCATAACACGGTGGCCGAATGGATATAGTCACTCATGAACGGTCAGAGAAGCACAAGGCTGGTGGTCACAGCCCAGTATTATGGGCCACCTTGCAAGCAACATTCCGTTCTCATTTGCGGATGTTTTCAACAAATCCGTGAAGGATATGTTCACGGATTCAGAGATCACTCACCAGTACTCAAATGGCAGAACAAAAACTACTCAAATAGTGAAAGTTAAGTGTTATTTTTTTTTAAGTAAGCAGCAAGTACAGTACAGTTAGTACAAACCCCGTTTATATATGAGTTGAGAAATTGTGTTAGATGTTTAGATTACAGTTGGTACAAAATGCGGCTGCTAGACTTTTGACAATAACAAGAACATTTGATCATATTACGCCTATACGGGCTCACCTGCACTGGCTTCCTGTGCACTTAAGATGTAACTTTAAGGTTTTACTACTTACGTATAAAATACTACACGGTCTAGCTCCATCCTATCTTGCCGATTGTATTGGGCCATATGTCCCGGTAAGAAATCTGCGTTCAAAGAACTCTGGCTTATTAGTGATTCCCAGAGCCCAAAAAAAGTCTGCGAGCTATAGAGCGTTTTCTATTCGGGCTCCAGTACTATGGAATGCCCTCCCGGTAACAGTTAGAGATGCTACCTCAGTAGAAGCATTTAAGTCCCATCTTAAAACTCATTTGTATACTCTAGCCTTTAAATAGCCCCCCTTTTTTAGACCAGTTGATCTGCCGTTTCTTTTCTTTTCTCCTCTGCTCCCCCCTATCCTTTGTGGAGGGGGAGACACACAGGTCCGGTGGCCATGGATGAAGTGCTGGCTGTCCAGAGTCGGTGGACCGCTCGCCTGTGCATCAGTTGGGAACATCTCTGCGCTGCTGACCCGTCTCCACTCGGGATGGTTTCCTGCTGACCCACTATGGACTGGACTCTCACTATTATGTTGGATCCACTAAGGACTGGACTCTCACAATATTATGTCAGACCCACTCGACATCCGACGCATTCGGTCTCCCCTAGAGGGGGGGGGGGGGGGGGGGGGGGGTCACATATGCGGTCCTCTCCAAGGTTTCTCATAGTCATTCACATCGACGTCCCACTGGGGTGAGTTTTTCCTTGCCCTTATGTGGGCTCTGTACCGCGGATGTCGTGGCTTGTGCAGCCCTTTGAGACACTTGTGATTTAGGGCTATATAAATAAACATTGATTGATTGATTGATTGATGTAAATATAAACGGAATACAATGATTTGCAAATTATTTTCAACCCATATTCAGTTGAATATGCTACAAAGACAACATATTTGATGTTCAAACTGATAAACTTTTTTTTTTTTTGAAAATAATCATTAACTTTAGAATTTGATGCCAGCAACACATGACAAAGAAGTTGGGAAAGGTGGCAATAAATACTGATAAAGTTGAGGAATGCTCATCAAACACTTATTTGCAACATCCCACAGGTGTGCAGGCTAATTGGGAACAGGTGGGTGCCATGATTGGGTATAAAAACAGCTTCCCAAAAAATGCTCAGTCTTTCACAAGAAAGGATGGGGCGAGGTACACCCCTATGTCCACAACTGCGTGAGCAAATAGTCAAACAGTTTAAGAACAACGTTTCTCAAAGTGCAATTGCAAGAAATTTAAGGATTTCAACATCTACGGTCCATAATATCATCAAAAGGTTCAGAGAATCTGGAGAAATCACTCCACGTAAACCAACATTGAATGACCGTGACCTTCGATTCCTCAGACGGCACTGTATCAAAAACCGACATCAATCTCTAAAGGATATCACCACATGGGCTCAGGAACACTTCAGAAAACCACTGTCACTAAATATAGTTTGTCGCTACATCTGTAAGTGCAAGTTAAAGCTCTACTATGCAAAGCGAAAGCCATTTATCAACTACATCCAGAAACGCAGCCGGCTTCTCTGGGCCCAAGATCATCTAAGATGGACTCATGCAAAGTGGAAAAGTGTTCTGTGGTCTGACGAGTCCACATTTCAAATTGTTTTTGGAAATATTCGACATCGTGTCATCCGGACCAAAGGGGAAGCGAACCATCCAGACTGAAATCGACGCAAAGTTCAAAAGCCAGCATCTGTGATGGCATGGGGGTGCATTAGTGCCCAAGGCATGGGTAACTTACACATCTGTGAAGGCACCATTAATGCTGAAAGGTACATACAGGTTTTGGAACAACATATGCTGCCATCTAAGCGCCGTCTTTTTCATGGACGCCCCTGCTTATTTCAGCAAGACAATGTCAAGCCACATTAAGCACGTGTTATAACAGCATGGCTTCGTAAAAAAAGAGTACGGGTACTTTCCTGCCCCGCCTGCAGTCCAGACCTGTATCCCATCGAAAATGTGTGGCGCATTATGAAGCGTAAAATACGACAGCGGAGACCCCGGACTGTTGAACGACTGAAGCTCTACATAAAACAAGAATGGGAAATAATTCCACTTTCAAAGCTTCAACAATTAGTTTCCTCAGTTCCCAATCGTTTATTGAGTGTCGTTAAAAGAAAAGGTGATGTAACACAATGGTGAACATGCCCTTTCCCAACTACTTTGGCACGTGTTGCAGCCATGAAATTCTAAGTTAATTATTATTTGCAAAAAAAAAATTAAGTTTATGAGTTTGAACATCAAATATCTTGTCTTTGTAGTGCATTCAATTGAATATGGGTTGAAAAGGATTTGCAAATCATTGTATTCCGTTTATATTTACATCTAACACAATATCCCAACTGATATGGAAACAGGGTTTGTAGAACAACTATATATATATAAGAAATACTTTAATTTCAGTGAATTCTAGCTATAAATATACTCCTCCCCCATGACCCCCCCCCCAAACTCCCGAATTTGGAGGTCTGAGGAGCTGTTCTGTAATGGAGCCAGTGACCATAAATGCTCGTATCTCAAATCAAAATTTCCCATTGAAATGAACATGAACATAAAATTACCCAATCAGCACCCCCCCCAAAAAAAAAATCCACAATTTTAACAATGAACATGATTTTTGATAAGAAAAACTAACTTCAAATACATACAATAGAAAGTACTACAAACAACTACAGTAGTTTAATTACTTGATGTAATATTGTACAGTTTTTACCTCGAAAAGCAGTCTTCAATGGCATCTCATGCGAACTGCTTGTCCATCAAACACACAATCAACAGCTTCACCATATTCTTCTGGTCTGCAGTTAAAAATAATGTTTTAACGCACCTGCAGATGTTATTAATATCATAGCCTTTACTGACTAATTCGGCTTCAGCGATTTTTGTAACAGTGATATTCAGAGGTTGCTCATAACTTACATTTTTGCTCGCAACCTATTAACCTGAGAGACATCTCATATCCCAAAAAACCTGGGAGCGGGGGCATTTGTAAGCCGAAGTATCACTTGTTTACTACAATATAAAATTTACTTTACATATACTCACAAATGTGTGGGTCTTGAAAAGATCTGATGGACCACTTGTGGAGACTTTATCACCTTCCAATCCAATGACCCTTTTGCAAATATTCATATTGGGGTCGAACAGGCTTTTTGCAACGACAATATCACCCCTGGAAAAAAACATGCATGCAGTTATTGAGTCAGACTTTTTAAGTGATATGTAAAACATAGTGCATCTAAAAACTTAAACAGAACACAAATATATATATTGATTTAAAAAAAAAGTTAAAGCACTAAAAAACATAAAAGTGTCACAAAGATCGGAAAATGTAAACATTAGCCATGACATTTGATGTTATTATTAAAAGTTGTCAATAATGAATAATAATATTACAAATTAATTACCTAAAACATTTTGGATTTCTTAATGTTCAAATGAAATTGATTCACATAAAAACCAAACTTGTCCATTATGTTTTGTATTTATTTGAAGTAAATACATGAGTGATTGATTGACATATAGAACAACATCTTATTTTTCGGACCATAGGGCGCACCGGATTATAAGGCGCAGTGCTGTTGAGCGGGTCTGTTCAGGTTTATTTTCAAACATAAGGTGCACCAGATTGTAAAGCGCAGTTAAAGGGGTCTTGTATGATTTTTTTTTTCTACAATCAAAACACATCCTTGTGATCTATATAACATGTAGACCTCTTTGGTTAAAATGTTGCCTAAATGATGTTTTACAGACCATCTTCAAGCCACTTTCTGACCGTCTCTTCGGAATGCGCTCTTTTGTGAGCAGTCTTATTTACGAGGCTCCACTTGGACAGTGTCTTCTCCCCGTCATTTTTGCTGTACCGGCGGTAGTTTTTAGCGCTTCCATAGCGAGTCGATTGACAGATATAAGAAAAACTAGGAGCTAATTGACTACGGCGCGGACTACAATGGCAGAAGCGTGCAAATGTTCTGGACTTTTGCAGATCCCAAATACACAACAGCAGGAACCAATAAATAAGAAAAGTTGGTTTTGCGTAATAGGTCGAAACAAAATGGCAGATGATATGTCTCCTAATAGGTGCCATTTTGGGGTCCTTATACACATACACCAAAATAATACCCGTATGTTGAAGCAGTCTGACTACGGTAGCCGTAATGTGCCGACAATCCATCAAACGGTGTGGCTTTGTAGCTTACCAAAATTGTACTAAAACATGTTGACAGATTTTTAAGCGCCGTGTGTAATGTTCTGTTCTCAAAGAAATATCAAAGTTTTGGGCTTGCTTGCTAGCGTCATTTATTTAACAGGCGTCAACCTACAGTCCACACGTATCTCTTATTTGTGACTGCAATCTACTGGTCACACTTATCATTACACCATGTACAAAATAAAATTGCTTCAAGGTCGTTAAGCACAACCAGAATCATTACATTAGGCGCAAGGGATTGTAGGGTGCACAGTAAATTATTGAGAAAAGGAAAGGATTTTAAGTGTGCCTTATAGTTCGAAAAATACGATATATAATATGCTTGGTATACAGCTGTTACCCACTTTTGTATTTTGCAAAGATGCCTACTCATCCGATCCAAGAAAATGACATCTTTGTTCACTATAGTGGGCTCCATTGATGGACCGGAGCACTGGAAAACAACAACAGCAAATGTAATTTGAGGATAAATTTGATCAGCCGTTAACTCTGCAATTATACAAACCACCACAATCTCTCCGATGTACTCAAAGGCACAATGTCCAATGCAGCCATACTGGATGGTGTAGCCAACAAACCCTAAGGTCTTCCCGAGAACACGTCGAAACATCTCCACCTACAGAGCAAATATATTAATATTCTCTTCAATAGCCCTTTTCATTGTAAAATACTTGAGACTGTACAGTGTTGTTGAGAATTATGGACATGACAAATACAATGGAGCCTCAGTACAAGATACTAAGTCGACAGTATTTTACTGACATATGTGTACTAGAGCTTTATATTCAAATAAAGAATGAAGTCAATTTGTGCCAATAGTAACAGAATTTTAATTCTGTTTCTATTGTGAGACTATTTCATTTAGTTCCCCTTCCACCACAAATGTATGGTGGACGTCAAAGACATGTGCAGTAAGGATGATTTCAAACTGAATTTCGGAAGAAGTGTTTTCAAGCGCTCCAATCCGCATGACTATTGGCATAAACCACCCGATCGGATTTAAATTTTGATCTGCACATATTTGATCGGGTCAGAATATTCCGAATGCCGTGTTTACATAAAGCATTTTTATTACAATTAGACTTTTTATCCAATTAATTGTGTCCATATGGACATACTGTTCTGGTGTAACATAGCGCGCTACTTTTGATGTGGTTCTATGTAAACAAGACAGTGACAGAAGCACAGCAAGTTCAATGCAGGAAATATAATTTTACTAAGTATAGCAACCACCCTCAATAACCATCACTAAACACGAAAATGAACTTTATATCAAAGAGAAAGACGCAACGTCACACATACTCACTACTAATAACTACAAGAGAACAAATCAATGATTGAAGTGAAAAGCTTCAGCTTGCAATCCAAACAACACCCCCTTTGTAGATCAGAAGATATGACAGCCATGGAAGCACATTCAATCTCTTTATTAACCAGAGGCAACCCAATCCAGTGAACAGATTCAAAAGAGCTGCCGTAACTGCAGAAAAACTGCCACTGCTAAGCTAACAAACACAACCGAGCTAATGCTGCTCTGTTACACATCACTGGGCAACAGGCACCCCCTTTTAAAGGTACACACACTCTCAAATGCATAAGCCAGATATTTGAAGTTTTTTTTTTGTAAAGTTACACCTTAATTTCTTTCCTAGTAATTACATTTATTAAAATATAATTACGTCAGTAATTCAATAACTTTTTTGGTAAAGTAACAAGCAGTGTTGGGACTAACGCGTTACTGTAACGCCGTTAGTTTCGGCGGTAACTAGTAATCTAACGCGTTATTTTTTATTTTCAGTAACTCAGTTACCGTTACTACATGATGCTTTACTGCGTTATTTTACGTTACTTTTTATGTAGTATAAAGTGTGTTTTATCGGAGCGCTGCTCTGTCATCGTTCTGATTCTTCTTGTGTCAAGCCGGAGAAGAGAGAGAGACATGCGCTCTGTGTGAGTGTGTGTGCTGTGTGAGTGTGTGTGCGTGTGAGTGTGGAGAGGGGGGGGGGGGGGGCGTGTCTGATCATGGCGGAGCCAGAAGTCGAGTTTGCTAACATGGAGATATTTTCACTACTTTTCTTTTGTCGAGCACAATGAAAAGAACATTTTAGTTAAATGTAAATTGTGCTTTGGATCAAAGATCCCATCTACTGCCCAAAACAGCAATTCAAATCTGCTGAAACAAGCTACATAAGCAACATGCTTCGACGAAGCTAGTAAAGAGAGATAGAGATTCTGAAGCCACTTCACCTCCACCACTTAAGGATTAACTCTGCCTCTTCTCATCATTCACCGCTGAAGGTACACACATTCTGTCAATCAATGTTCCCTCTAATTGTTCATGTGTGTGAGCAAACGCAAAAAGTCCCTGAGCATTGAGTGGAGCCCATGTGAGCAACTTTAGACGTGCACACTGTGGCTACACCAGCAGCACACCTGTCCCAAACCTGACTAAATAACAAGTTCAATGTCCATCCATCCATCCATTTTCTACCGCTTGTCCCTTTCGGGGTCGCTGGAGCCTATCTCAGCTGCATTCGGGCGGAAGGCAGGGTACACCCTGGACAAGTCCCCACCTCATCACAGGGCCAACACAGATAGACAGACAACATTCTCTTATTATTATAATCAAATAACAGCAGTCATTTCCATTTCTAATATAAGTGTTTAGGCCCACTTACAATGACAATAACAACAAATATTGTTTTTCATGAACTGTGTACTTGTATTGTTTGTCTGGGTGGAGGTCCTGCTTTGGAAATAATTGGTACCCCTTTCAGACATTGCATTTAGTTCCCATTAAAACATTCACATGTTGCACAATGAGATGTAAGCAGGGGATCATGTGTACATTCCTGCAACTTCCTGTTTGTAAAAAAATTATTTTTATTAGTATTTATTTAATATACTAACAGCATTTAATGATTAATATTTATAAATTAAGATTCCTAATAAATGACACTAGAATAAGCACACATTTGATTGGTAAATCATAGTGTAACGACCTGGAATTACACTTTATGTGTGGTGTTGGAGTTGTCCGACTTTTTGTGTGGCTGTAAACGCATCACTGGCTCAGTGCCATATGTGCAAGTGTTGGCGCACGTGAGAAAGAGCGAGCGGCAGCTGTTGATAAAACAAAGTTACTTTTGGTCTGGTTTGTACTGCAGAAAATGACCACTTTTGCTAGATATCATTTTTTTACTACTGTTTTGGTGATGTGTTTATGGCCGACAATAAAGAGTTTTGCTCAGTAAAGTGATGGATGGAATTCATGTCCTCAAAGCGTCTCGACAGACGTTACAATATTTGAACAATGATGACGAAAACGGTTTTCTCTGTCGTGTCCGTGTCGTGTCGAAAATTGTTATGCGCTTATTTTTTTATTTGATTTTGTGCGTGGCATAGATTTGCCGTGCGCAGAGGACGCTTGAGCAGTGCACAATTGCACAGGCGCGCTCCTGAGAGGGAACGTTGCTGTCAATTCTCTTATATACTCTTTCATTCTAGACTTCTAGAGTGTTTGATTATCACATCACTCTAAATGTATAGACTATAAAGTTCACAAACATAAAGAGGGATCCTAGTGGGCCAGGCCAATTTTTCCTTATCTCTAAACTAAAACTGGGGAAATGTGGAGAGTCTTCTGGGCTTCAGACATGATTTTGTATCAGAATTACTTGAGGAAGAAAATGCCTGGTTAGGCTTTGTGTATGTAGTGTGTGCCTTTCTTGGTTTACATCTATGCTGTTATTATGCTGTTTGTTACGTATGTACGTTATGTTGCAGCTATTTAAAACAGTTTTGTCAATTTGTTCTGGCCAGAAACAAATTGGTCTTTGTAACATATCTTTGTCTTTGTGTGTTGTATGTAGACCACATTGCTTAGCAGAGTTCAGTGATGCAAATGCATGTCAAGTTGATCAACAGATTGTATTATTCTCCAGTGCAATAACAGTACTGAAATGAAGGCTAAAAGGGCATTAATGGGAGCTTTAAAAAAAAAAAAAAAGACAAAAAGAAGTAACTAAATAGTTACTTTTCACAGTAACGCATTACTTTTTGGTGTAAGTAACTGAGTTAGTAACTGAGTTACTTTTGAAATGAAGTAACTAGTAACTGTAACTAGTTACTGCTTTTCAGTAACTAACCCAACACTGGTAACAAGTAACTATAATTACTTTTTAAAAGTAATTTTCCGAACACTGATGATGATACCATGTATGATAAAAAAGAAGCACAGTGGAGAATGATCACTAGCAGTCACTCTGCACACCACCAAGATGTGTGAATGAAAAGCCTGCGTTTATCTACTTGATTTACTCAAAAAATGGCGACGTTTCACACTGCTGGGTCGGATGTCCATTTCTGATTTTTTTGTCAAATCCGATCTTTTTAGAGGTTGTTCACATTACAAAAAAAATGTGATTACTAATGTGAATGCAATCTGACTGGCTTGTGGACATGACGTCATGACGTCGCACGTACTGTAGTGTTTACGGAAGTAAAATTGGCTTCAGCTCTAATCAGTCTCATGCTACGTTCCATTTACCTCGGAAGTTGGACGTCGAAGCTGAGAGTGACGTGTGAGTGTTCTAGTTACGATGTCTGAAATCAAAATGTCCATATCCACAAAAGCCATTTTTGTGCTTGCTTTTTCTGACTATAAACAACTCATGGGAAAATTTGCACTCTTTCTGCAACCTTCAAACACAGTGGATTAAGAGGAAACACAGACCCTATAGCTTGCGAAGTACAGAGTATATACCACATGAAATAAATGTAGTTTAAACTAAAGTGACGTTACCTTATATAAATGTAAAACAATACATTGTATATGGCTGACTTACTGCAACAACAACTAATCAGAAGTGCGAATAACGGGTATTTTAGAAGCGGATATCACTGTTTACATCCAGAGCAGTCATCTTTATAACAAACTCTGGGATGATGAGAATGCTCTGATTTTTTTAGTAAGAAATCCGACCTTTAGAGGCGTTCCAGTTGAAATTCCGACGAGGAACTTGGAAATTCTGACTTCCCATTACAAATGGAACACACCATTAGCACTGGCGCATTGGTGGCAATTTCAAGGATTTTGTGCAATCAAAGTCAACATTTTGTGAACCAAATTATTGCGCGTAGAAGATTAAGAAGGAAGAAGAGAAGTATTTTGGCTCTCACAGTTTTACAACATACTTTGTTTCAATGTCTGCTTGAAGAGCGTGTCTGTGGGCGAGCAGTCGTAGACAGGACTGGTGGAAGTTTTACGTGAGTTCCTAAAGCATTTTATGTTCAACTCTTTTCTGCTCCGTTGTCAACTATTTATTCTATAACCGTCTATATTGGCGAAAAATTATGATGCTTATCGGTTTTTGATGATGTTCAAGTCGGATAAATGCGACAGGAGTGTGGCAGCGCTCACAATGAGGACACATCGCATGTATATCTAATTTATTTCCACATACGAAAGAGGCCTGGGTCGGATATGAAAAATTGGGAATTGCACTGTTCGGATACAGGTTGCATATGGGCCTTTTCTCAATGTTTTACTTGATTATTTATTTGCATACAATGTATAAGACAACATTTTATTTACATAAGTATTTTATTAAAGCCACAAGTTTTAAGTTTTCACTTTATTAATCTCAATGTTAGAGATTATTATTTCTTTGCATGCAGTGTGCAATGCTTTATTTTTGTTTACAGAAGTATTCTATTCAAGACCTAAGTATTGCTTCCCAGAGGAAGCTCTTAATTTAGTTCATTCCACAAAAACTACAATTTATACCTGGTCTAAAAAAACAACATCATTATTCAAATTGGAATTTTGCTAAGAGTAAGATGCAATGTCATTTCAATCCACTAATTGTGATCGAATAAAAGAAACATGTATTATCTCTGTCATTTGTATTCAATGGTTTCTTTAAAATAAATCGGAAAAAAATCGTAAATTAAATTTTTTGTGAAAAAATCAGTGATTTTTTGATTTGGCCATATTGCCCAGGCCTACAACCTATATTTTAGGCTGCATTTTAAATTATACACTAAATCACCAAATCATAATATTACAATACTGTATCGTATCGTGACTCAAGTATTTCAGTATGTATTGTATCGTGGAGTCATTACCAATACCCAGCCCTATGCATGTCAGGCCTGTTGTTTGTGATATCACTTTGTCCATGCAGGTCTTATGTACATTGTTTTAATCCGTATTCAGTAAAAAGCGGTGTAGTGTAAACAGCTCTTAAGTCAATGACTTATGTCGAATTTCCAAAACCACAAGCTATTTGGAGCTTAATTTTTCTTTAGGGTGTAGACAAGGTTGTCACAGTTGGCTAAGATGGCACATTCCCTAGTGTTTCATTCTCTGAAGCCAGTTCACACCACAAAACTGCCTTGAACTTTGACCCAGAGTACGACAGACCAATCAACACATTGCGCTCAGGTGATGGACAAAACACAGAAGCTGTGACACTTACACACAAGGCAGCCCTGCACTGTTTGTGGCTTGTCGCTCACACTGCCTCCACCACAAGAGCACATCAATAATTAGAGCAGTTATCAGCTTCTGTCAGCACCATAGAAACACAAAGACAACACAAAGAGCCGTCAGGGTGCCCTGAAAAATAGTGCCAAACACGTACAAGATATATTCGCCTTGTGAGCAAACATCCTAGTCACACTTAGCGTATTGACTTTTACTCAAGGTGCTGCGTGGACAGAGGGCAAAGACTATCAGTACACAAGTCATGCGCAGTGCATACACAGTCCACCTGCACCAAAAGACACTTCACGTTCATGATTAGAGAAGAATATGTGCAGCTTGGCTTAAAGCTCAGTCTGCTCTATAAACAATTTTTGAACAGGCCGCTATCCTGCTAGTCCACCACTGAGTAACAACATTTTTGTCTCCATCTCCCCGGCTCCTTCTGTCTTGTTCCCCCCGTCTACGTCCCATCCCAGCGTATTATTAACCAAAGCAAGCAGAGCGTAAACCAAAGCCACAAATCCTTAGAGCTCTGGGAATGACTTCCCAAAGATGGACACGGATTAGACCCCCATTTTCTCCTTTGCCCGGCCACCGCCACCCCACTCTGTCCCCAGGCTCCCAACAGACCGAGTGTCAGGTGGCTCTCGCAGCCTTGCCAAAAGGTGTTACCCCTTAATCCCATTACTAAACCCTCCCCCCAATCCCCAACTTTTCAAACGCACACACACACATCAAAACACGATGTGTTCCCATTCATGCCAACTACATTCCAACTATTAAACCTTCTGCCTATTGTTTCATCCCTACCATGTCTGTTTCTCTTGCACATTTGACAGTCTTTCTGGTCTGAAATTTCCAGACTCATAAACTCACCAGGTGCCATGACTAGACTCCTACTTCTATCTCTCCGTTTGTCGATGATGTGCCATTCTCTGCCAAAACACTAAGAGTGGTGTTTTATGGGGTCAACTCAGTGAGCAACGATGACGCTACTATTTAGTTTATTAGCTTCTTTCGTTGCTAGTGAACAATGACAATTAAAGAGAGACAGAGAGTGTTATTAGAGCTGTAAGTAAATAATTTGTTATAACACTAACTTTTATTGTAAATGTTGATCCAAAATCGGAGAATGTGTAGGTGTTTCATGCTCTCTAAAGGAGTCGAATACACACAAGAAATAATGCACTAAAAGCAATCCAATCACTGCCCCTAGACATGTCGCAGATTTTGATTTTTTTTGGAAGAACCATGTGAGAGCCAGGATAGTGTACCCTGGCACCTCAGTGCAGCAGCATAAACCAGGTTTTACAATGCCTGGTATCGATTTTGCTTTGTGACGTAAGGCATTTCATAAAGTTCCTCAGTCATATAAATCTACGTCATGGAGCACTTGTTGTTCTTTTGTGCTGATGTTCATTCAAGAACAGGACAGGATTGGCACTCTCAAGTCAGACAATAACCATATCCATCCCTGTTTTTGAAAGTAGGTAATCTAAAGGTTAATGTGAATTACAAGTTGGCAATAAGGTCTCATGTTCAACTGAATTTGCCTTTGTCCACTCAACTCCTCGTGGTGCTGGTGTAATGCAAAGACATGAGCTGTTTCTTCTGCTAGGATGGAGACCAGAAATCTTTTCAACAGTGGACAGCGTCCTGTACAGCTGCCTTCATATCAGTGTGTGACCCCCTGCCGCCCGACTACCACTCCTCCTCAATTCCAGTGTGCATTCAGCATAGGTGGGGATTAAGAGACTTTGCATAATAAGATCACACGGCCAGTGGCTGATATCACTAGAGTCCATATGCAGCCGCCTGGTTTTCTGAGGCACCCTCTGTCATTGATAGTGTGTGCCGTGTGTGCTCGCATGTGGTGTGAATGTGAAGACACAAAAACATCACCTACGAGCTGCAGTTGCTCTTTTGGGATATAACAGGAGGTGGACATCCTCAGAGACATGTGATTGGATCTCTATTACCTCGGATTCCCCAGAGTCAGCAAAGCCAACACTATGTCTTTCCCCTTAATACCCGGCGCACATGTGCAAGCTCTGACATTAATCGAATGCTGATTTACAGCTGTAAATTAACACAAAGTCTTTCCACTAATCCAGGATTACACGCTAAACATGTTCAAGGGAAAACAAAGAAAGTCACCACAGCACTCTGTGCAGAACCATCTGTGGCTGCTGGCCTCCCACAGTCACAACACAGTGTTACAGTGTAGAAAATAGAGGGAGATCCCAAATGAATAGCTGCCGATGGCAACACCTCATTGTGTGTTTAACTCTGTGATCCTCTTAGCGAGGAAACACCATTGACGCAGATTGAACACATGTCACATACATGAATAAAATGTAAATGTATAAATGTTGATCAGCCAGCTGTCAAAAGTGACCGAAAAGCAAAATCAGGCGTATGCATCACTTTACGACATCGAAAAGTAAGTGATAAATCCCGACTGATTTGTAATTGTTCTTTGTATATTTCAGAGGATATAAAATGCTTCTCCAAGATTGAAAACTCAAACAATTACCAAAAATATGACTATTACATTAACAATGTTTTGCAATGGGAAAAAGAAGGCGTGCATTTGGAAATTGAGGACATATTTTATCTATTTATAATTGTATTACTAAGATTCTTTTTTTTTTTCCTCTAGAAATTACAAAAAATATATATTTTAATATTACTTTTTTCCTTTTTATTTATTTGTTGTTATTTACTTAAAGTTTTAGTTATTAGCGGTTCTATTTGTGTATTCTTGTAGTGTTTTTTTTATTTTATTCCAGTGTATCACCATTTATAAAACTGCAAAATAAAATTGTTATTCAGACATTATTAGGACCATACGGAAATACTCAAATCGGAATAGCAGCGACTGGTCCCCAGTGACTAGAAATTGCTATTGGCTGAATAATGATAATTGATATACATGGCCAGTCTATTAGAGCCACAAAGACAATCTCAATCCAAACAGCACACAAGGGCCTTACGGTGGACTCCTTACACAACTAAATTAGGAAAACATGGGCTGAGAGAGAGGCAGGCAACAGGGGGGCTAAGAGGCTTACAAGCCCCTTGTCAGATATTCTTCTCCCTGAGGATCACAGATGGAAGGGAGAGTGGAGGAGAAGGCAGCATCAGAGAGGCAACCAATCCCACCTCTGATGTCTTCCTCTGGGCAGCAGAAGGCAGAAGAAAGGGTGGGGCTATAGTCCTGTTGCGCAAAGCTTAATTTGATTTTAATGTGAACAATAAAAGGGAGGTGGTTTGACTATGAAGGAGTGTCTGTTTCAACTATCAGTGCAATCAGAGTTAATCCTGCTGGTTTAGACAGAGACACCTGGCTGGATGGGGAGTGACATATGCAAAAGTCTCAGTCGTAGAGTTGTATGTCTAACCCCCACCACTTCAAGATATGCCTTCTATTTGTGGGTTTAATGGAAGGAACTTATCTCCATATTGCTCTTTTCATTGTTGCTGATGGCAACACAGCCATGAAACAGCTGAGTGTGACTACTATTTAGCGAGCCGACTGGACCCACAATCAATGGGGTCAAGCCAGAGCAAATAATCTCCAGGTGATATGAATACAACTGCTATGGACTGAAAGGAAGTGAGGTTTGACAGAGTCCCCAGCCAATAATACTGAATGGAAAAGTGGTCACTAAGCCTTATTGTACTGAGCGCAAATGTATATGTGGTGCTGGCCTGGTGCTGAGAGAGTTGAGAGATCTTATCTAGTGTTAGATCACATTGACAAAGGCGTTTGTGTTTTGCTTTGACCTGCTGCTGACAAAGACGACTATTTTTTAACCCCAGTAAATGACAGACAACCACAACAAAAATGTTGGATTTTTCTTTAGGGGATGTCCTTCTCTTTCAAATTTGATTTCATCAAATAATTCCAGATACATATTAAACATGATTGCAATTTTATCAAAATCAGAGGCTCTAACTAAAGCTATTTGAATAGTATAAACGCTTAGAACTGAATAAGGAGATAACCATCCTGTGCATATTGTTCTTTCGTGCTTGGAATATTACTTTTCTTCCATGGCAACAAAAACAAATATGGTGCATGTTGATTATAATCTTGCATCCACCCCTACTCAGACACAAAAACTTGTGGCAAATGGCAAAGATAGAGTGAAGAAACTAAAACAGTAAAACCAGGAAATGTCTGACATGTTATGACTGCTGCCATTATATAGCGCAATCAGATACAGCTCCTGGATAACCCTAACAAAAACACAAACGTGCATGTACCAAAGACACTTGGAAAAAAGTAGTTGTATTTTCAGACAATTAAACTACAGTACTTACATCACCATGCAGGGAAGCGCGGGGATAAAAAACAGTCAAAATAGGATTGAATGTAATCAGAATTAAGTTACTGAGACATCGCAGAATATGTGGTAACACTATTTGCAGAAGTATGTAGATGAGAAGAATTGTTTTTATGGACATTTCCTGAAAAAATCAACAGTGTCGAACATGCATACAGTTGCAATATGGTATATCACATATTACAGTTTCCATATATATATGTCCAAAACAAAGTGGGAAAAAGCAGAGCTTATTGAATCCTAACCCCTTTCGTAGCACTTCCTAACACTTTTGTTGTGCTTAAATTTTAACAGATTAAATAACTAAATAATTAATAAAGTTCTCATGGATAAATAGTTAAGTAAGTTGTGATTCACATAATGTGATAACATGATTACATTTGTTGATAAGGTTCAAGATGTTTATCAGGATCCTTCTTATTTATTTACACTTTGTACTTTTGAGTTTGAACATTTTCTTAAACTAGATCGTATTAGTACATTGTTTGACACCTTTGCCTTTCCATAATTTAATGCACATACTGATATACTTGATGCTTTAAGAGTTGTACGAGCATACAAATATTAAGTGTTGTACATGCATACAAATGTTTTAAGTGAAATATTTCCCTCGGGTTATATTTCTCCTCTTTTGTTAGGAAGAATTGTTGTATATTCTTGTGTAGCAGGTATAGGTTGCTTTGTGCATACTTTTAGCTGTTTGCAAATGCACTGACTAAATCATTGAATTTCAATATTTTTGATTTAATAAGTTTGAATTGTTGTCGCCGATAGCCAACATTATGTATTAGCCAAACTGACTTTTTTTTGTAACACGGTTAGTGAATTATTACAGTAGGGCTGCAGCTATTGCGTATTTCAATAATTGAGTAATCTATCTATTAGGTTGTTCGATACATCGAGTAATTGGACAAAACACATTTTATGCACATTTTTAAGACTCCGGGTCCCACTATGCAAATCTAACCGCCTTAAATTATCATTTGTCCCAGCCTCCATTAAGCTGACCAACAATGTGCAATAGAATGTTAATACATAGGTTAGCACTTTTTTAGCACATAGCACTTTAGCACATAGCACTTTAGCACATAGCACTTTAGCACACATCACTTTATCCATGAGCTCTAGTGCAATGCACACTGGTACTTTATCTTTATCTCCATACTGTAGATTTTATGCCTACATCAAAGTGCCACCTATGTCTATCAAGCTCCATGTTCTGATGTTTAAATGTTAGTTGTCTGGTTGTGGTTGTGTCTGTGCTTGTGTTTTTGTTCTGTTGTTTTTGTGTATGTTAAGAAAGCAATGATGCACTGTGCCCAAGACAAATTTCCCCGCGGGGACAATAAAGTTGAACCTTGAACCTTGAATGTGTATTTTAGGGAGAATGTGTCTGCTTGCCATTACCTTCATTCATTTATTTTAATAAATTCACATCATCAACATTGAAATTGTGTAAGCATTACTATTTTTTTAACATAATAATTATATATACTGTATATATATATATATATATATATATATATATATATATATATATATTCATTATTTATTTTTAAAACATTCACCTATTTCTTTTGTCTAGTTTGAATACATATGTTCCACTTAAATCATGCTCTATTACATTGATTAGAAATTACTCTTCAACTTAAGTTATTGTTTTCTTCTTTTCACTAAAGACCGATTTTAGAGCTGTAATAATAATACTATACCTTGTTGATACAGTAAAACCATGATATTTTTGCCTGAGGTTATCATACCATCAAAATATGGACGGTGCCTACATCACACATGCAAAAAGTCTCACAGTGCCTCCACACAACGACACTACCGTATCCTGTAAGGCACATTAAAAAAGACGCTACAATGGCTGACTCGGGGAAGGAAGTTATAATTAAAGATTAAATCAAAAGTGTGCACTCACTTTGGCTTTCACAGTGTGAATGGGACCAAGCTGGATAAGGACTTTGCTGTATAAGAGTCACATACAAATGCAATAGACTGTAGGCCTGGGCCGATATTCATTAAGTCAATTAAACGACTATACATTAAAATTGAGTCAGTAAGTTTTCCAGCATCGATAAATCGCCAAGTGCATACTTCAAGAGCATTCAAACTTTTTGTTTTGCGTTTGTGCCATAGCGTAATGAAAAGAAAGGGGTGAATTCTCTTGCCCTCATTAAGTGTTTTTGACTCTTTGTGCGGGGCCGCTGGCCCACTAGCATCACACAGTGCAACGAGTTAGAATGTACACAACATGATCACAAAATCAAATGCCATCACACCAGTGTACAAATATTTCAGCTTAATTCTTTGGAACAAGGTGAGCCTATCAACACCGAAGAGTTAATTTGCCAAATTTGTGCGAATACAACAAACCTGCCTGCCCACTTGAAACACTACCACCTGACAGTCTACACTCACTTCACGTTTGGTGAACAAACTAGGTCAGTGTAAATAAAATGGTGCAAAATAATGTGAGCGCATAGAAAGTGGGGTTAAATACATTGCCATAAACATGCTGACAATTAATACTGTTATCAAACTAGCCTTTTTTTTTAAGTGCTGTCATGTTGTCATGTTATGTTAGTGTTTCCTCACCCGGGATCTGCCAGACTAGTTTTTTTGCATAAGACTTGTTAATACATCTGCTTATACTGTAGTGTTTTTATTGTTACTGGGAACTTTTGTTGAAAAAAAAAGTCCTAACTTGATTGTCAGTTAAGTAATGTACAACTCTACCAACATGTGAAATATTGTAGTGCAACTTTGTTTGTCTATACTTTATCTAGCCATTTTATTTATTATGTTTATTTGTGTATATTTGTGCCCCCCCCACACTCTCCTTAACATATTTTATTGTTTTTAGTTGTGATTTTTATTTAAGTGCGACAATTTGCTAACAGACGAAGTATATTTTATTGTTAATATTTGTTTTATTTAACTTGGTGATTCAAAAGTTCCAATTACAATGTTTAAATTTACAAGAAATACAAATGTATTACATTTGAAAGAATATGCATTCATTATTATTATGTATTATCAATATATCAATGGTTAATTTGGTCTCATAATAATAATGGCAATATTATCGTTTAACGGCAATAATTTGTGGGCCAATATATCCATCCATCCATCTTCTTCCGCTTATCCGAGGTCGGGTCGCGGGGGCAGCTGCCTAAGCAGGGAACCCCAGACTTTCCTCTCCCCAGCCACTTCATCCAGCTCCTTCCGGGGGATCCCGAGGCGTTCCCAGGCCAGCCGGGGGACATAGTCTTCCCAACGTGTCCTGGGTCTTTCCCGTGGCCTCCTACCTGTTGGCCGTGCCCTAAACAAATCCCGAGGGAGGCGTTTGGGTGGCATCCTGACCAGATGCCCGAACCGCCTCATCTGGCTCCTCTCGATGTGGAGGAGCAGTGGCTTTACTTTGAGCTCCTCCCGGATGGCAGAGCTTCTCACCCTATCTCTAAGGGAGAGCCCCGCCACCCGGCGGAGGAAACTCATTTCGGCCTCTTGTACCCGTGATCTTGTCCTTTCGGTCATAACCCTAAGCTCATGACCATAGGTGAGGATGGGAACGTAGATCGACCGGTAAATTGAGAGCTTTGCCTTCCGGCTCAGCTCCTTCTTCACCACAACGGATCGATACAGCGTCCGCATTACTTAGGGCGTCGCACCGATCCGCCTGTCGATCTCACGGTCCACTCTTCCCTTACTCGTGAACAAGACTTCGAGGTACTTGAACTCCACATGGGGCAAGGTCTCCTCCCCAACCTAGAGATGGCACTCCACCCTTTTCCGGGCGGGAACCATGGACTCGGACTTGGAGGTGCTGATTCTCATCCCAGTCGCTTCACACTCGGCTGTGAACCGATCCAGTGAGAGCTGAAGATCCTGGCCAGATGAAGCCATAAGGACCACATCATCTGAAAAAGCCGAAACCTAATCCTGCAGCCACCAAACCGGATCCCCTCAACGCCCTGACTGCGCCTAGAAATTCTGTCCATAAAAGTTGTGAACAGAATCCGTGACAACGGGCAGCATTTGCGGAGTCCAACACTCACTTGAAACGGGTCCGACTTACTGCCGGCAATGCAGACCAAGCTCTGACACTGATCATACAGGGAGCGGACCGCCACAATCAGACGGTCCGATACCCCATACTCTCTGAGCACTCCCCACAGGACTTCCTGGGGGACACGGTCAAATGCCTTCTCCAAGTCGACAAAGCACATGTAGACTGGTTGGGCAAACTCCCATGCACCCTCAAAGACCCTGCCTAGAGTATAGAGCTGGTCCACAGTTCCACGACCAGGACGAAAACCACACTGTTCCTCCTGAAACCACACTGTTCCTCCTGAATCCGAGGTTTCACTCTCCATCATCCTCTCTAGTACACCTGAATAGACCTTACCGGGAAGGCTGATGAGTGTGATCCCACGATAGTTGGAACATACCCTCCGGTTCCCCTTCTTAAAGAGAGGAACCACCACCCCAGTATGCCAATCCAGAGGTACAGCCCCCTATGTCCAAGCGATGTTGCAGAGTCTTGTCAACCAAGACAGCCCTACAGCATCTAGAGCCTTAAGGAACTCCGGGCGGATCTTGGGTTATACTTGCATAGAGCTTTCTACCTTTTTTTAAGGAACTCAAAGCGCTTTGACACTATTTCAACATTCACCCATTCACACACACATTCACACACTGATCTCATCCACCCCAGGGGTCTTGCCACTGAGGAGCTTTTTAACTACCTCGGCAACCTCAGCCCCAGGAATAGGAGAGCCCACCTCAGATTCCACAGGAACTGCTTCCTCATAGGAAGACGTGTTGGTGGGATTGAGGAGGTCTTCGCAGTATTCCCTCTACCAATCAACAACATCCGCAGTCGGAGTCAGCAGAACACCATCCTCACCATACACGATTTTGACAATGCACTGCTTCTCTTTCCTGAGGCGGCGGATGGTGGTCCAGAATTTCTTCGAAGCTGTCCGTAAGTCGTTTTCCACGGCTTCCCCAAACTCTTCCCATGTCCGAGTTTTTGCCTCCGCGACCACTGAAGCTGTGCGTAATCCTATTTTTTCACTTGTTTGCATTTTATGATCGCACTCTGCAATGGCATATTTATTTGAGTTAGCCCTGTGTCTTTTGTGCATTATATTCTATTATTAATACATTGCTTTTATAGATTCATTTTGAAATGTAAGCAAAGTTTGTTTAAAATCCATCCAACCAATTTCTACCGCTTGTCCGTCTTAGGGATGAAAAGTGCAATACAATATGTTTCGATTATCAGTAAATAATCGTGATTTTAATATTGATTGAAATAATCGTGTTTAATATTTTGGCCATAATCGTGCAGCCTTATTTAGAATCCTCACCCAAATAATCCTTTTCCTCTCATTATCTTGGCATTGTATGACCAAGATGACACCCAGTATTTCCCTATACCTCCACACAATAATTAAAACATGGTAACACCAAACAGCAGTAGAGTATATGTAGTGATCTCCAAAACATTTTTGCCTTATTAGCATTGGATATTTTTTGCTACTTTCTGTTGAATATTTTTAACATGCAATTTCCAGCTCATGTTGTCATCTATTATTATTAGGCTGTTTAAAAAAAAAACGTTTTTAGAGTGACAATTTCTACTGTGATTATCTTGATTAAATCCTTGTATTTTCTCATGTACAGAATGCAGTAGTTTCACCTGCAAACAATGTTATCTTCATGGATTTCGTAGCTTTACAGATGTCTTTAATGTAGAGATTTGAACCCTGAGGCACACTACAAGGTATATTTTTAGGAAGGTAGATGTGTATAAAATAAATTACCATGAACCATTACCACTAATTAAATATCAGTATGATTGTCCACATAGCTACTGTAAATTGTAATGAGCAGCCAGAACAATCATCGATTATATTTATAGTTCTAGGGTCATAACCAAGAATCCAAAGAAATAGCAAAATACACTTGTGGAGTGATTCGTTTGATGCTCAGTGTGCCAAGTTCTTGCTTGCATGACGAAATGTATGGCAGCTACAGTATATGACATCCTTAACACCACCCTGCATTGCAAAATTCAAAATTATATCGCCCTGACCTCAGGTTTAACTGATGTACACTATCTATATAGTACATGATCACATTTGGTCTTTCAAAATCCAGGATTTGTACTTGACGGGTTACTACAGCTTAATATTTGTATTCCTGCATGTTGAACTTCCTCCTGCTGAGAAGCAGGTCAGTCAGAGCATCTTATTCGTCTCAAATGGGCCGAGTGTCGTCAGGATATATTCCCTTGGTCCTCTGTCAGGATGCATAAATCTCAACGCTGCTGTCAAAACAGCGGGGCTGCCTTAGCTGAGAGCGTTAGTAAAATGAGCAGTTGGACGATTGTTTCCTCTGGAGCCTTTACAGTATCCTGTGATCTTGTGCTGCCTCTGGCCTCTACTTGACACAAGGACCTATTCCCCAGCTGTCTTAAGAATTATACTTGTCACTTGTCAGTTAATCAGGACAAAAAGTGGACATTAAACCGAGAAAACCCACCTTTCCCCCTCCTCCACCAGTATTGTCTTGAAAGGTAAGTTCCATCCATCCAATGTCTACCGCTTGTCCCTCTCGGGGTCACGGGTGGCTGGAGCCTATCCCAGCTGAGCGGAAGGTGGGGTACACCCTGGACAAGTCATTGCAGGGCCAACACAGATGGACAACATTCACACTCACATTCACACACTAGGGCCAATTTTAGTGTTGCCAATCAACCTATCCTCAGGTGCATGTCTTTGGATGTGGGAGGAAGCCTGAGTACCTGGAGGGAACCCACACAGTCACGGGAAGAACATGCAAACTCCACACAGAAAGACCCTCAGCCCGGGGATCGACCCCAGGACCTTCTTATTGTGAGGCACACACACTAACCCGTGTTTGTCCGTGCTGCCCTGAATGTTAAATTGAAGTTATCAAATATGTACAAATGTTTCCCACAGTGTCTCAACCTTGGTTTATGTTTCTGCATTGAAGCGCCGGCGTACACTGCGAAAAATTAGGGATTTGCCGATCGATAGGTAACAGCCAATTTTAATGCAGGGATGTAAGCACCATTTGAGAAAAAAAGAGGGAAATTCTTATCAGCACGAAGTGCTGCCACACAAAATACATTTTTGAAAATCAAAACTACATTTTCTGCAATTGGGTGCATTTATACACTATATTTTAACTTTAGATTTATTCTCATCTATCAACCTTATTGACAACTTTTTGACACTTACATGTCCCATAGAATTTACTACATAATTGTTTGTCTTTTAATAAATGATTTACTAACATTATTATCATTGAAATGTAATGTAAAATTATATAGGATGCATACAAAGAACTCAGAAAACATTTCCCATTTGACAACTCCTGTATTCTGTAGCCACGCCCCCTCGGGTAATATGCTTCCGGTGTTGGTGTTAATCGTGATTCTTGAACAATTAAAAAAAAAGCAAAAATCAATTTTTATTTGTTTTACTTCTAATCTGTTTTGTCTAGCCACTTGGGCAAATCATATTGCTGATGTCAATGCCCAGATCTGCCATACAGCTTTCCTTTAGAAAAGAGAAGTGTGGGATACTTCTCTTGTTGTCTTATTTGTATTTGACTTTATTAAATGTTTGGGAAGCATTTCATTAAACAAAGCCAGTTTTCTTCTCAGTAATATACTGTATACAATGATCAGAGCTGTTTATTTATTTAATGGAGGAATGGAGGTAACCATAGAACTGGCATCCAATGTTATTAAAAAAGTGTAGATTTTGAATAGAGAATCGTTCCAAATCGAGTATCAATTCTGAATCAAAATGTTAACCCCAAGAATCAAAGTCGTGTGATGCCGAAAGATTCACAGCCTTACTAGCTAGATGGGTAGCTAACTAGCAAGCTTGTTTTGGGGCTCATGATCGTCTACCCATCCTGCAACTCAGTGCGGCGGTTCGGCAAGATAAACAGCGAGTACAACCTCTTGTTCGACACTGCATTATTTTGTTAACCCGCGGCTGACAAGTGGTTTGCAGCTGATTATATGTCTCCGTACACAGTGTAGAGACGCTCCCCTAAGTTAATAATAATCACCTCATTAAGGCAAAAACGCCTTGCAGCAACTTATTACAAGTTAAAGAGTGTATAGGCGAACAACAACTAATGGCGTACCAGCACTATCGCAGTCAGTACACAACATGCAAGAGGAGGGGCCAATCTATCTGTGAATTGGTGGTGTCAATACCAAAGGTAGTATCGGTACATGATTATACCAGAGTAATAAGGTCAATATTTTTAATTTCTCTAAATCATTGTTTTGTCTTTTCTGTCATGTTTACAAACTCAGTGAACAAGTAAGTGCCTGAACACTTTAAGGTAGGGCTGGGCGATATGGCCGAAAACTATATCACGATATACATTTTTAATATTGATCAATATCGAAAAATATTGATACTTTTATTACTGTTATTCAACAGAAAAACAATTTCCAACTTAGCAAGGGTGCTTTTTATCAGTGGAGAGAGTGTCTGGTAGCCAGGTAGGATGAGCGCGGCAATATGATTTATTGTATTACTAAAATGTTATTACTATGGTAATAAAATAATAGGTATAACATGAAGTCTATTTGAGGGTAGTTGTACATTTGAGACACTAGATACCAGTAGTGTATATGTTATTAAACAATACGCAGTAGTTGGGGAAGCAACTGATTAAACCGACACATTAGAAGTGACAAGATAATACCACGCTGTTTGCCTTAAAACCAACAAAACTAAAGACAAGTTTCTGTTATTGACATATCAAGATATCAGTTTTTCTTCTCACTCTGCAGAGAATCCACAGCGAGACAGAAAGACGGCGCAACCACACTAGTGTTATGAGAGTAGAGTATGTGTGTGTATGCTCCTTTAAGAATGGCAGTGTATTGGGTGAGTGACATCAGTGAGTGAGTGCAACAGTGAGGAGAGGGAGCGGTAGCATGCAGCAGTAGTTGCGAATGTGTCCTGCAGAGAAAAGAATACAGCAACCAAATTGTCACGAATCGGCGGCCTCGTCATTCTGACCCGAAAGCCGAGCTTAGCAGACCCATTGTCGGGTAAAGTTAAATGAAAACATCGGCCCTGGAGGGAAAGTCTGGGGAAGCCCTGCACTCCTCAATTATTGTCTGGGACTGGGAACCAGGCAAGAAATATGAAAAAGACACTGGAAGATTTGGCCGTTCTAAATGTGAGCTGCATCATGGTGTTTTTAATTTATTTTTGTTGAATTCTGTTATTTTAATATTTTAGTGAAGCCTGTTGTAACCCTTTTAAGTGGGATTGAGATTTGTGAAGTTGATTTATTCAATTATTTGTATATTGCGACAATTTGGATCAAGCTGTTTACACCACGTGGTATTGAATATTCATAGTGGTAGTCTTAAAAGTGCGTCTGGGATAGCTCTTGATTTTTCATTCTACAACAATAAAAGCTTACTTTTACATTTTCAGTTCTCTATTTCTATTTCACAAAAATAAAAGTTTACTTACTTGCTAAAAACATTTTCAGCTCCATAATTTAATAACATTGTCAAAGTATCGGATCGGGACTTGAAATCGGATCGTATATAAGGGCAAAAGATTTTAATTAGATCAGAGGCCAGAAATGCTGGTGGCGATATCCCTAATTATTTTATAGTATGGAATGTTAGAAATGCATTGATCAAGTGAAATTAGACAAACAGAGAAAAATGGTATTTATGAAAAACTATAACCTATTTATTAATAACTGTCTGGATTTTATTTATGCTGTCTTTAAGTTGAAGTGGTGTGGTAATTGTTTTTCGTGGGACCTAATGGCCACTAAGCTCATGACACAGTAAATTGAATGATGCGGACACATTCGTTACTGGATACTTTCTAATACGCTTCTGCCTTGAAGACATAGTATTTTTTAAGTAATATACAACTATAATAATTTGATATTTGTTTATATTGACAAATGTTTTAAACTGCAATATTATAAGGACACTTACTATTTATATCTAGCGTGTGTGCTATTGTGTGCTCAGCTGTAGTGTAGCTGCTAGCTCCTAGTCGCCCGCAGCTTACCATGTTTACCTTTTTCAAATTACTTCACTAAAATACTAGAAAAGACCAAATTAATGTGCTTATTGGAAGACATTTAGATGTTAACTGGCTGTCCAGCTTTGCACAGATAAGCGTGCCACAGGTCTACTTGTATCGGAACGCTTATATCGGCGATTTTAGATGTAAGCTGATATCATCTGATACTTGTTTTGGGGCTGGTCTCAATATTGCGTCATTACATCCTTACCTCATAGGGAACTAATTAGGGCTGGGCGATATATATCGATATACTCGATATATCGCGGGTTTGTCTCTGTGCGATATTGAAAATGACTATATCGTGATATTCGAGTATACATTCTCAGGCAGTTGCTTTTAGCTGCGGGGCATTAAACTGCATGCGTTTCTCACCCTCTCCTATATCTCCTTCTCACAGAGACTTAGAACAAGCGCAGCTTCTTACATACGTCACATACTGTCACGTGAGCAACGTCACACGCTCCCGCGGAGCAGAGAGGTAGCGACATGGTAATGTTAGCTGTGATGCTAACAGCTAACGGTGTGGTTTGAGTGGTAATACGAGAGAAAGAAGGTGCGAATCTGGTAACAAATGGAGGAATAATTATTCCCAAGAAAAACAGCACAGGGTCCATCATCTGACGGTGGTTTGGCTTCAAGCGGGAATATGTCTTTACATGTCAACATCTCCGTTCGGTGCCACACCAACTAAATGCCGAACCAACTATTTCCACATCAACACCGTAGGTCAGGGGTCTCAAATACAGAGTGGGCCAAAATTTAAAGCTGAACAAAGCCGCGGGCCAAGGTTGAACAAATTAACCTTTAACGTATTATACGAGCTATCGTCACGTCCGCTTTTCATCCATTCTAACATCGTTCAGACCCAGTCATAAGATATGTGCGGCTTCTGTACGCACACACGAGCGAATGCAACACATACTTCATCAACAGCGATACAGGTTGCACTGAGGGTGCCAGTATAAAAACCTTTAACACTGTTAGAAATATACGCCACACTGTGAATACACACCAAACAAGAATGACAAACACATTTTGGGAGAACATCCGCACCATAACACAACATAAACACAACAGAACAAATACCCAGAATCCTTTGCAGCACTAACTCTTCCAGGACGCTACAAAACAACCCCGCTACCACAAGAGTTTGATACCCATGCCGTAGGACATATACTATTTGATATGCAGCTCATTTTTATGTAACACATATTGAAATATCTTGTGTGACATCATGTTTTAAACTATTGTAGTGGCGTTCTGTACAAAAAGTGCACTTTAATTTAGTGTTGTTTTGATAAGTCATCTGAGTGACACCATGCACAAAAGTGCACTAATAACTTGTTTTAAAATGTCTCTGACAATCTTGCACTTTCTGTTTTGAAATGACATGAATGTTTGTGCCACTGCTTAATAACTGTTTAATAAATACAGTTTTGGTAAATTGACTTAGTTGTGATTTCTCTCTCTGCATGAAAGTTTAAAATAAGCATATATTAATGCAGTATGAACAATATTTTTTTAATGTAGACACATAGAATCATCATACTGCTGTGATTATATGCATCAAGTGCTCATTCAAGGCTAAGGCAAAATATCGAGATATATATCGTGTATCGCGATCCATCCATTTCCTACCGCTTATTCCCTTCGGGGTCGCTGGAGTCTATCTCAGCTACAATCGGGCGGAAGGCGGGGTACACCCTGGACAAGTCGCCACATCATCGCAGGGCCAACACAGATAGACAGACAAAATTCACACTCACATTCACACACTAGGGCCAATCAACCTATCCCCAGGTGCATGTCTTTGGAGGTGGGAGGAAGCCGGAGTACCCGGAGGGAACCCACGCAGTCACGGGGAGAACATGCAAACTCCACACAGAAAGATCCCGAGGCCGGGATTGAACTCACGACTACTCAGGACCTTCGTATTGTGAGGCAGATGCACTAAGCCCTCTGCCACCGTGCGATATGGCCTAGAAATATTGAGGTATTTAAAAAAGGCCATATCGCCCAGCCGTAGAACTAATAGTGTTGTAATAAAAACATGTCAATTGTAGCCTACTGTCCCTTGAGGAGAAAATGTGAGGAGTGAACTTATACATACTGCAACTAAATAGAGCATTGTTTTAATAATACTCATTTAAGGGGGTGAACAAGGGGATGGGTAAAATGCAGAAGGCAAATTTCACCACACCTAGTGTGTGTGTGAAAATCATTGGTACTTTAACTTTAACTTAACACAGGATAATACATGTATTAAATCTTTAAAAACATATTCCAATCAGACATTTGTTAAATCAAACATTTAGTTGTAATTAAACTGTAACTGTAAACACATTCAATATAACGCGTTCCAATGAAATTTGTGATGCAAACATTATGGATGTTAAATACTGCACAACATTTGGAGTCATGGTTTGTACTCATTACATAGAAAAATCTAATATTTAACTTAGTTTACTCGCCCTTTCAATTGTACTAATACGGTTTATCAACGAGTATATTCTATCGAGTGTGACTGACTGTCACTCTCAGAGTCTGTGAGCCGACAAAGGTTAGACGTAAAAATAATGCTAAACAATAATTCATAAGAGTTTATTAGTTTTTGTTTGAATTGAAAAAAATAAAATAAATGTTTCAATTGTTAACTTACAGTACCTTACCTCAGTAAATATTGAATCAATGCTCCGGCTGTCCTATGTTCATTGTGGAACTTCTACTTCCTCTTCCCAACAACAGCTTCTGTCATTGGTCACTCTTTACCAAAGTCCTCTGTGATTGGGCAACGGGCACCAAAACACGGAAATCAGTCGTGAAGCTTCAAAGCAGTATGGCAGCCTCCGTCAACAGTGCGTGTAAACTCTCAACCGAGGGTAAACCGTTAAATACTACGAGTTTTCAAAAGAAGACACGCAGCAAAATATTAAGCATACCCGGCACAAGACCCTCGGTACAAAACGGACAGCTCCTCGTATCCTCCGGTGTCACGTCGCTCGACTATCTGCTGGGTCAGTCTGTTTTTTGATTGATTGAAACTTTTATTAGTAGATTGCACAGTTCAGTACATATTCCGTACAATTGACCACTAAATGGTAACACCCGAATAAGTTTTTCCAACTTGTTTAAGTCGGGGTCCACGTAATCAATTCATGGTGTTGAGTTGTCATTTGGGTTAGCAGCATGAATAGCATAGTGTTTAGGTGCTACCGTTACTTCAACCTTACTTTAAAATGATCAAAATGATCAAATGTTTGTCGTTTACGCATTAAAGGTGATGTCTGTCAGCTTTAACAGCTATAAGGTTGGGTCAGTGTTTTGCCAGGACAGTAAAAAAAAAAGTCACTCAATTATGGATGTACTGATATTCTTAAACAATTTGCATAAGTTGCACATAAGTATATTTAATTGAATGATTATTGTCTTTGCTAATAGGTCGATTTGCTAGACAAGACACACAATACATACAACACTTCTGACTGGTGCTTGCATAGATATTGAATGATGATTGTCTTTGCTAATAGGGTCTATTTACTAGACAAGCCACACAATACATACAACACTTCTGACTGGTGCTTGCATAGGGGCAACATACAGTACCACAGTTTCAGCTGTAAAACGCAGCCAGCATAGCATTTCCATGCATGTCAATGTCACTAAAATGCTTATTTTGACATCATATAGTAAAATCTACGGAGCCCCTAAGGCCTAAACCATGGGTGTCAAACTCTGGCCCGCGGGCCAAATTTGGCCCGCCGTGTAACTTCACTTGGCCCGTGAGGCGATATCAAATTAACACTAGAGCTGGCCCGCCGATTATATACAGTGGCAGTGCCGCGGTACACTGCTGATTTTCATATTTGCCAAACCTCAGTGCCCCTCCCGAAAATTGTAACATCCCCTTTTCGTCCAGTCCAACAAGTACTGGCCCAGTTACATATTATGTGCAGATTTTGGCACGCACACAGAAGTGAATGCAACGCATACTTGATCTTCAGCGATACAGGTCACACTGAGGGTGCCAGTATAAAAACCTTTAACATTGTTAGAAATATACACCACACTGTGAACCCACACCAAACAAGAATGACAAACACATTTTGGGTGAACATCCGCACCTTAACACAACATAAACACAACAGAACAAATACCCAGAATCCTTTGCAGAACTAACTCTTCCGGGACGCTACAAGGTGTGTGTGTGGGTGGGGGGAACTGGGGGGTTTGGAGGTGGCGGCGGTGTATATCGTAGCGCCCAGGTGTTGTGCCAGATAATGCACCCCCGGCGTAGAATGCACCCCCTGACGGGAGTGTTATATCAACTAAAGCCCACACTTAAAGTTTCCACGTGCAAGATTGAATCTATTTGAAAAAGTTATTTAATAAGAAGCCAAAAGTGCAAAAACAATAATGTTCGTGTTGGAGGAGTTGTGAATGAATGAAATATGAAATCCGTGCTGCAGTCTGCAGGTGTACCTAATGTTGTGGCTCAGCAGCAAATTCTAAGAGAGACAAAACTCAAATAGAATGTGAAAATCCAAGAAAATATTTTAAAGACTTGGTCTTCACTAACTGACAAAGAAACAGATAACAGATTTGGTGTCCAGTTCAAAGTGTGACATGATTTGTTTAAAAAATTGAAAGTTGACTTTTGTATTTTACATGAGTTATTATTTGTACAAACATGGTGCAAAGTATTTCATGATTTGTTAAAAAATGTTAGTGGCTAGCTAGTTAAAATGGGATATTGTGATTTCACAAGACTGTCTTAGAAGTGATCATTTGAAAATGTTCAATTTGAAAAATGTGCACTTAGAGAAAATATAAAAATAAAGTATTGCATATTGATATTTATCTGTTTCGATATATATTTATTGTGAGAAATCATTAAGATGATCAGTGTTTCCACAAAGATAAATATCATTAATTATTAATAATAACATAGAGTTAAAGGTAAATTGAGCAAATTGGCTATTTCTAGCAATTTATTTAAGTGTGTATCAAACTGGTAGCCCTTCGCATTAATCAGTACCCAAGAAGTAGCTCTTGGTTTCAAAAAGGTTGGTGACCCCTGCTCTAACCACTAGGCCACTGAGTATCTCGTGCTCACGCAAAAGTTTCTCGTGCGCTCGAGATAGTTTTTTACGGAGACCCTAAAGGGACATGGGGGAATTTTATATTTATATATATATATATATATATATATATATATATATATATATATATATACATATACATATATATATATATATATATATATATATATATATATATATATATATATATATATATATATATATATATATATATATATATATATGTCTTAATAAGGTTATCCAAAAAATAGTGCTCGATACCGTCGTCCTGACGATTGAGGGTACCCCCCTCATGAAACAGGCCTGTAGAGATGAAATAGTCTTGTGATTTTTTCCCCCCACACATACATATATATATATATATATATATATATATTTATTTTTTATTTTTTATTTTTTTCAGACATGTATCTCGTGTGCACGAGAAACTATCTTTATATGTGTATATATAATATAATATAATATATATGTACATATATATATAATATACATATTATGTATAAGCATGTATGTATATATTATATATTACTGTAACTTGTTCTTAAAAATAGTAGTTATTTTGTATGTCAAATTGAGTGTTTGTGTCAAACACGTAGCGTTACAATAACCAGGAAGATAAAGTGTTTGTCTCACACCTAGTACCGTAATCAGGCATTCACATTTTGCCACAACACACATGGGGGAAAGTCCTAGTTGGAAATACAGCCAAATTAACCCCTGAACTGCCATTTTCACACACCTCAAACCACGCGCACGCATCCAATGCTTTCTCGTGCGCAAGAGATAGTTTCTCGTGCGCACGAGAAACTATCTCGTGCGCACGAGATACATGTCTGAAAAAAAAAAATTTATAAAAAAAAGAAAATCCCCCATGTCCCTTTAGGGGCTCCGTAGTTTCTCGTGCGCTCAAGATAGTTTCTCGTGCGCTCGAGATAGTTTCTCGTGCGCTCGAGATAGTTTCTCGTGAGCACAAGAAACATATAGGGACATGGGGAAATTATTTTTTTAGATATGTTTCTTGTGCTTACGGGAAAACATCTCGTGCGCATGAGAAACTATTTCGAGCGCACGAGAAACTTTTGGGGGAGCACGAGATAGTTTGGATACATATCTAAAAAAAATGTTTTCCCCCATGTCCCTTTAGGGGCTCCGTAAAAGTCTGTATTAAATGTGAAGTATTATTTAAACAAATGTTGTGGGAATATTCGATGTTATATTTCAATGCAGTACTTGTCATGTGTCTTCATATTAGACACGTTTGTCCTTGCAGATATGTTTTTTTCAGGTCCTTTACAGATTTTTAGTAGTCAAGGAGGCCGATCAGAGATAATTGGAGCCGATATGTATTCGCAGTAAAAGTTATTCAAACATGAATAATGTACGTCAGTAAGCAGCTGGACAAGGCTCAATCAATCAATCAAAGTTTATTTATATAGCCCTTAATCACAAGTGTCTCAAAGGGCTGCACAAGCCACAACGACATCCTCGGCTCAGAGCCCACGTCAGGCTTTAAGTTGATATTTTTATAACATAATTTTTAGCGACACATCGAACCACTAGGGACATAATGTTTAATGCGGTGCTAATGTTGTGGCTAATTTAGCACCAAACAACATCAGGGGATATCACAAACACCTTTATTATGTGTGTCTAAGAGGAACATTAACATTTAAAAATATGGGAAATCTGGGAAAATTTGTTAAAATATGGGATTTGTCTACATCATAGTAACTCGCCATCTTCTAATTGTTATACAGTTTCATAGCAGTTTATGGATTTAATACATTGTAAGGTTTTCTCATGAGGAACTCTGAAGTATTACGAACATTTAAATCAAATCTATTCTGGGCTCCTTCATGTAGCTTATAGATCAGGGGTCTCAAACATGCGGCCCGCGGGCCAATTGCGGCCCGCAAGACGTTATTTTGCGGCCCCCACCTTAATATGAAAGTTTAATGTTAGTGCGGCCCGCAAGTTTTAAATGAATGGCGCTTGACAGCGTTGTGTGCGAAGCTGAATGAATCTACCAATCATGGTGTGGTAAAAAGTTCTCCACAATATCGAGGGCGTGCCTTGATGGCACTGCCTTTAGTGTCCTCTAGAAACTGTCACCGCATCATCTTTTTGCATCATCTTTTCTCCATACTAACAGCGTGCCGGCCCAGGCACATGTTGTATGTGGCTTCTGCAGCTACACGCAAGTTATTGCAAGACATACTTGACGAACAGCCATACATGTCACACTGAGGGTGGTCATATTTTATTTTTATTTATTTTTTAACACTGTTACAAATATGCGCCACACTGTGAACCCACACCAAACAAGAAAAAAAAACATTTCGGGAGAACATCCGCACCATAACACAACATAAACACAACAGAAGAAATACCCAGAATCCTTTGTAGCCCTAATTCTTCCGGGCTACAAAAACAACCCCCCCCACCCCTCCCCCGCTACCCCCAAACCCGCCTCCTCCCAACCCCGCCCACCTCAACCTCCCCAAACACCTCAAACCCCCCCTCCCCCCATCTCCCGAATTCGGAGGTCTCAAAGTTGGCAAGTATGCATTGACGCCATTTGTGTGATGCAAGCAGAGAAACATTTTGCCGCTTTTCCACGACACCCGCACACGCTCTTCCTCCCTCCCTCCCTCCCTCCCTGCCTCCCTCGCTCGCCCGCCTGCTCGCTCCCGCCCCCGTTGTAAACAGTCCGGGCGGGTAAGACGAGCGGTCCGGTAGCTTCCAAAGCACTCCGCCGAAGGACCGGGCGACAATACAAAAGTGTGGTGCACTGGACCCCAGCGCTGATACTCCGACAGAGAGTCGCTGGGCAAATCAGACGTGTAACACGTTAGTAGTGATGTTAGCTTGTTCGGGGCTAATTGTGCTACCGTAACTGTAAACTCCACAGCGAGCCGCCCCAAATCCCCCGCAAAATGTAAACACTTATGGCTGTCCATATGATCTTATTGTTCTGTCTTTATATATTTTTTCAATTGGAATATATTTGTACAATCTTTTATCTCATTGTAAAGAGAATTCCATAGTGTAACCCCCACCACTGATATGCACATTTGTTTTAAAGTTGTCCTTGAATACTGATGTTGGAAATGACCTTTTCTTCTATGCTCTTCATTCTCAGAAGTGATGACAAAATTTGCTGGCGATGTTTTACTTTTAGCCTTAAACATGACACATAATGTCTGTAACTTTACTAGCTCCTGTAATTTCAATAAACCCGAATTAATAAATAATATGTTAGTGTGTTCTAAGTAATCTACATTATGAATAATCCTTAAAGCTCTTTTCTGTAGTTGATACAGAGAAAGTTGCGGTGGTGCACAAGGAATACAATTTGAAACGTCATTATACAACTAGACATGCTGAGGAGTATGCAAAACACCAGGGAGAGAGTGAACCGCGTTGCAAATTTTAAAACCAGTCTACTGAGGCAAGAAGATTTTGTCAAGAAAGCAAGCGAAAAGAGCGATGCAGCAGTCAAAGCTAGCTACATGGTGAGTGAGATGGTTGCAGCAGTCAAAGCTAGCTACATGGTGAGTGAGATGGTTGCTAGGGCGGGAAAGCCATTCAAAGAAGGTGAATTCATTAAAAAGTGCATGTTAGATTTTTTTTAAGAAATCTTTTCTTGCGGCCCAGCCTCACCCAGTTTCTGCATCCAGTGGCCCCCAGGTAAATTGAGTTTGAGACCCCTCTTATAGATGATACATCTTTGAAGCTGGCAGACATATCTCCCTGGATGTTACAGAAAGTGTGAGAATGTGTGAGCTGCTGCCTCTTCTGCTTGACTTATGCAAAAAGACTCCTATTTGTAAAAATATTTACACAAAGTTTTTTTTTTTTTGGCAGATCGTTTTTGTCATCGTCATGTTGATCCATCTCTGTCACGTTGTTATTTGATTGAACCACGTAACATAAAACTCGCTGCGCTCCTTAAATGAGCCTACACTCCTGAGTGCTGTGGACAGAGGAAACTGATGGAGTAGCGAAAACAAACAAAAGAAACCAGTAATATATTGTATCTGCTAATACAGTTATGTTGTACCAGTTATTGTATATAAAAAAAAAAAGACGATATATGTGAAAATGTCAAATATCGACGCCGATAATCGGTCGATCTCTATTATAAACTCTTGAATAATTTGGCAACGTAATATGTTGGAGTGAAGCGTATGTGTACAATAATACAATAGACAAACACATTCCTCTTGATATTTGTTTTAGGGACCACATTGGATACCAAAAAGTGAAATCAGCTAATTATGAAATGAAAATGCCTTTAATTATGTGTCACACTAAACTTCTTTCTCTTAAACAGGTGGTGGTCTTGCAGTTGGAACGGTGCTTCTCATTGGTGAGAGGTGTTTTTATGTTTTTTTCTCATGACCCTAATTCTTTCTTGTTGAATAAAGTTGCTCAGGCATCTTATATTATAATATTACAATACAATATTTAATGTACTCCAATTCATATCCATCAACCAAAAATGCACTGTTTGGTAAAGATATGTTAACTTCAGATACACGTTTAAGCAGGCACAGCAAACGTGTAGTTCCCTTTGCACAAAATAGGAATATTAAAAGTAAAGTTATTTTTCAAAACACTATTTTGGAAGGAAGGAACAAGGACTTAGTGGACATTTGGTTAGGAAGCTAACATCACCAACTATCGTCTTTGGAAACATATTACAGTCAATTTAGCAGCAAAAGGAAAATATTCATATTTATTTTCACTGGAATATTTAATGTACAAATACTGTTACACTCTCAGTTCATTGGATGCTTAATGACACCTTGTAGGAAGCTTATTTCATGTTCCTGTCGACTTGCTATCTGGATGACAATTAACTAGGAAGAAGTTACCATGGTCTGGCAAATACACTGACAAATACACCACATGGTGTCAGTGGTATTAAACCCCAAAGTATGACCCCCATATATCAGATTGACTTGAAATTACTCACACAGCTCAATGTGTTCTATAGCATGTTGTGATTGTATGTATACAATCAGAAAACACACACACACATATATATATATATATATATATATATATATATATATATATATATATATATATATATATATATATATATATACATATATATATATATATATATATATATATATATATATATATATATATATATATATTGGTACAGGCCAAAAGTTTAGACATAACTTCTCATTTAATTTGTTTTCTTTATTTTCATCAAAACTATGAATGAAAAAATGAGGAGTTATGTAGGTGAAATAACTGAAAACATATTTTATGTTATAGTTTCTTCAAAATAGCCACCCGTTGCTCTGTTTACTGCTTTGCACACCCTTGGCATTCTCTCGGAAGTATTCACAGCGCTTCTCTTTTCCCACATTTTGTTATGTTAAAGCCTTATTCCAAAATGGAAGTAATTCATTTGTGTCCCCTAAATTCTACATACATACATCCATTTCCTACCGCTTGTCCCTCCCAGGGTCACAGGGATAGCTGGAGCCTATCCCAGCTGCATTCGGGCAGAAGGCGGGGTACACCCTGGACAAGTCTCCACCTTAATACTCTATAATAATAAAGTTTTTGAGGAAGATTTTGCAAGTTTGTTAAAAATAAAAATCACTAAGAAATCTCATGTACCTAAGTATTCATAGTGTTTGCCATGAAGCTCAAAAGAGAGCTCAATGGCATCCAGTTTCAACTGTTCAACCTTGAGATGTTTCTACAGCTTAATTAGAGTCCACCTGTGGTAAATTCAGTTGGTTAGACATGATTTGGAAAGGGACACAAATGTCTACATTTGAATTCCCACACTTTACTGTGCATGGCAGAGCACAAACAAAGAATAAAGTTTAAGGAATTGTCTGTAGTTCTTCAAGGCACAAATCTAGGGAAGGGTACAGAAAAATATCTGCTGCATTGAAGGTCCCAATGAGCACAGTGGCCTCCATCCTCTGTAAATGGAAGAAGTTTGAAACCACTAGGACTGTTCCTAGAGCTGGCCGGCTGTCTAATGTGAGCGATCGGGGAGAAGGTCCGAAGAAGGTCAAAAACCTAATGGTCACTCAGCATTTAACTTCCTTTTGGGGATTAATAAAGTATTTCTGATTTTGATTCTGATTCTGATTTCTCTGTGGAGAGAAGAGAACCTTATAAAAAAAACAACCATCTCTACATCAATCCACCAATCTGATCTGTATGGTAGAGTGGCGAGACGGAAGCCATTCCTTTGTAAAAGACCATGAGAAACAACATTTCTGATCTGATGAGACAAAGATTGAACACTTGGCTTGAATGCAATACACCATGTTTGGAGGAAACTAGGTCCCGCTCATCACCAGGCCAATACCATCCCTGTAGTGAAGCATGGTTTTGGCAGCATCATGCTGTGGGGATGTTTTTCAGTGGCAGGAATTGGGAGACTAGTCAGGATAGAGGGAAAGATAAATGCAGCAATGTACAGAGACATCCTGGATGAAAACCTTCTCCAAAGCTCTCCGAAACGCAGACTGTGGCGACGGTTCATCTTTCAGCAGGACAACCCTAAGCACACAGCCAAGATATTAAAGGATTGGCTTCAGGGCAACTCTATAAATGTCCTTAAGTGGCCCACCCAGAGCCCAGACTTTAAGCTGATTCAACATATCTGGAGAGATCTGAAAATGGCTGCACACCGACGCTTCCCATCCAGTCTTATGGAGCTGGAGGTGCTGTAAAGTGGAATGGGCAAAACTGCCCAAAGATAGGTGTGTCAAACATTGTATTGGAAAATACTTGAGGCTGTAATTGTGGCCAAAGGTGCGGCAACAAAATACTGAGCAAAGGGTCTGAATACTTACCGGGTATGTACATAGGATGTCTTAGTTTTTTATTTTTGACAAATTTGCAAAAAATTCACATAAAACAATCGTCACATTGTCATTATGACATTATATTGTACTTTTTTAATGTGTGTTCATACTTTGTCCGTGCATATGTAGGCGCCATATGTAGTAATGTGGCCAGAAATGGTACTGCAATCACGGTCAAAATTCTGTAGTCCCCTTCCACTCTCCATGACTGAGGTTGCCAGATACGCAGCCGAATCCAAATCCTACTACGAGCAACTTCAAATGGCAATTGACGTAGGTGTCTCTTTTTTTATGCTTCTTGCAAGATGGTTTACTATGTAAATATGTCACATTTTACTAATCTCGATTAGCCAAAGGTATTTGTAAAGTTACGCAGCAATATTTTAATCGGGAGTGAGGACAGATTGTTGGAATTACCCTGCTAAAATGTCTAGTTTGACCGCACGTACTACCATCAAAATATATTATATGTAATAATATATAATATAAGCGACAAGCGGTAGAAAATGGATGCATGGATATCACATATCGAATTCTATGAGCCAACCGACGTTACGCAAAAACCACGTTACGTATAAATCATATAGCCTACTACCAGGCCAATACACAAAAGTGAGAAAATCATTACGTGTAATGTATTATTTTGTGCCAAACAAATACCACCCCATACGTGCCTGATACACATACAGTACAAGAAACTGCAATTAGCCGTGCTCGTTTGGAACCCATTTCCTCAGCGTATCAGCATATTGAGAACGAACACACATAGATTTTATTTGTCGAAAATATATTTTGCCCTGTCAGTTGGATGACACATCGACATACAGGCTAAAGGGCATGTATTTCCCCCGTTAGCCTATATGTCGAAGTGTCATTGACTGGGCTAGCATGCTAAAAGTATTACACTAGTGTGATGGTGCTTCGCTCCTAAGCATTCGTTACACGAACATACTAGCTTTATTAGACAAGATGACAAGATCATAGACTGTATTGGACAATATAGTTTACATACGAAATGTCCATTTTCTGTTTATTACAAGTAATAAGAAAATGTAAATGCCTGACTTACCTATCAAGGAGGAAATTAGCAAGTTTGGCGTCAGATGAAACAATCTTCTCCACCTTCAATCGTCTCCATCTTTCAAAGGCATCCTTGATACAAATCCTCATTTTGTTCCTGGCTTTGTCATGAATAAGTTGAGAATCGTAACGACGCCTTTTAGATTTAGTAAGGTCTGACATGTTTAGTAACTTTACCAGTGGCAGTAGCTCGACAAAGAGGGCGGTGCGTAACTGGCAACCTGGATGTTACAAACTCACAGACTTTTTAATTAGTCGGATGTTACAAACTCACAGACTTTTTAATTAGTCAAACGGTAGAGGGCGGGACATCGAAATGAATGAAATAAATAACATTACTTTTGGGGCTGTAAAATCTAATTTTGAAATGAGCATATCCCGGCTGAACTACTGTTATTAGTTATAAAGGTATTTAAAAGTAACATGATTTCTTAATGCCTTTTGAAATATCAGGGCCATTTAGTGATGACTTGACATTAAATTATTACATATGGCACCTTTAAAGTCAGAAACTGTAACTCTCAAATGACCTGAAGTCCATTTTCCATCCATTTTCTACCGCTTGTGCTCTAACGCAAATACCAGGTGTTTACACTTACACAATATGTTCCTCGGTAGATGTTGCATAGTGCTTTTTAGAATCAAAGCAATGTGTTTATTGTGAGACTAAAATGTCTTCCAGTGTATCATTATTATTATTATCTTTCATCACAGACGCTGGTGGACAGTAAGGTTACGGTATTCTTGTTTTCCCTTCAAGCCGCAATTTGTGCGTGTGTAAGACCTAAACCAAACTGATGATATTGCTTTGCCCTTTAATTCATCCCTCCAATCGATGCAGGAGTCGATGATTACACACTAATGCGTTCTTCCCTTCCATTTCGTGAATCAACGCACGGTTGGTTTCATCTGGTAATGAGAGACACAGTAAAGGTGAAATGTGTGTGTGTGCGTGTGTGTGTGTGAGCGCGCATGCTCTGGTGTTTGTCTAAAAGAGTGGTGTGCGGCTGTGCGCACGATTCGCTGTCTGTGCAAGTGTTTTGTTTAGTGTATGCATTGTGTGGGTAGGTCAGAGGGAGTTTGGAGTGTGTGTTTGTTTTTGTTTGTTTCAGGCAGTCGTTTCCTACAGTCTGCCCCCTTGAGCTGTGATGGCCTGTTTGTGCGACTCAGACATAAAATTATAAGGCCGCCCTGTCTGCCTTTTGAAGTGTCTTGAGCTGTCCATCCTGATTTGTCAACTGAGGGTGGTGGGTTGTGTGCAGTATGCAGTATGGTATTTGTCTTCGGATCTCACATCTTTTATGCTTTTTTAACAAGGAACAAAGCTTTTAAATCAAACATGTGCTTTTTTTAAGACTTTGCTTTTCCTTGTGATTCTCATGACAAAGCTTATTGCTGTATGAGTTAAATCCTTATTACAGTTTTGAAACACTCAAACATTAGTTACGTAGTTTTTCATACCTAAAAATAACTTTTAAGATGTTTTATGACAGAATAGTGCCTGTAATTTCATCTCAGCTTCAGATCTTAATTGTTCCTCCAGAGGACACTGCAGCAAGTGTAAACACGTAATTATTAAGAGACTACCTCTTCCAAAGCCTCCCATTAAAAAAAAAAAAGAAGTAATTTGTAAAAGGGGAGCAATGATTATTTTAATGTATTTTTAAAACACTTTCTTGTGGTCCAGATAAGGGGTCTTCAACGTTTACCAGGCCAAGAACTCCTAGACTGATGTAATTTGAGCAGGGGCCCCCTACTTATTTGTCTTGTATACAATTGTTTTAAATAAAAGTGGCCCTAAAGGGAACTTGCTATTGTGCAATACTAAGATTATACAGTATAATGTTGCGAATAGCTGATAACTGGCACACTAACTGCAAGCTAATTATTAGCGCACCAATTGCTAGCTGACATCTGGTGCGCTTATTGCTGCCTGTAAACTTACGCACTTATCACTAGCTAAAAACTGTTGCACTAATTGCTAGCATATTGCTGAAAAATTCATCAGTGGCTAAAAACGAGTGTGCTAATCGCGAGCGGACAACTGGCACACTTAATGCTAACCGACAACTGGTGTGCTAATCACAAGCTAACAACTAATTGTTAATTTGTAACTGTCAACTGGTGCGCCGATTGCTAGCTGAAAACTAGGCTGCCAACCGCAAGCTGTTTTAAATGCTATCATTAAATACAATAATATTGTAATTAGTTATTTAAGTTTTTATTTGAAACCTGCAATGTACATTAAGTAGGGTGGCTATGTCACTGTCATTTTAAAACTACGCTACAGTGTATTTAAACACATATAGATTATTGTGAAAATATTGCATGGGAATATAGAAAAATATCAAAAAAGTCTAATCAACCACAAATTTAAAGACTACCCTGCAGTACTTCTGAGGACCCCATGGGGGTTGTGGACACACTTTCAAAGACTTCTGGTCTCGATAATATGTATTGGACATGCTTTATTGTAAATGTTGCTTAAATTTTGCTCCACAGTCACTTTTGTAACCCAACGAAAATTCTTCATGTAGAAGTTATTGCAGTGAAACGAGACAACAACATGCTGAGGAATATCATAGATGAAAAGGATCAAGATAAATGAATGAACGATATCATTGTGACAGGGCACTGAATTAAACCAAGATCCTACGCGAAAGCTGTGAATAATGGAGGAGATCCAGATGACCTGGATGTTGCCTCAGCAGAACAGCAAGTGGTCAACTTTCTGCAAACAAAGGAAATTGAAATCGACATTAATACAATCGAAACATGCATCCCACTGAATGGAAGAAACAACAATACCACTCCAATCATCCTTGTGAAACTTGTTAGCTGAAAATCTAAAATGGCACTGCTGAAACAGGGAAATAAGCTGAAGGGAACAAATGTGTACATGAATGAGCATCTCACAAAACGTAATGCTGAAATCGCCAAGAAAGCACACGACTTGAGAAAGCAGGAAACAATTCAGGAAAATTGGGGCGCCAACTGTAAATCTGCATCAAGCTGAATGGAGGTCCAGAAGCAAGACCTGGACACATATTAAAGTTGACACTGTTTCCACAACAACGATGATAATGGAGTCTAAACACACCTAAATTCAACACCAACACTACTATTGTTCCAAGGGAACACTAAACAAGAAGACCTAGAAGATTCAGGAGCGCATCCACTAGAGATGCGCGGATAGGCAATTATTTCATCCGCAACCGCATCACAAAAGTCGTCAACCATCCGCATCCACCCGAAATAACATTTAATCAAAACCGCACCCGCCCGCACCCGCCCGTTGTTATATATCTAATATAGACGATGCAAGGCATTAGTGAGGTTATAAAGCTTTTGCCTGTTGAAGAAAGGAGACATTCAATGCGTGCCACGCTGTCACGGCCCAGACACACACCAGTGCACAATCATCTGGGAGCCGCGCTGAGCGCACCTCCAAGCGCGTGGAGGTGCGATGTCCCTCGCACCCGCGGCGGCTCCACCCGGGCTCGCGCCCGAGGCTTCAGCGCGCACCGCGGCGGCCATCCTACTCGTCGCGGCCTAGCCCTCGCGGCTCTCGCTGCCGGCGACAGCCGGGTATGGGCCCGACGCTCCAGCGCCATCCATTTTCAGGGCTAGTTGATTCGGCAGGTGGGTTGTTATACACTCCTTAGCGGGTTCCGACTTCCATGGCCACCGTCCTGCTGTCTATATCAACCAACACCTTTTCTGGGGTCTGATGAGCGTCGGCATCGGGCGCCTTAACCCGGCGTTCGGTTCATCCCGCAGCGCCAGTTCTGCTTACCAAAAGTGGCCCACTCGGTTCACCAGGGTGAGCCCCACCCCTTTCGTGAGCGCACTGTGCGCGGAGTGACCCCTGTTACGCGCCCCCGGCAACGGGGGTGGCGGGCAGGTAAGCTGTGCGGGCGGAGCGCGTGGAGTGACCCCTGTTACGACCCCCCGGCCACGGGGGTGGCGGGTAGGTAAGCTGCTTACCTGCTGCGCGTGACGCCGGCCGCGGCGAAGACGGACGAGGCGGGGTGTCGGTGCGGTGGGCGCGGTGGTGACCCTGGACGTGCGTCGGGCCCTTCTCGCGGATCACCTCAGCTACGGCTCCCGGTGGGGCCCTCTCGGGGGAAGGGGCCTCGGTCCCGGACCCCGGCGAGGCGTCCCTTCTCCGCTCCGTAAAAGTGTCCATCTCTTTTTTTTTTCTTCTTCTGTTGTGGCATATGCTGCAGTTGCCTGCTCGTTTTTCGTATGTGGGTAACTACATTTAACTATGTATATATATTTCCGAATTGGTTTAACTGCCACCCGCCTGAATCTATTTAAAATCTTTTTTTTTTTTATTTCAACCGCCCGACCCGACCCGTGGATAAATCTTTTTTTTTTTTTTTTCAACCGCTCGACCCGCGGATAATCCGCGGACTCCGCGGTTGTGTCCGCAAACTGCGCATCTCTAGCATCCACCTACACTTACAGAAATTATTGAAACATCATCAAGATTGTTGAACAAGAAAATATGGAACTGAAAAACTTCTGCAACAAAGACCATAAAACCAGGATTTGGACAATGATATAGATCCAGATAAAAAAAAATTCTCCCACATCAGTAATTGTTTATATTATACATATGGACAATATAACAGCAACATTAAATGTGACAACAAATAGTCAATTGCTCATTTTAATAGCAGAAGCTTGTATGCAAATTATAACAACATGAAGCACTTTTCAGAATAATTCAACAAACCCTTCAAATTGATTGCTGTCACAGAAACATGCATCGATGATAAAAAAAAAAAAAAGGAATGGATTTTGACCTGGAAGGATATGAACCAAATTACATCAACAAAACCAACAAAAACGGAGGAGGAGTAGCTGTGTACGTGATAAAGAACCTGAATTACAACGTGGTAAACAAACATGTCATTTGCTATTGATAATATCTTAGAATGCATAACCATTGAAATGTGTCAGGAAAAAAAGCAAAAACATTTTTCAGTTGTATATATAAATCACCTAAGTCAAGTATTGAAACATTTGAAGACTGGAACAAGGCAAATATTATGGACACTGATCCAAAAAGTATTTTCTTACGTGGTGACTTCCATGTTGACTTTTTGAACCCTAACAAGCAAAAGTCCATCGATGACTTCATTGATACGATGTATACTGAGTTTATATCCTAAAAGCACAGAGTCAAGCAGAATCACAGGACACTGTGCCACAGCTATTGATTATATTTTTACCAATGATTTTGATTATAACACTACAAGTGGTCTACTTATGACCGAAATCAGTGATCATCTGTAAGTGTTCGCAATATATGATGGAAGCTACAAGAAGAGGAACATGGAAGACAAAAAGTCATTTCAAAGACTATGCACAGAGAACAGTATGATGACCTTCAAAAATGACCTAAAAAAGCAAAGTTGGGACAAGGTGTACAATGGAAATGATGTTGATGAAGCATATGGTACATTTTTTAAAGACATTCATAATACTTTATGACAAGCAATGTCCATGGAAACAACTCAGTAGAAAGCAGAGAAAGAACAATCAACCATGGATGGCAAAATAATTTTAAAATGCCTGTAATAAGAAGCATACTTTGCATAGAAAATGTATAATACAAAGGACTACAGAAGCAGAAAATAAGTACAAAAAGTATAAAAACTATAATAACTAACATACTACGAACGTGTAGAAAATAATCTTACTGTCAATTAAACAGGAACAAAAACAATATGAGAGCAACATGGGGCATCCTCAATAGCATTTTAAAAAATGGCACTAAGAGGGATTGCCCCCAATACTTCTCAGACGGAAACATAAATAATGACAACATGAAGAAAGTAGCTGAAAGCTTCAATAATTACTTTGTAAATATTGGACCAAAATTGGAAGAAAGGATCCCGGACCCAGTTTCAACTGAGGAATTCAATGACACCATATGTGAAAAAATGCAAATCTAAGACTTCAATCGATGTAATTGAAATGGAAACCATAAAGGTTGTTGAAGAGATCTCAGGACCAATAATATATATTAGTAACGTATAATTTCAAACAGGCAAATTCCCAAACAAAATGAAAATAGCTAAAGTTGTACCAATTTATAAAACTGGAGACACACACCAATTTACAAATTATAGACCTGTTTCTTTACTTCCACAATTTTCTAAAATCACTGAAAAACTATTCAATAACAGTTTGGAGAATTTCATAAACAAACATGGAATACAGCGCTAGTATTTCAACTTTGATGGCTTAATTGAAATAACAGAGGAAATTACCAATGCAATAAATGGTAAACAATGTGCAGCGGCAGTGTTTATGGATTTACCTAAAGCATTTGACACAATCACAATATTTTATTCAACAAATGTGAACGGTATGGCATCAGAGGGTTGGTCTTAAACTGGATAAGAAGCTACTCAACCAACAGGAAAAAATATGTGAAGCTCGGCGAACAATTGTCTACAACAACTAATAACAGTATATCCTGTGGAGTACCACACGGATCAATACTAGGACCAAAATTTCATCCATCCATTTTCTACCGCTTGTCCCTTTCGGAGCCTATATCAGCTGCAAAAATTGTTCAATCTTTATATAAATGACATGTGTAATATTACAAACGACTTAAAGTTAGTATTATTCGTGGATGATATAACAGTGTTTTGTTCAGAAGAGAACACACAGAAGCTAAAACAAATAATAACAGAAGAAATTAATAAATTAAAAAGATTTCTTGACAAAAACAGACTATCCTTAAACCTCAGTAAAACTGAACTAATGCTATTCCGTAACAGTAGAAGGGAAAGTCAAACACAAATACAAACACACTGAATAGAAGTTGAAAGACTAAATGAAACCACATTTCTAGGAATAATGATTGATGATAAAATGAACTGGAAATCGTATGCAAAAAATATACGAAGTGGTGAGAAACACATCAATAATAGTAAAAAAAAAAAAAAAAAAAAGTAAAATATGTTCTGGACCAAAAATCACTCCGTATTCTCTATTGCTCGCTCCAAAAGTACACTTTGTTCATTAACCGTCTTACAAAAAAGATCATTTAGAATAATACATAATGTTGGATGTAGAGGACATTCAAAACATTTATTTATTGAATCGAAAACAGTGAAATTCCACGGAATAGTAAATTTGCAAACAGCTAAAATTTTGTACAAAGCAAATTATTACCGGATACCCAGGAACGTACAACAATTATTATCAACAAAAGAGAGGACAGACTTAATTTAAAACTTTTGTATGCATGTACAACACTTAAGACATTTATTATATCAGTATGTGGAATTAAATTATGGAATGTATTAAGCAAATAAATCAAACAATGTACTAATATGATGCAATTCAAAAAACTCTTCAAACTTAAAATGTTTACAAAGTACAAAGAAGAACCATGTTGAACATTCTAAATGTATTGATAATCATATTTATCCCACCATATGAAATACAACTTACTTAACTAATTATTATTTTTTTAAGTTATTATTTGTGGAGTATATTGTGAATAAACTGAAAACAGGAAGTGAACAAAAGTGTTAGCAATTGCTATGTAAAGGAAACGGAGTGAGATTGAATAGGCTCTCCTTCTTCCTACTCCTTTTTGAACATGTTGAAATGAGAAACTGGAAATTGTGATGTATCATGTTGTATGCATGCATGTTCGAAATCAACTCAAACTCAACTCAACTCATTGTTTTACTCTGTCTGCCAGATGTTAAATTGTTGAGGCCTTCCCTGATTGCAAATAAAAACCATTCCCCACCCTCTCCAGAAGTATCATAATTTACCTTTCGATAATGTACACAAATATATGTTCTGAAGTTGCAATATTTTTTTACCCAGACACAGTTGAAAATATACTTCATAAACATTATATAGATTCATCCGGTCACCACATTAGGTACACCTGCACCCTAGCTGATGAATTCAGAAAGTGCTTAAGACAAGCTGTTTTTAACAACATATATGTTACTGCATGTCACACGTCGATGTTATAAAGCACATCCCAAAAAATGATGAAAATACTACTTACCGTATTTTTCAAACTAGAAGGCGCACTTAAAATCCTTTAATTTTCTTAAAAATTGACAGTGTACCTTATAACCTGGTGAGCCTAATGTACGGATGAATTCTGGTTGTGCTTACTGACCTCGAAGCAATTTTATTTGGTACATGGTATAATGATAAGTGTGACCATCAGATTGCAATCCCACATAAGAGATAACTGTGGACTGCAAGTTGATGCCCCCTTTTCAATAAATCTAACCTGTTCGCAAGCAAGTCCAAAACTTTGATGTTTAATTGAGAATATAGAACTTTACACATAGCGCTCAAAAATCTGTCAAAATATTTTAATATGTATTTGGTAAGCTGCGATGCCGCACCACTTGAATTGTCGGCGCAGTACGGCTACCGTAGTGAGACGTACTGTGCTTCAAAATACAAGTATTATTATGGTGTATGGATAAGAACCTCAACATGGCACCTATTAGGAGACATATTATCGAGCGTTTTGTTTTGACCTATTATGCAAAACCAACTTTTCTTACCTATTGGTACCTGCTGATGTGTATTTGGGATCTGCATAAGTCTCGAAAATGTGTGCGCGTCTGCCATTGTAATCCGCGCCATAGTCAATAAGCTCCTTCTTTTCTCTGTTCTCTTGCCATGGGGCATTCATCACCTACTGTTGCCATTTCTATTATCACGTTTTGTACAGTCCTAACTTATCTGTCAGTATAGACTTGCTATGAAAGCACTAAAAACTACCAGTACAACAAAGATGTCAGAGAGAAGACACTATGTCGATGTGGAGCCAGGTAAATAAAACCGCCCACAAAACGGCGCATCTTGAAGAGACAGCTTGAAAATGGTTCGTAAAACATAATTCATGCAACATTTTGACCAAAAAACACTATTGCATGTGATGTAGACCACAAGAAAATGTTTTAATAGTAGAAAAAAATCATTAAAAAAATCATAATACTTTACTGTATGACCCCTTTAATGCGTCTACAATAAGGTGCACCTTTTGTACAAATATAGACCTGAATAGACCCGCTCATTGGCAGTGCACCTTATAATCCGGTGCAACCCATGGTGGGAAAACACTGTAATCTTACCTTTTTTGTGTGTGTTTCCTCATGGCCTGAAGCAGAGCTCCTCCTCTGGCTTAGCGCTTGACTTAATGTCTAAATTAGTGCTTCACGGTGACGTCACGACATAGCCAGACTGCAAAACCCTGCGAAAGTGGCATCCAAAACTGTGTGCAAGCTCACACCAAATTTCATGAACATCATGATTTAATGTTCTGGCATTATTGAGTATTCAACATTGTAACAATTTATAGGTCAGAAAAGACAAAATTCATTATGTTCAATTCAGTTTATTTCCAACATGAATGCAGCTGAGATAGGCTCCAGCACCCCCCGCGACGCCGCAAGGGACAAGCTGTAAAAAATTAATGGATGGATGGATGAATCTGATACAATTACAATGCAATGCATCTCATATTTCAAGTTGTTTTCATTACAGCATGTCCGAAAAGGAGTAGTAAGAAACACAGCTTATTTAATCCCATCCCCTCTCATATCATAGGAGTCTTATCCCAATTCTTTGTTTTCTGTTCATAACAGAACAGTGAATCAATAAATAAATATACCATAAGTAAATAAACAAATATTACATATATAAATAATCATTGTCTCTCTTTTTTTTTAAAGGTTCCAGATATTTATGATAATTGTTCTTCTTTGTACTTCGTGAACACTTCTAGTTTGAACAGTCTCTTAAACTGAATCAAATTAGTGCATTGTTTAATTGATTTGCTTAATGCATTCCATAATTTAATTCCACATACATATATGCTAAAGGTCTTAAGTGTTGTACGTGCATACAAATGTTTTACATTAGATTTTCTTCCAAGGTTATAGTTTTCCTCTTTTATTGAGAAGAATTGTTGTACATTATTGGGTAGCAGGTTATAGTTTGCTTTGTACATAATTGCAGCTGTTTGCAAATTCACTAAATTCACTATGTTTTCAAATCAATAAATATGGGTTATGCATGTTCTCTATATCCAACATTAAGTATTATTCTAATTGATTTTTTTTGTAACACTGTTAGTGAATGAAGCACATATTTGTAGTTGTTTCCCCATATTTCTGCACAATAACTCAGATATGGTAACACAAGTGAACAGTAGAGAATTGGAGTGATTTTTGGTCCGGAACATATTTTGCTTTATTCATTATTGACGTGTTTCTTGCTACTTTACTTTATATATATTTTTACATGAGGTTTCCAGTTAATTTCATCATCTATTATTACACCCACAAATATGTTTTATTTTACCCTTTCAATATCTATCTGTATTTGTGTTTGACTTTCTTTTCTACTGTTACCAAAATGCATTATTTTAGTTTTGCTGAGATTCAAAGATAGTCTGTTTTTGTCAAACCATCTTTTTAATTTGGTCATTTCTTCTGTTGTTATTTGTATTATCTTTTGTGTGTTCTCTCCTGAACGAAACACAGTCGTGTCATCTGCAAATAGTACTAATTTTAAGTTCTTTGTAATTTTACAAATGTCGTTCATATAAAGATTGAACAATGTGAGTCCCAGTATTGATCCTTCAGATATGCCGCAAGATATTTTCAGCTCTGTCGATGGTTGTTCTCTTATTTTCACACATTGCTTCCTGTTGGTTAAATAGCTTCTTACCCAGTTCAAGACCAACTCTCTGATGCCATACCGTTCTATTTTGTTTATTAAGATGATATGATTGATTGTGTCAAATGCTTTTGTTAAATCCATAAACACTGCTCTCTATTGCATTGGTACTCTCTTCCAGTATTTCAATTAATGCCATTGATGTTGAAATGTTGGCTCTGTATCCGTATTGGTTGTCTATGAGTCTTGCATTTGTATTCATGAATTTGTCCAATCTGTTGTTAAACAGTTGTTAATAGTTTTAGAAAATTGTGGAAGTAGAGAAACAGGTCTGTAGTTTGTAAATGAGTTTTTGTCTCCAGTCTTATAAATTGGTATGAGTTTTGCTATTTTCATTTTATCTGGGAATTTGCCCGTTTGAAATGATAGGTTGTTAATGTATATATTGTATAGGTCCCCTTCAAATAATTTACTTTTTAAAATTAGTCACTGTATATTGTAATTAATCTATTTTCTATATTGTTTGTCCTGTTCTAAACTGCTAAACTGTAGCCAACCCCATCTTATTTTGGAAAAGAGGTGGGGTACACCCAGGACTGGTTGCTAGCCAATCTCATTATTAGCTGCACGATTAGTCGACATCGAATTGACATTGAGGTTTTAATTAGGGGTTAAATCACCAAAAATGATTCCCGGGCGCGGCCACTGCTGCTGCTCACTGCTGCTGCCCACTGCTCCCCTCACCTCCCAGGGGGTGATCAAGGGTGATGGGTCAAATGCAGAGAATAATTTCGCCACACCTAGTGTGTGCGTGTGACAATCATGGGTACTTTAACTTTTTTAATTAGTGTCATAAATAACCTTGAAAGGCTGAGTGTATTTGATTATAAATTCAAATGTCTTGTTGTGGTAATATTTCAGCTTCTAATTGGATGGCAAATACACGCCCATCAACACAAACATACGAGCGAGAATGCCTTGATCACGTGATGCAATAAACAAAAAGACAACGTCGGACGTAATTTTTCCAACTTGAAAAACAAATGTACTTATTTATTTAATTTGAGTTTTTGCTTACAGAAATGAGTCCATTTCATTTTTTTTATTTTTTTATTTAGTATAACAAAGGTACTTACAATGGTAAGCAATTCTTCATTAATGAGAAATAAAAGTTAATATAATTTAAAAATGGTTCCTTTCATTATTTTTATATAGTATGATTTGTATTTGCATTAACCCATTCCTTTTGCCAGTGTAACTATTTGAGGTTATACAGTAATAATTTTCTCCCTAATATTTTACTTATATTTAATTTCAACAGATTTCAATAAAAAAATGCAAACTGTTGAAAATACTGAAACCATTGTGGGGACATTTCAAGCTATGACTCTCAACTTGGTTAAAATATAATCGCACAGATTGTGCGTAATAATCCACCAAATTGTGATTGTGCCAACCATTAAGGACAGCATACTGCAAATAAACCACATATATAAAAAGAAAAATACAATTACATAATTATTTGATATGTTCTTGACGAAAACAGTCAGCATTAACACTCACAATGACAAACTACATTCAAATGATAATATTGTACGTAACAATGCATATTAGATAATATTGCCAATTGCCTGATAAAGGTAAACAATTCCCAATATTCTGTGCTTATTACAAATGTGTGTTACATTTCACATGATCATTGGTTTTCCTGCAAATTAGCTTGAAAACATGCACAAGTCAGCGCATAGACAATACTGTGTTTATGGCATTGTAATACTTCATATTGTGAAGTATGACACAGATATGTTCTTTCCTTCTACTGCTTTAGCTAATATGAAGACTCTTACTCTCCCATGTGGTTGGAAAAATAAAATTGAGGCCTTCCCTACTTCATTAAACCTTTGTAACCATAAGTAAAAAAAAAAAAAAAAAAGTCCAAATCATCTCATGACTTTCCAGAGTGACTGATCTACCTTGAAGATATGACTGTCCTTCCCAACCCCTCTTGCTCCTATACCCTGCCACCACCGCTAGCCCCCACCTTTTTACCCCCCGCCTCAACAGCCTAATGACTCCTGGAGGTTCCATTTGTAAGGCTCCCATAGAAACACAGCCACAATAGGCCCCATCTTGAGAGGGCCCATCTGGGAGTCTTTGTGGGGCCTGCTGAAAGCCACAAAGGCCTGCTGACCTAGAAACCCATCAATAAGAGAACAGGGAGCCCCACCGACAACAAATTGAAGAGCCATGGAATTTCCTGCGCTGTCCTTAGTCCGTAGGTGAGGATATAGACCGGGAACGTGGGAGGGGAAATTCTCTGGATGCTCGAGGACGACATGTCAGGATGTCATTCCCAAGCTGTCAACTATGTCCCAGTTTACCTTAAACTGTCATTGCTGCCTTTGTTCTCTGCCCACTGGTTGTCATTGTTTAGAGAGCCCTATGAAATCTTTACAAAATGGTGATTGTGACAGGAAGCAGGAGTGGCATGCTGTGTGGAGTTATGTGTCCCGCTCAGGGGGTTTCACGGTGATGATGCTTTCTTTTTTTGTCAGTCAAAAGTGTAGAATGGCCTGGTGGCCACTTAGTGTTTAATAAGCAAGGGTACCTTTGGGACTCATTTGGTACACCAACTGAAGCAAAATTAAAATGTTACTTTATAGGACCATGGACCCCTTACAGGAGATAGATTTTTTTCTAGTCCCTCCTTATAATCCTGATGCTGATTTAGAGAACAAATATGCATTTGTACTAGCTGCCTTGGAAATGATTTATTACTATTTCAAACATCTCAACCTAAATACTTCAGACCTGTTTCATGAAGACTAGCTTGATCTAAATTCCAATGTTCAATTTCTGCTGTATGCTGAATGCTTAAAATAGCTGTGTTTGGCCCACGGCCCATCGCACATTTTCAATTTGGTCTTTGGAGGCAAATGTTTGGGTGCACCTGCTTTAGAACAACTAACACTATATGTTTTGCAATACTTTTAAAACCTTATAATTCTATGCTACAAGGAAATATTGACTTGATGTTTTAAGATACTTTCATAAGTGACTCCTAAGATGTTACCACGGTAGCCCACGAATGCTGGGTCCTCCAAAGGTGGCATCCCCAGCAACACAGCTAATAAATGACTGACAAGGTTACTATCAGATTCATGAGTTAGAGGTTGAAGCACCCTGCTTTTTCTGCCTCCCACTGACTGTTAACTTGGCAGCTAGGGTATCTTTAGGTTCAGTGGGAGTGGGTCAGGTGAATGCTTGCGACAGGTGACTCCCTCCTGTTTGTCTGTAGACACACATACTTCTGAGACCTTGATATGAGAGCAGAAGCAGAAATGAAGACATATATCTAAGATCACACCTCGAGTATGTCATTGTGCCACATTGAGTGTCATCTTCAGGTAGCAAAACCCTTATACCAATTATAGTCAGCCACTGTGATGTGAGTCTGGTTTAAAGGTGTCTGTAGGACTGGTCAGACTAGACCTGTATATACTATGACAGTGTAGGATATGACAGTAATATACATGAATATTTATATGTTTCCCTCACAACTGTTTATTCTGGGTGTACCTGCAGTCTTACTTTACCTGGATTTGATGTTTTTTTGGGGAGAGAAATAAACACACATGACTTCTGAATTGTTGCCAACCCTTATTTCTTTTCACCAGAGGAGGACCGTTACGATAGCTACTCCCGCATGATTCTAAAATACTTCCTGGCAGAAGGGGTGGTGTGTCGACATGAACTCTTCCTCGCAGCGGCTCACGACCACCCAGATGACATCTTCCAGGTATATGAGAGGAGTTGGTGTCTGTTTCTGTTGCCGTTTTGGCTGTAAAGATGTAGAACAACGTACATTTTGGCCTCAAAGTGTCTAAAGTCACTGTGTTGTTGTGTATGATTTGAAGAAGTTGTAGTAGTAGTAGTGCTGATTATGTATTGAAAGCTTTTATTGTATAAGTTTTTGTAATAGCACCTTTATAATTACCTAATATTAGATAAAGTAAATATGCAACATGCAGTCAAATATAGTTTGTAAATGCACTCCACCAGCTGTAACTGTGCATTTTTGCAAGTATTAAAACCGTACAGTCCTCAATGGGTATCCAGGTCAAGCGGGGTTATCTGAAATGTCGCGGGTGGCACGGTTACGGCATTGTTGAAATGTTTCCCAATAAATCGCTGTGTGAAGAGAACTGTTGCCCCAGAAGTTAACTGCCACCCAAAATACGGGAGGTGGGTCTCGCTCCCGCTGATTGATAGTGGGAGGGGTCACAATCTCACCCTCTCTTTACATATCAAAGGTTTATTAAGACAGGGGCACTCCCAATGGGGATATATCACAGAATTTAGTGTTTTCACCTCTATAAACAGTATGACAATCATCAAATCAAATGTAAAATGGAAGTTAATGTGTTTTTCTTTTTATAGACACAAATATATTGATTCATGAGCACTAGGTTAATTTGCATACTGCTGAACTCACAATAAACCTAAAGGTCAGATTTTTCTATCACTTTCTGTCTGTGTGTTTAGGTAAGAATTTATCCACACATAGTCTTTTTTCAGATGATATTCTACACATTTACCCTGAATGTTCTAATGTTTATATATATATATATATATATATATATATATATATATATATATATATATATATATATATATATATATATATATATATATATATATATATATATATATATATCTACAGTCGTGGTAAAAATTTTACATACACTTGTAAATAACATAATGTCATAGCTGTCTTTGAGTTTCCAATAATTTCTACAACTCTTATTTTTTTTGATAGAGTGATTGGAGCACATACTTGTTTGTCACAAAAAACATTCATGAAGTTTGGTTCTTTAATGAATGTATTATGGGTCTACTGAAAATGTGCCCAAATCTAATGAGTCAAAAGTATACATACATCAATGTTAATATTTGGTTACAAGTCATTTGGCAAGTTTCACTGCAATAAAGCGCTTTTGGTAGCCATCCACAAGCTTCTGGTCGAATTTTTGACCACTCCTCTTCACAAAATTGGTGCAGTTCAGCTAAATGTGTTGGTTTTCTGACATGGACTTGTTTCTTCAGCATTGTCCACATGTTCTCAATGGAGTTTAAGTCTGAACTTTGGGAAGGCCATTCTAAAACCTTTATTATAGCCTGATTTAGCCATTCCTTTACCACTTTTGATGTGTGTTTGGGGTCATTGTCCTGTTGGAACACCCAAGACCCAACCTCCAGACAGATGATTTTAGGTTGTTCTGAAGAATTTGGAGGTAATCCTCCTTTTTCATTGTCCTTTTACTCTCTGTAAAGCACCAGTTCCATTGGCAGCAGAACAGGCCCAGAGCATAATGCTACCACCACCATGCTTGACGGTAGGCATTGTGTTCCTGGGATTAAAGGCCTCACCTTTTCTCCTCCAAACATATTGCTGGGTATTTTGGCCAAACAGCTAAATTGTTGATTCATCTGACATCACATGGACAAAGATAAGACCTTCTGGAGGAAAGTTATGTGGTTAGATGAAACAAAAATTGAGCTGTTTGGCCACAATACCCAGCAATATGTTTGGAGGAGAAAAGGTGACGTCTTTAATCCCAGGAACACCACCCTACCGTCAGGCATGGTGGTGGTAGTATTATGCTCTGGGCCAGTTTTGCTGCCAATGGAACTGGTGCTTTACAGAGACTAAATGGGACAATGAAAAAGTAAGATTACCTCCAAATTCTTCAGGACAATCTAAAATCATCAGCCCGGAGGTTGGGTCTTGGGCGCAGTTGGGTGTTCCAACAGGACAATGACCCTAAACACACGTCAAAAGTGGTAAAGGAATGGCTGAATCAGGCTAAAATTAAGGTTTTAGAATGGCCTTCCCAAAGTCCTGACTTAAACGTGTGGACAATGCTGAAGAAACAAGTCCATGTCAGAAAACCAACACATTTAGCTGACTGGACGAATTTTGTCAAGAGGAGGGTTCAAAAATTCAACCAGAAGTTTGTGGATGGCTACCAAAAGTGCCTTATTGCAGTGAAACTTGCTAAGGGACATGTAACCAAGTATTAACATTGCTGTATGTATACTTTTGACCCAGCAGATTTGGTCACA